>NC_083416.1:79745770-80052645 GCF_020745735.1 Hemiscyllium ocellatum | reverse complement strand
CTCACCGCATCATAATTTCCCTGCCCCCAGCTATAACTCTTGCCCTGCAGTGCACACTTATCCCTCTCCATCACTAGAGTAAAAGTCACCAATTTGTGGTCACTGTCTCCAAAGTGCTCACCTACCTCCAATTCTAACACCTGGCTTGATTCGTTACCCAGAACCAAATCCAATATGGCCTCACCTCTTGTTGGCCTGTCTACATATTGTGTCAGGAAACCCTCCTGCACACATTGGACAAACACCGACCCATCTAACGTACTCGAGCTATAGCTTTCCCAGTCAATATCTGGAAAGTTAAATTCCCCCATAACAACCACCCTGCTACTTTCACTCTTCTCATGAATCATCCTCGCAATCATTTCTTCTACATCTCTAGGACTATTAGGAGGCCTGTAGAAAACTCCTAACAGTGTGACCTCACCTTTCCTATTTCTAACCTCAGCCCAAACTACCTCAGATGGCGAGTCTTCATCTATCGTCCTTTCCACCGCTGTAATACTATCTTTGACAAGCAATGCCACACCTCCCCCTCTTTTACCCCCACCTCTGACCCTACTAAAACATTTAAACCCTGGAACTTGCAACAGCCAATCCTGTCCCTGTTCACCAACAGAGAATTTGAGTATTTCCTGAAATTGAATGATATTTTAACATACACGGACAGCTCCTTACCATCCATCATCCAATGATTTCGCAGAAAGAGCAGTCCAAACTTCGAAGCCAGGCTTAAAGAACCCGCCTATAGCTTCATTAGTTACTAAGCTGTGCCCCAGTTTCTTTTTGATTAATGGACCACCCCTCATGCAATACAGGGATAGCTCGAGCAGAGTAGTGAATTAAAAGACTCTGTACCAGGTTAAACCTAATGTTCCTAGACCTGAAGGGTTGGGTGAAACCACACCTTGAACATCAATGCCGGACACAAGACTGTTAGGTGAGAGAGACAGTTCACTACAGGGGATGAAGTTTGGTGGAGGAGCCACAGGAATGGCCCTGTTATGGGTAAGAGGCATGATTGTCACGAGGTCAGCTCCAGTGATGAATAAAGTTCAGGTAGGTGTGATGGTCCTGATCAAGTATGTGAACCATATGCAACCTGGAAAGTCATAAATAGTTTGGGAGAAAAACAGGCCCAGCTCCTGAACAGCCTTTCTAACTGTTCAGGAACCTGTGACTTCACTCCCTGCATCTAGCATTGAAGATACTTTGGAATCTGAGATGGGCTTGCTGGATGTTGCAGCCTCCATGCTTTTGTCACTTGAAGAAGTGAACGAATGTCTTCCAAGATGCTCTGGGCCCAAGAGGTGTGCTACTGTGCTTTACATGTCACCACTATGCCAGGCAGAGCAAAACGAACTTGACAGGTGCTACAATGCCTCAGAAGGATCTGCAAAAAAAACACAGCCTATGTCCTCAGACTCGGCAGGGCGGGGGGAAGGTGGTGGAATGTGGTGATTGCAAAGAATTTGGGCATGAGGACCTCACAGAATATGAATTCCATGATTACAGTTTTGAATCTGATCCAATCAGGGAGTCCTGGTTAATGATTAAGAACAGAAATGTCAGACTCCTTTGCATTCTGAGAACTGACTCTCAGGAATTTGGATCAAAGTCAAGGACTGTCCACGTGTAAATAAAGGCTGACATGGTTTTGGGATACCAGCCCCTGATTGTGACCTATTTTACAACCAATCTTCTTGTGACACCTTTTATCTCCTAAGTGATTGTAATGCCAGATAATAACATAAAATCTAGGAGGAGATGTAGGCAATTCACATGATCATGATACAAGCCATTGATATGATCATGATTCTTCTCTATTCAGCCTCAACTCCACTTTCCTGCCTGCTGTCCTTTACCTGTGAACCCATTATTAATTAAGAATCTAACTCCAGATTAAATTTATTCAGTGTCCAACATTCACCACCCTCTGCAGTTTTGAGTTTCATTGATTCAAGACCTTTTGAGAGAAGTAATTCCTCCTCATCTCTGTTTTAAATCTGCTACCCATCAGCCAAAAAACTATGACCTCTCATTTTAGATTGCCCCAAAAGGGAAAACTCAGTCTCTAATTCTCCACAGGGCAAAAAGCCCCAGTCTATTCAGCCTCTCTCTACAGCTCAATTCCTCCACTCCTCACAGCATCCTTGTAATGTTTTTTGCACCTTCTCAAGTTTAGACGGGCAACCAGCATCATATGCAATATTTCAAAAGTGGCCAAACCAATGTCCTGTACAGTCCCATAATAACATTCTACTTCTACTTAAGGGCGGCACGGTGGCACAGTGGTTAGCACTGCTGCCTCACAGCGCCTGTAGACCCGGGTTCAATTCCCGACTCAGGCGACTGACTGTGTGGAGTTTGCACGTTCTCCCCGTGCCTGCGTGGGTTTCCTCCGGGTGCTCCGGTTTCCTCCCACAGTCCAAAGATGTGCGGGTCAGGTGAATTGGCCAAGCTAAATTGCCCGTAGTGTTAGGTAAGGGGTAAATGTACGGGTATGGGTGGGTTGCGCTTCGGCGGGTCGGTGTGGACTTGTTGGGCCGAAGGGCCTGTTTCCACACTGTAAGTCTAATCTAATCTAAATTCTATACTCAGTGTTCTGACCAATGAAGGCAAATGTGCAATCAACTTCAAAACTACTCTGTCTGCCGATGACTCAACTTTCAAAGAGCTATGTAACTGTGCCCTTAGGGTCTCTTTGTTTATCAACACTCCCCAGACCACTACCATTAACTGTACATGTCCTGCCCTTACTTGCCTTTCCAAAATGCAATACCACATTTATCTAAATTAACCTCTATCTTCAACTCTTTGGCTCATTGGCCCATCTGATCAAGATACTGTTGTCATCTGAGGTAACCTTCTCCAATTTCCACTCCATCATCAATTTTGATGATTTGGAGATGCCGGTGTTGGACTGGGGTGTACAAAGTTAAAAATCACACAACACCAGGTTATAGTCCAACAGGTTTAATTGGAAACACACTAGCTTTGGGAGTGACGCTCCTTCATCAGGTGATTGTGGAGGGCTCAATAATAACACAGAATTCATAGTAAAAATTTGGAGTGTGATGTAACTGAAATCATACATTGAAAAATTGATTGTCTGTTAAGCCTTTCATCTGTTAGAATACAGTGATAGTTTCACTTCTTTCATGTGTAAATCACAAAACCCTTCTTTTTAAAGTTGCATTCTCGGGTTAGCTGCTAACAATGGCGATAGCTAGACAATATGTTGAAGGTGTTAGCCCCCTGTGTTCTCTGTCTATGACCTGATGTTTAGATTGATTCTAATCTAATAAGTGAGATAACAGCGTTGTACATAAATTCCTGCAGTTTTTGAGCTCAGAGTTCTCCATGAATGTATGCAGTTTTTGAGCAAAGTGCAATGTAACTCTGCAATAAATATTCACCATACAAAATATATGTGTGCATGTGGGTCTTTGTCTGTCTGTGTGTGTGTCTGTCTGGGGTGGAGGTTGTCAGTGTGAGAAAGTGTGTGTGTGTGTGTGTGTGTGTGTGTGTGTGTGTGTGTGGTGGGTGCAGAGTGTCTTAAGTCTGTGAGGGGGTGCATGTGTGAGCGTGGGAGTGTGTATGTCTATAAGGGTGTGTGTGGGTGTCTGTGTGCGCCTGTGTCTGTGTGTATGTGAGAGTGTGTGTGTGTAGGAATATCTGTGTGTGTGTGTAGTGCAATGGTGATCACCTGTAATGTGACGTGAACCCAAGGTCCCCGTTGAGGCCCTCCCTATTGGTACCGAACTTAACTATCAGCCTGTGCACGGCCACTTTCCTCTGCTGCCTGTCCCGAAGTCCACCTTGGAGGATGGTCAGCCGAAGGTCCCAGGCTGAATGTCCTGGACCACTGAAGTGTTCAATTTTGACGGTATCGGACAGGAACTTGTAAAATTAACTAACCATTCCTCTTATATTCACATCTAAAGCATTTACATAAATGACCGAGCACTGATCGTTGTGATACACTACTGATCACAGCCTTCAGTCTGAAAAACAACCCTTGACCATCACTTTCTATCTCTTTCTTTCAAGCAAATTTTATACCCAAATGGCTAGCTTCCACTGGATTGATATGATCTAACCTTACGAACAAGTCTCATATGTGGAAACTTTTCAAACATTTTTCTGATGTCATTAAAAAAAGCGCCTACTGCTTTGCCTTCCTCAATTTCTTTGCTACCTCTTCAAAAATCTCAGTCAAGTTAATGTGACATGATTTCACACATGCAAAGCCAAGCTGACTACTTCTAATCAGTCCATGCCTTTCAAACTGCATGTAAATCCTGTGCCTTCCAAAAAATTACGCACCACTGATGTAAGGAACACAGGCCTTTAATTCCCTATCTTTTCTTCACAGCCTTTCTTAAATAGTGGTACCACATTAGCCAATTTCTAGTCTTCTGGCACCCATAGCAATGGATGACACAAGTATCTCTGGAGGGGAAACAGCAATCTCTTTCCTAGCTCCCGCAAAGTTCTGGGAATACCTGATCAGCTCACAGGTATTTATCTACTATTATATGTTTTAAGACGTCCAGCACCTCCTCTTCTGTAAGACATCACTACTTATTTTCCCAAGTTCCCTCACTTCTATGTCCTTTTCCATAGCAAATACAGATACAAAATATTTCTTTATTATCACACACATCACCTGTGCTTCCACACCTTGATGGATACGCTGATCTAAAAGGCACCCTATTCTATTCTTAGTTACTCTTTTGCCTTTAATGTATTAACAGAAGTTTTTTTGGATTCTCCTTAACTCTACTTGCCAAAACTAGCTCATGCCTGAAGAAAGGCTCATGCCCGAAATGTCAATTCTCCTGCTCCTTGCCTGACCTGCTATGCTTTTTCAGCAACACATTTTCAGCTCTGACCTCCAGCATCTGCAGTCCTCACTTTCTCCTAAAACTAACTCATGTCCCATTATTGACCTCCTGATTTTCCTCTTCAATATACCTTGAATGTACCCTTATACTCTTTCAGGGATTCAATTAATCCCAGCTGTCTATATTTGAACAGCTTGAACAGTATCTCATTTTTTCTAATCATCCAGTTTTTTCTACACCTACCAGCCTTGCCTTCAGACCAGCAGAAAAATACTGTTTCTGAACTCTTGTTATCTCATCCTTAAGTGCCTCACATCTGCTTTACTGACAAATAATATCCCACAATCAATTTTTACAAGTTCCTGTCTGATACAGTCAAAATTGGCCTTACTCCAATTTTGAACTTCAACTTTTTGATCAATTCTGTCCTTTTCCACAGCTATTTTAAAACTGATACAATTGTGATATGTTGCCCAAAGGTTCTCTTCCATTGACATATTAGTCACTTGCTCGAGTTATTTAGAGTCATAGTCATAGAGATGTAAAGCGCACAAACAGACCCTTCAGTCCAACTCATTCATGCCGAACAGATATCCTAAACCAGTCTAGTCCTACCTGCCAGCACCCAGCCCACATCCCTCAAAACCATTCCTATTCAAATGTTGCAATTGTACCATAGAGTCATAGAGATGTACAGCATGGAAACAGACCCTTCGGACCAACCTATCCACGCCGACCAGATATCCCACCCAATCTAGTGCCTCTTAAATGTTGCAATTGTACCAACCTTAACCACATCCTCTGGCAGTTCATTCCATACACGTACCACACTCTGTGTGAAAAAGTTGCCCGTTAGGTCTCTTATATCTTTCCCCTCTCACCCTAAACCTATGCCCTCAAGATCTAGACTCCCCGACCCAAGGGAAAACACTTTGTCTATTTATCCTATCCGTGCCTCTCATAACTTTGTAAACCTCTATACAGTCACCCCTCAGCCACCGACATTCCAGGGAAAACAGCCCCAGCCTGTTTAGCCTCTCCCTGTAACTCAGATCCTCCAACCCTGGCAATATCCTTGTAAATCTTTTCTGAATCCTTTCAAGTTTCACAACATCTTTCCGATAGGAAGGAGACCAGAATTGCATGCAATATCCCAACAGTGGCCTAACCAATGTCCTGTACAGCAGCAACATGACTTCCCAACTCCTGTACTCAATACTCTGACCAATAAAGGAAAGCATACCAACCGCCTTCTTCACTATCCTATCTACCTGCGACTCCACTTTTAGGGAGCTATGAACCTGCACTCCAGTGTCTCTTTGCTCAACAACACTCCCTAGGAACTTACCATTAAGCGTATAAGTCCTGCTAAGATTTGCTTTCCCAAAATACATCACCTCACATTTATCTGAATTAAACTCCATCCATCACTTCTCAGCCCATTGGCCCATCTGGTCAAGATCCTGTTGTAATCTGAGGTAACCTTCTTCGCTGTCCAATACACCTCCAACTTTGGTGTAATCTGCAAACTTACTAACGTTACCTCTTATGCTTGCATCCAAATCATTTATGTAAATAACAAAATGTCATTCGGCCCAGCATTGATCCTTGTGGTACTCCACTGGTCACAGGCCTCCAGTCTGAAAAACAACCCTCCACCCCCACTCTCTGTCTTCTACCTTTGAGCCAGTTCTCTATCCAAATGGCTAGTTCTCCCTTAATCCATGAGATCTAAGCTTGCTAATTAGTCTCCCATGGGGAACCTTGTCGAACGCCTTACAGAAGTCCATATAGATCACATCTACTGCTCTGCCCTCATCAATCTTCTTTGTTACTTCTTCAAAAAACTCAATCAAGTTTGTGAAACACGATTTCCTACGCACCAAGCTATGTTGACTATCTGAATCAGTCCTTGCCTTTCCAAATACATGTACATCCTGTTCCCTTAGGATACCCTCCAACAACTTGCCCACCACCAAGGTCAGGATCACCGGTCTATAGCTCCCTGGCTTGTCTTTACCGCCCTTCTTAAACAGTGGCACCACGATTGCCAACCTCCAGTCTTCCGACACCTCACCTGTGACTATCGATGATACAAATATCTCACTAAGAGGCCCAGCAATCACCTATCTAGCTTCCCACAGAATTCTCGGGTACACCTGATCAGCCACCACGACTTCCTCCAGCAGCTCATTCCATACATGTACCACCCTCTGTGTGACAGAAATGCCCCTTACGTCTCTTTTATATCTTTCCCCTGTCACCCTACAGCTATGTTCTCTAGTTCTGGACTCCACCACACCAGGGAAGAGACTTGATCTATTTATCTTATTGATGCACTTCATGATCTTATAAACGTCAATAAGGTCACCCCTCAGCCTTCGAAGCTCCAGGGAAAACAGCCCTAGCCTATTCAAACTCTCCCTATACCTCATAGCCTCCAAACCTGGCAACATCCTTGCAAATCTTTTCTGAACTCTTTCAAGTTTCACAACATCTTTCCGATAGGAAGGAGACCAGAATTGCACGTAATATTCCAACAGTGGTCTAACCAATGTTCTGTACAGCCACAACATGACCTCCCAACTCCTGTACTCAATACTCTAACCTATGAAGTAAATCATACCGAACGCTATACTATTCTATCCCACTTGTGACTCTACTTTCAAGAACCTATGAACTGGCACTTCAAAGTCTCTTTGTTCAGCAACTTTCCGCAGTACCTTACCATTAAGTGTATAAGTCCTTCTAAGATTTGCTTTCGCAAAATGCAGTACTTCACATTTATCTAAATTAAACTCCATCTGTCACTTCTCAGGCCATTGGCCCATCTGATCAAGAGACCTTTGCAATGAGGTAATCTTCCTCGTGGTCCTCTACACCTTCACAACTCTAATTTTTGTATCATCTGCAAACTTACTAAATGTTCCTCTTACACACACATCCAAATCATTTACATAAATGATTAAAAGTAGTGAACCCAGCACCAATCCTTGTGGCACTCCACTGGTCACAGGCCTGCAGTCAGAAAAACAACTCTCCACCAAAACCCTCGGTCTCCTAACTTTGAGCCAGTTCTGTATCCAAATGGCTAGTTCTCCCTGTATTCCATGAGATCTAATCTTGTTAACCAGTCTCCCATGGGGAATCTTGTCGAACGCTTTACTGAAGCCCATATAGATCACATGCACAGCTCTTGCCTCCTCTATATTGGTGAGCCTCCACACACATCATCTATTGCATCCACTGCACTCGATGTGGCCTCCTCTATATTGGTGAGCCTCCATACACATCATCTATTGCATCCGCTGCACCCGATGTGGCCTCCTCTATATTGGTGAGCCTCCACACACATCATCTATTGCATCCGCTGCACCCGATGTGGCCTCCTCTATATTGGTGAGACAGGCCGCTTACTTGCGGAACGCTTCAGAGAACACCTCCGGGCCGCCCGAACCAACCAACCCAATCACCCCGTGGCTCAACACTTTAACTCTCCCTCCCACTCCACCGAGGACATGCAGGTCCTTGGACTCCTCCACCGGCAGAACACAACTACACGACGGCTGGAGGAGGAGCGCCTCATCTTCCGCCTGGGAACCCTCCAACCACAAGGTATGAATTCAGATTTCTCCAGTTTCCTCATTTCCCCTCCCCCCACCCTGTCTCAGTCGGTTCCCTCAACTCAGCACCGCCCTCCTAACCTGCAATCCTCTTCCTGACCTCTCCGCCCCCACCCCACTCCGGCCTATCACCCTCACCTTGACCTCCTTCCACCTATCCCACCTCCATCGCCCCTCCCCCTAGTCCCTCCTCCCTACCTTTTATCTTAGCCTGCTTGGCTCTCTCTCTCTTATTCCTGATGAAGGGCTTATGCTCGAAACGTCGAATTCTCTATTCCTGAGATGCTGCCTGGCCTGCTGTGCTTTGACCAGCAACACATTTGCAGCTGTGATCTCCAGCATCTGCAGACCTCATTTTTTACTCTTACCTCATCAATCCTCTTTGTTACTTTTTTAAAAAACTCAATGACGTTCACGAGACATGATTTCCCATTCACAATGCCATGTTGACTATCCCTAATGAGTCCTTGCCTTTCCAAACACATGACTTGTCCGGACTTGTCCTACCTGCCGATCTCCTTTTCCACCTATCCACTCCACCCTCTCTTCGCTGACCTATCACCTTCATCCCCTCCCCCACTCACCCATTATACCCTATGCTACTTTCTCCCCACCCCCACCCTCCTCTAGCTTATCTCTGCACGCTTCAGGCTCACTGCCATATTGCTGATGAAGGGCTTTTGCCCGAAACGTCGATTTCGCTGCTCCTTGGATGCTGCCTGAACTGCTGTGCCCATCCAGCACCATTAATCCAGAATCTGGTTTCCAGCATCTGCAGTCATTGTTTTTACCTCAGGACTCTGCTAATGCAACTGGTAGATTTACGCAGAGAACATATCAATTCAGGTTTTGTAATCTGTATTAATGGTAATATATGGACGTGAGAAATTCATCAGGCCTACAGATTGTGAAGCTACATATTTTGCTATTTTAAATACTTAGTGCTGCTGTCCCATATAATCAAATGGGTATTCATACTTTCATTCATCAAACTTGGTTAAGAATGGAAGGCAAACAGCTAAAATGATGCACTGCACTAGGCACGCGATCTAATTTTGGCTGGCCAATTGAGTCAACTTCAATAGGATGGTAATCCAAGACAGGATGGGGAAATTTCTGGCGGCAACAAGCTGCTCCTTTTTTGGGGTATTTTAGGTGTTGGAGGTGATTTCCACAATTTCCAGGACCAGCAATTACTGTATTTAAATGCTGTTGCATTGTTTCGGAACTTCGGAGAAAAAAAAGGCAAAACAACAGCACTTTTAAAAGGCAGAAGAACCAACAAAGGCAGCACATGGTGAGCTCCATGCAGGAAGAGAGACAGAGTAAAAGAAAGAAACCAACAGTGCTAACTGACACAGCAATGAACCAGCGCAGTTACTGCCTTTGATATTTGAATTCATGTATCGCTGGACATTGGAGTGCATCTGGGAAAATTAACAAACAGTAAAATTCACAACTAATCTTGGAGGAATTTGTTTGGGAGAGATCACAGCACAGAAACAGACAAATGAATATTTTTAAGTGTGGCCTACAGAACATCCGCAGCAGTGAGTGGAGTCGGTTCTTTCTTGATTATATGTTTTATTGAGATATGTCACTTCGTTAAACTTTAAATATAAGCCACAAGTATTAAGTTAACCTGGAACAGTATTTTAGGTAAATACAAGGACTGCAGGTGCTAGAAACCAGAGTCTAGATTAGAGTGGTGATGGAAAAGCATAGCCGGTCGGGCAGCATCCGAGAAGCATGAAAATTGACTTTTCGGGCAAAAGTCTGATGAAGGGCTTTTGCCCGAAACATCGATTTTCCTGCTTCTTGGATGCTGCCTGACCTGCTGTGCTTTTCCAGCACCACACTAATCTGGACTCTGGAACAGTATTTTGTCGAGGAATAAGAGAGTGCTATTTACTGGGTTTATAAATTGGTAGAAGCAAAATTAGTCTTTAGTAGGATGATATGCTCTTCTTGCCAGATATGGGAGTTTAGGGAGAATTTATCTGCTGATGAGGATTATATCTACAACAAATGCCATTGTTTGTGAATCATATCAGATTGAATGATGAGTTGGAGGGACAGTTAGAAGCAAAGAGGAATTTACAAGAGCAGGGCGATGTGATGAATGGGAATTATAGGAAGGGAAAAAGTTGCAAATACGGTCACATATGTGGTTTAACTAGAGGAAAGGTAAGAGAGGTAGGCCGGTAGTGCAGGAGTCTTCTGTAGCTATCCTCATTTCAAAGGAGTATGCTGTTTTAGAAAATGTAGGGGGTGATGGATTCTCAGGGGAATGTATCATGAACAGCCAGGTTTCTGGTATCCTGACTGGCTCTATTACAATGAGGGTTAAGTTGGGTTCCAAGAGGTCAATTGTGTTAGGGGACTCTTGCCTGAGGGTCAGGCAGACATTTCTGTGGCCAGCAGTGAAAAATCAGAATGGTGCATTGCCTTTCTGGTGCCAAGTTCAAGGATGTCTCAGAGAGGGTGCAGGATGTTATCAAGGGGGAGAGGGACCCACAGGAGGTCGTTGTACACATCGGAACCAATGACATAGGAAGGCAAAAGGATGCGATTCTGAAGGGAGAATATAGAGAGGTAGACAAGAATTTAAAAAGGAGATCCGTGAGAGTAGTAATATCTGGATAATGATGCTGCGAGCTACTGAGAGTAGGAGTAAGGGGATAGAACAGATGAATGCATGGCTGAGGAGCTGGTGTATGGGAGAAGGATTCATATTTTTGGATCATTGGAATCTCTTCTGGGGTCAATGTGATGTGTACAAGGAGGAAGAGTTGTACCTGAATTGGAACAGGACTAATATACTGGCTGAGAGATTTGCTAGAGCTTCTGAGGAGGACTTACACTATTAACGTGGTGGGTGCGATGGAGGGAGATAATGAGGAAAGAGGTCAATCTGAGACTGGTACAGTTGAGAAAAGAACCGAGTCAAACAATTAGGGCAGGCAGGGACAAAGCAGAGAACAAAGTAAAATTGATAAATTAAACTGCATTTATTTCAATGCAAGAGGTCTAACAGGGAAGACAGATGAACTCAGGGCACGGTTAGGAATATGGGACTGGGATATCATAATAATTGCAGAAATGTGGCTCAGGGATGGATAACACTGGCAGCTTGATGTTCCAGGATTCAAATGCTACAGGAAGCACAGAAAGGAAGGCAAAAGAGGAAGGGTAGTGAAGCTTTTGTTGAGGAATAGCATTACAGTTGTACTGAGGGAGGATATTCCTGCAAATACATCCAGGGAAGTTACCTGAGTTGAACTGAGAAATAAGAAAGGGATGATCACCTTATTGGGATTGTATTATAGACTCCCTAATAGTCAGAGGGAGATTGAGAACAGATTTGTAATGAGATCTCGTTTATCTGTAAGAATAATAGGATATTTATGGTGGAGGATTTTAATTTTCCAAACATAGACTGAGACTGCCATAGCATTAAGCATTTAGATGGAGAAGAATTTGTTAAGTTTATACAGGAAAATTTTCTCATTCAGTATGTGGATGTACATACTGGAGAAGGTGCAAAACTTGACTTACTCTTGGGAAATCAGACAGGGAAGATGACTGAGTGTAAGTGGAGGAGCACTTTGGGGCCAGCAACCATAATTCTATTAGTTTTTAAATAGCGATAGCAAATGATACACCAGATTTAAAAGCTGAAGTTCTAAATTGTAGAAAGGTTAATTTTGACAGTATTTGGCAAGAACTTTCAAAAGCTGATTGGGGGCAGATCTTTGCAGGTAAAGGGATGGCTGGCAAATGGGAAGCCTTCAGAAATGAGATAACGACAGACCAGAGAAGGTATATTCCTGTTGGGGTGAAAGGAAAGGCTGGTAGCTGTAAGGAATGCTGGATGATGAAAGAAATTGAGGGTTTGGTTAAGAAAAAGAAGGGAGAATATTTCAGGCATAGGCAAGATAGATCAAATGTATCCTTAGAAGAGTATAAAGGCAGCAGGAGTATACTTAAGAGGGAAATCAGGAGGGAACAAAGGGGACATGAGATAGCTTTGGCAAATGGTATTAAAGAGAATCCAACAAGTTGTTACAAATACATTAAGGACAAAATGGTAACTCGGGAGCGAACAGAGGCCCCTCAAAGATCAGCAAGGCAGCCTTTGTGTGGAACCGCAGGAGATAGGGATGATACTAAATGAGAATTTTGCATCGGTGTTTACTGTGCAAAAGGACATAGAAGTTATAGAATGTAGTGAAATAGATGGTGATATCCTGAAAAACGTTCAAATTACAGAAGAGGAAGTTCTGGATGCTTTGAAACACATAAAAGTGGATGAATCCCCAGGCCCTGATCAGGTGTACCCTAAGACTCTGTGGGAAGCTGGGGAAGTGATTGCTGGCCCCTTTGCTGAGATATTTTATCTTCGATAGTCACAGGTGAGATGTCAGAAGACTGGAGGTTGGCTAGCATGATGCCACTGTTTAAGAATGTTGGTAAGGACAAGTGAGGGGACTATAGACCAGTGAGCCTGACATCGGTGGTGGGCAAGGTTTTGGAGGGAATCCTGAGGGACAGGATCTATAGGCGTCTAACGAGCTACAAGCAAGGTGAAGCTCAAAATCTGAAGTGTTTGCTAAACGGCAAGAAAGTTTAGCTCTTCAACTAAATTGTTTCCCCCGCCCTCGCGCTGAAATAAATCAAGCCAAATGCAACCTTATATAGTGGTAGTCAATTAATCAATCCGCACCACATGCAAGCAACACTCTGCCAATTATCGTTATGGGTAGTTTTGACACCTGAGTAGGCACAAATTGACTACAATGTTTACTGCTTTGAAACTTCAATTATTCATCAGAAATTCGCCTTAGATCCTTATACAGCTTCTTCCAACCCCACGCCCACTTCCATCGAATAGGACAGGACAGCAGATACATGGGAACACGACGGCCTGCAATTTTTCGTCCGAGGTTCTCACATTCCTGATTTGGAAATATGTCGCCAAATACAGTTGTTGTGTCAAAATCATGCAATTCTGTTCTTAATGATATTGTGAGCCCACCTACAATGCCCAGACTGCAGCAGTTCACCACCGCCTTCTCATAGGGCAACTAGGGACGAGCAATAAATGTCTCCCAAATAAACAAAACGCTGTGTTTGGCTCTAAAGGGCTTGAGAAACCTTGAAAAATGAAGGTGCGCTATTTAAGTGAAATATTTCTCTTTATTTCGTTTGTTTTTCATTCTCCATGATGAGAAGCCTGAAAACCATTCAGTAAGTAGTTAAAGTTTACTAATTTGTCTTGCTCAACTCCCTATTACTGTCCAGGCCAGTCGTTTTCACATTGTATTCTCTCTTTGTGACACCACGTAATAAAACGGCACACTGTACATGTGACCAATTTTGCACCAAACAAAACCCCCAGGTGGCGTGCAACATACCTACATTTCATTTAAATAATAAGCACCCTAGACTGAATTTCCTTCGACAATCTACACTGCTAACATCTATCTCAAAGGTTGTCTCGATGGGTTCTGTTCGAACAAGCAGCACAACTCAGTCAACTACGACCCTGCTGGTCTTCCTCTAAATCAGGATCAGGGTAATAGAATCTGTCATCAGTCGTACTACAAAGCAACAGTTGCTCATTAGCAAATCTATGCGTTGTACAGAGTGAGGATTCTGCAAGCCTCACTCCCTCTGCAAATCTTTACATCTGATGTTCCAATCTGACCGAGCATCGTCATTCTAAAGGTGAGATAAATAAACTGCCCTCATTGATAGCAATGCTGCATTTACCGAATATAGAACTAAGAAGCTCTATGGAAATTGAAAACAGTCGCGATTAGGCAAAAGAGATCCTCAAGTGAAATTCAGTGAACGCTGGAACAAAGTTAAATGAAATGCGTCAAAGATTTTCACCCGTTAAAAAAACGGCAGGAGTTCATCGCCACAGTGGTCAGTACTGACCTTCAGCGACTTCAGCAATGGCCCTATCTCCGTGGTGAGATAAATCGTGGAACTTTTTTAAAAATCAAATTCCATGATGCACAGCTTTATTCCTGAGTCATCGATGACAGAAGCAACCCAATACACGTGTAGGGACAGTTGGGTACCATCGAGATTTTCGTCTGACAAGTTTAAGATTGTGTATCGTGGAATTTGAAAAAAAGTTTCCACGATTTTTCTCAGATTAGGCTTTTGAAGTGCAGTGTACTTCAGTTCCCGACTGTCTAAATTTGTTTGCCACGAAGCAGTCCAACTCATGAGAGCCCAAAGTCTGAATTCATTATTTTTGATTATTAGATGAAAACAATCTGTACTGCGTTAAATAACCCAGTTTTATTATAACGTGTCGCCACATTTGTTCAGACTCTCTGTAAGCAATATAACAGTTCTTCCATTTTCAGTTCGTTTAACAGAAGAGCAAAATAGTTGCCTGCTGAAAGAATCAGCAGCAAACATAAGCCAGCAGGAAGATATTGGTAGATACAATTAACATCTCTCCAAAACGGTGGTCGTTCTGCATTACAGATAAGGGACACTGTGGTTGTAAACTCTAAAATAATGCTTCTTGTGGTGCGGACATGAACCATTCACCTTCTCAATATTAATTTTCAAATTATTTTACTAATAAGTGAACATTAGCCAGATAATAATAATAAAATCCAAAGCATTAACCAATTGATAACATAAAAGAATAGTTAAAGCAGAGAAGAAATTGTGATTTCACAATACATTTCTCTGATTCAGGGTCCCTAAAAGAGCTTTTTGACTCAGGCCGAACCTTTCAAATAAAAATAACATGGTGGTGTGACGAACTTTGACATCAATTGCTTGTAAGGTTAACTTTTGACGGTAATGTCACATTTAAGAGGACTTGGATGAAAATTTGAAGCATCATAACATTGAAAGGGCCTTGTGCTGAAAAGTGGGGCGAGTGTAGATAAAGTGTATTTTTGGCGGGTTGACTCGATGGTTGAATGGCATCTTCTGTAATACGGTTCTCTGATTCTACATTCCTACAAAATGCTACGTGGCAAAGGATAATTAATCAGCATTTTATTGATGCTGTGATGAATAATGACAAGGACACTCCCCTATTCTTTGAAATAGTGGCAGAGGAACGGATTGATATACATGAGATCAGTAACAGGATTTCGTTTTTAACTTGTGCCAGGTATCTTTGTTATCAAGAGCTGGACATCACGGACAGTAGAGCTTGCCGTTTGAACGATACGCGACATGCAGCTTGCATTTTACGTTTAGAAGATTTGGATTGTGATTTGAATCTTCTAAATTATAGGCTGGCGCAAACATCCCTCGAACATTTGAAGGTGGGTAATTGTGAACTATCGCAGGATATGCTGTCAGCCCGCATCAAAGTTTAAACAGCCATACAAAGCATCGAGCGTGTTGCGCACAACGGTGGTACGTTGGAGGGATAATCTGGTAAGAATCCTGTGAAATTAAACACAGTTGACTCTTTAAAGCATATGAATTACAAAAAATAACATATTGTTCTCTGATCACTGTTTCACAGAACACTCTCAAGTCCAAAATTAACGTCTTCTTTCGTGCAATTCTTTGATATAAAGGTGCACTCAGGTCTTAAGAGAAATACAAGCTGTGCAAATGAAATGGTTTACGATTCTATTAAAACATTGGCCAACTGAAACTTTTATACAGCAGTTATCAAAAACAGAAACATTAGAAGGACGGGGAGGGGGGGGAATAAATTTTGCCATATCTTTCAGGTAAAGAAATACTTTCAAAGCAGAAACAAATCAGATTATTAAATAAGGATAACTCTCATCGAGCCCCTGGCAGGATGGCAACAGGAATGAGAAACTTGTGCAATAATATTTCTAGTATCAATATGAAAATCCTGTCTGTATACCAGTGACTCTGACTCTATACTTGACAACATAATACGTTATTATTCATCAAGAATTACCTGCAACAGAAAGAATAGTTTGTTGTCGAAGTTAGTTTCTTGCGTTGCTGTCACGAACACTCCGATCGTTGAAAGGCAACGTAGGATGACAAGGTTTTAAAAACAGAAAGTCACTCTTTGATGATTCCGGTGACAAGCACACACTGTAATGATAACTTCCGGTCTGAACTGCCCCGCTATAATTCAAAGGATCCCTTCCTGTAGGTGTCCGATTAAAGCCATCAGTCGAATTTCTCCCATTACAACAACAGACTGCAGAGCTATAAGTTTCAGCAGTATTTCTATCTTGTCTGCACTTCAGGGTGAGCAAAAATAATATTATTATGAGAAACAAAAAGGAAGTGGATCCGAAAATTATGATTAGATAACTATTTATACCTGAAAAATATTCCGAGTGTCTGGGTTCATCACGTTGTTCAAATGATTTCTCAGTAACATTGGACATTACGATAAAGGATAATGTGGCGCTGCTGGAAAGGCTCGGCTGTCCATTGTCCTTCACGCAAAGGACTAGACGCACGGCAAAGATATCTTGATCACTAAAGGCTCGCGTTGCTCTAATTTCTCCAGAAATAAGTCCAACAGTAAACAGACTAGGATCAGTGGCTTCCAAAATCTCATAGGAAAGCCTTGCGTTCTGACCAGAGTCTTCATCAGTGGCAATTACTTTGGTGACCAGATATCCTGGATATGTTGAGCGTGGCATAACCTCCACTGTTGCTGAGTTGTTCCATGTTAAAGGTGAAACAATAATGGGTGCATTGTCATTTTGATCCAAAATAATAACGTTCACGAAGGTAGTGCTGCTCAGTGGAGGCGACCCAGCATCCTGAGCTTGAACTTTCACCTGGAAATGTTTCTGTTGCTCATAGTCGAAGGAACGCAACGCGTAAATGTTCCCATTTTTGGAGTTAGTCGTAAAGTACGCAGAGGAAGGTATTTCTTCTTGACTGTCGACAATGGAATAAGAAATTTCCGCATTCTGATTTAAATCAGCATCATTTGCACTAACATCAAATATAGATGCACCGGGTGCGTTATTCTCCATCAGATACACGTTATATGATGATTGTGTAAAACTTGGTGCATTATCATTGACATCAATGACTGAAACCACAATGAATTTACTTGTTGAAAGAGGAGGAAATCCACCGTCCCAGGCTGAAATGGAGATGTTGTACAGTGGGGTAATCTCATGATCCAGAAAGCCATTGGTAATCAACTTGTAGTTGCCCTTCAAAGATCTTTCAATCTTGAACGGAATGCTGTCTGGGATCTGACACTGAACTGTCCCATATTCGCCAGAATCGCGATCCGTTACGCTGATCAGAGCAATACCAACCCCTGGAGAAGCATCTTCCCGCACAGCACTGGACACCACCGTAACTTGCAACACAGGACTATTGTCGTTAGTGTCAAGTACATCAATGACAATATTTGCAAGACCTGACAATTCAGACGGAGCAGAGTTCATTGCTTGGACGTCAAATTCATAAACATTGGCTTCTTCAAAATCCAGTACTCCTCGAACTCTGATCTCTCCAGTCATAGGGTCCAATTTGAACAACTCAAGAATATTTTGAGAAACATGATTGGTGAAAGAATAAGTCACATCAGCGTTTGTACCTTCATCTATATCAGCAGCATGAACCTTTAGCACCAAAGAGCCATTCGCAATATTTTCCACCACTGTCGCCCTGTAAGTTTCATGATCGAAGACCGGTGCGTTATCATTTGTGTCAATGACGTTAATGATGATCCGCGCTGTGCCAGATCTCTGTGGAATCCCACCGTCAATGGCTGTCAATACTAGAGTAAACATTGACTGTTTTTCACGGTCCAAAGACCTCTTTAATACCAGCTCGACATTTTTATTTCCCCCTCTTCTTGTCTGTACTTTAATATCAAAGTGCTCGTTCGGATTGATCTGGTATGTGTTGATTGTGTTTGTACCCACGTCCAGATCACGCGCGCTCTCTAGAGGGAAACGAGCGCCCGGCGCATTTAATTCATTGATTTGCAAATAGAATTCCTTCCTCGAAAAGACGGGCAAATTATCATTTACGTCTAGTATCTCCACTTCCACGGGAAACATTTCCAAAGGATTCTCGAGCGTGATTTGGAACGAAAGAGAACAGGCCGCGGTTTTGCTACAAAGCTGTTCTCTGTCGATTCTTTCATTAACAAATAAGAAACCATTTTCTACATTTATCTCCACGTATTGCTTCGAGTAATCAGAAATCAGAAGAAATTTGCGACTCGCTAATTCCCAAACCTTTAATCCTAGATCTTCAGCGGCGTTGCCAACAAAGGTTCCACGTTCCATTTCCTCGGGAATCGAGTAGCGAAGTTGTTCGGAAACCAGGTTAGAAATGCAGAGCAAAAAAATGATGGTCACTCGGCTCATCAGAGTAGTTGCCATTGTCAAATTGAGGCGTCAATTCTGACAGAAAAAAATAATAGCTGCATATCAATATCCGATTTTCTGAACTGAGCAACGATAAGGATATCACCTGGAGAGCTTTTCTGACCGTGACCGCACACGATCAACGCAGACAGCAGACTGCCGGGATGGTTCTGTTTGTGAAGGAGGAGGCGGTCGATCTCTTCAAACGTCTCGAATTCTTATTGGTCGACAGCGACACGAAGAGTTTCGCCCAATAACTGCAACTATTCTTAAAGCTAGACCCTTCAGAGATCTTGTCAAATTATAGGTGTACAATTAAAAATATCTCGACAAATGGCATTCCACAAATTGCATTTTCAATGTGCTGTATCGGAATCCTGAGCCGTTTGATAATTGCATCATTATCGTCATCAATGGCTGTCCATGTTTAGTTGTTATATTGCCCTTCCACGACTTAAATAAATCGTCGGTTACGAAATTTACAAGCATTTCTAGGCCTTAAATTTGAATTAATGATTCTAAAAGTGTTTAGATATCTTTAATACTTGAAGAAGGTAACATTATTTCCGAGACGCTGATTTTTTTTGTTATCGCTACGTTCGTAACAGATCTTTTATCTCCCTCAGTAGTCCTTACAAATCAGTTTATTTTCACGCACGCTACCTCTTTTTGAATGTGACTGGAATACATTTCTGGTGAACCTATCATCCCTCGTCCAGAATCAAACAGCGGCACGTTGATCGTGTCCAAGAAAGTATATGCCCAATAATTAGTTGTGCTGCTCTAAACGTTCAATATTCTGCTGGCATTCTGTTAAAACTAAGAAAATACCTGTACATCTGTATTCCGAGCAATTAATTAACGCATGCGGTAACATGAAAAGAATGAGATAGACAACTGTGCGCACTTTGATATTCTTCGATAAACGTAACACACTGAACATCATTACATCGACCAACATCTTTGGTGTTTGCAACCTTTTACTGAGTTACTTTTTGAAGCATCTCAAATCGGACTGACCAGTCATTAAACACCGCGAAAATGTCCCCGATATCTAGACCGACATCAAAAGGAATAGCTCCACGATTGAAGTATCACCGAACTCGAATGTTCTATACCACAATCTGCTTTTGTAAATAGTTCATTTGATTATGGAAAATCATGCTTTAACACCGCAGAAGTAAACGCGAGTTATGAATCATGCTCATAAAGCCGCAGATGTTGAAGTGCGGAATGGGTGTTGTTTATATTCGTGAGGTTAAAAATGAACAGATAAGTTGAACGGAAACATATAAAAAGAGTTAGAATGCGAGAATCTCGGGCCATCATCAAAAAACGCACAAGGGGAAGTAATAGCTTTTGAAACAAAAACAAAATATGTTGAAATGTACGACGAATTCTAAATGGTTTAAATGTTAGCTTTTGTCTAAGAATTCGAAGGAAGAGAGGTAGATCGCTATATCGATGTAAAATCGCAACGTTCGGCTTTGATAGTGGACAACGTGGACAGCAAAAATGAGGCCACTGGTAGCAGATTACAGTAGAACGTTTCCCACAAGTGAACGCTGTCCATGGAGCGCACAGCACTCGCAATGTTGTATTTTTAATGATCGGAACTGAGAAACGTGGGAGCAGGAGAAGGCCATTCAGCCTGCCAGCCTGTCATGTTATTTAACGCGATCATTACTAATCTAATACTTTGATGTCTTTCATTATCTATCCCCACAATCTCTATCCCTTTGGTAGCTAGAAAACTATCAAAGTATGTTTTGAACATAGTTAAACTATACTTGAAGATTGAGCTTCCACAGCACTCTGTGTTAGGATTTCCAAAGGTTCAGAACGATTGAATCAAAAAATCTCCTCAACTTAGTCCAACGTGGGCATTCCTTATTTTAATTGTCCCTGATGGGACTAGGATCCCCATCCAAGGGAATCATCTCTCCTGCATCTGTGATATGCTGACTTTAATATTTAACTTGTAACTTTGTTCCTTCTTTCTTTCTACATTGTTCTTAACTTTTTGTATCGAGATAATTGTGCCTAAGATGGAACATTGTGCGTGCATTTGTATTTGTGTGCACGTGACAATAAAGTCCAAACAAAATCTAAATCTATTTTGTCTCCTTTAATTATGCTGCAGGTTGCAATGCGATCACTTCTTCTAAACCCTAGAGAATAGACCTTCAATTTGCCCAATATTCTTTCTAGGACAGTCACGCCATCAGAGGAACAAGTCTGGTGAACCTTTGCTAGACTCCCTCTGAGTCAATAATAACGTTCTTCAGGTACTGTGTAAAATACTGCCTGTGCCGTAGAAGCTACCTTCTACAAAATTGAACCAGTACTTGATTATCTGAAAACACAAATCCTCTTGAATTGAAGATTATTATTCGTTTAGCCTTCCTAGCAGCTTGCTGTACCTGTATGTTAGACTTCAGTGACACATTGACGAGGATACCCAGGTCTCTTTATACATCGACACTTTGCAATTTCATGCCATTGAAGTAATAATATCGCAGACTTGAAATTACATCCCCATTTGACTAGTTGTTGAATTAAAATACTATCCACAGTCGCAATGGGACTCCAAGCCATTTCTTAAGAAAGATCTAGGAAGTATTGATTGTGTTTGGACCGGCATCTGGTCTTGAGCTCTTTCAACAGCTAAATTGAAACACTGGACTGCAACTGAAATCTTCATTTGGAAATTGTCTACGTATAATATTCGCATTGCAGCAAGGAGTATTTTCAAATAATTATCCACTTGTATTAGCAAAGAAAGAGAACGGATACAACGCTGCATAACTCTGTCCTCTGATCGCCCTACCTGAAAGCAAGAGCAAGTTATTTATGTTTGAGTTGATTACAACGTAAGTTTGGTCACAGCAGGTGCATTATGCAATTCTGGTCGCAATGGATGAAGGATGTGATTAAATAAGGGAGCGTGTTGTCTTGACTGCAGCGATTAAGCTACGAAAAAAGAAGAGATAAACTGTGATTGATTCCCTTACCGCAGTGAAGGATGAGGGGCATTGATATTGAGGCGTACAACGTTCCGATGGACATTAAAAGCCGAGGTAAAGAGAAGCTTATCCCCTTATTAGATGGGTCAATAATCAATATGACATAATATTAACGTAAGGATCAGGAGTCTTAGAATGGACTTAAAGATTTTTCTTTTTCAACGAGAGCGTTGTGGACATCTTGACTTCACTGCCTTAAACGGTGGTAACAGCAGGAATCCTCAAGAGACAACTATTTAGATGAGTATGTGCACTTGGTAACATGCAAAAACATGGGCGAAATATTGGGGAATTTCAATGTCTGATGCCCAAAACAGACGCTGAGCTTCTTTCCTACCGCAGCCATTTTAGGATTCCAGCCACTGTCAATCAGTTTTCTTTGTTTCTTGTTTTGTTGGACGAGGACTTCAGCTTGGTCAGTATTTGTGGTCCATCCATATAAATTCCTTACTACATTGCTGTACATCTGGAGTTACATGCAGCAGCTGTGACTAGTAGTTTGCCATCCCTCTAAGGAATTGGTTTGCACATAAATCGACCATCAGGCCAGCTCTCGACTTCACGTCAACTTTAAATTCAAAACTCACCTCCCGCCATGGGATTCGAACCAAGTGCCCAGAACATTGGATTTTTGACTGCTATTACATCCACACAAATGTTCCCCATTGTGACTCTCTGCGGTTAATAAACAAATACAACTCAAATTTCCAAATTAACCTCAATGTACTAGCGTCTTTCATCAAAGACCAGCCGAGATGTCCGCGTGGCTAATTCCCACATACCTGGTCTCAAATACTCAGCGATATTCTCAACAAAGGGCTTGTGTTCCTGCTGTTCGGGAACCAATCAAAGGGCTAGCTCCGTAAAGAGGTCCGGAGGATGTTCTCAGGTGGATGTTGCTGTAAAATAGATCGGCAAAACGATTACCTTATCTTGTCTCTTACAGGACAATGGTACGGATGCATGTCAATACTTTCATATGGAAGAGAGGAAGTAAACGAAACACAGATCCGAGGAGATTGGCAGTTCATGGCTGCACGGCACATACACAGGCACTGTTGGTTTTGTCGCTTCTTCGCTGTGGTGCTTTAGCTGGAGAATGAGGCACTGTAGATGCAGGGCAGCGTTACAGCTTCTTATTGGTAGACAGCGACACAAATAGCCTCAAACAATAACTACAGCAATTGTCCTGAAAGTTATATTGTTTCAGGCTTTATTGCAACTGCGTCAAATGAAAGGACCGTGCACGTGCAAATCCAGAATCCTTTAGAAACACAGGTAATAGCATGTGTTTTTTCCGTATTCTTTGTGAAATCGTTGTAACCAACTTAGCAGCAGAAAGACTGATTCTCCTTCGAATCGTATTTCCAAATAATAAGCAAAGCAAAACAAAGAACTGTGGATGCTAGAGAACTGAAACAAAAGAAATCCTAAAATTTAGCAGACCTGGTAGCATTTGTGGAGAGAAAACAATTAATGCATAAAGATCAGAAGAATGTTGAGTGTTTTCTCTCGAGGCTTCCAGATCTACTGCGTTTCTCTAACATTTGCTATTTTGTTCCAAATAGTCCACGGTCGTCCAGAATTCAAATGCCTACTGTAATTATGACAATATTCCCAGTAACATTCAGCACATTGTGATTCAGTTTCACTTAGTCATAGAGTCATAGAGATGTACAGCACGGAAACAGACTCTTTGGTCCAACTTGTCCATGCTGACCAGATATTAAACCCAATCTAGACCCACCTGCCAGTACCTGATCCATATCACTCCAAACCTTCCTATTCATATAGTCATCCAGATGCCTTTTAAATTTTGCAATTGTGCTAGCCTCCACCACGTCCTCTGGCAGCTCATTTCATGCACGTACCACACTCTGTGTGAAAAACGTTGTCCCTTAGGTCGCTTTTATTTATTTCCCCCTTGCCCTAAACCTATGCCCTCTAGTTCTAGAATCCCACACCCCAGAGAAAATATTTTGTCTATTTATCCTATCCACGCCCCTCATGATTTTATAAACCTCTATAATGTCACCCCTTAGCCTCCAACACTCCAGGGAAAACAGCCCTAGCCTATTCAACCTCTCCTTATAGCTCAAATTCTCCAACCCTGCCAACATTCTTGTACATCTTTTCTGAACTCTTTCAAGTTTCACAACATCTTTCCGATAGGAAGAAGATTGGAATTGCTCACAATACTCCTACAGTAGCCTAACCAATGCCCTGTACAGGAGCAACATGACCTCCCAACTACTGTACTCAATAATCTGACTAATAAAGAAAAGCATACCAAGCGCTTTCTTCACAATCCTATCTACCTGCGACTCCACTTTGAAGGAGCTATGAGCCTGCACTCCAAGGCCTTTTTGCTCAGCAACACTCCCTAGGACCTTGCCATTAATTGTATAAGTCCTGCTAAGATTTGCTTTCCCAAAATGCAGCACGTCACATTTTTCTAAATTAAGCTCCATCTGCCATTTCTCAGCCCATTGGAACATCTAATCAAGATCCCGTTGTAATCTGAGGTAACCTTCGTTGCAGTCCACTACACCTCTAATTTTGGTGTCATCAACAAACTTACGAACTATACCTCTTATGCTCACATCCAAATCATTTATATAAACTATGGAAATTAGTGGAAACAGCACCAATCCTTGTGGCACTCCACTGGTCACAGACCTCCAGTCTGAAAACAACTACCTTTTAGTCAGTTCTGCATCCAAAAGTCGGGTTCTCCCTGTATTCCATAAGATCTAACTTTGTTCATCACTCTCTCGTGGGGATAATTGTCGAACGCCTTACTGATATCTACATAGATCACATCTACCACTCTGCCCTCATCAATCCTCCTTATTACTTCTTCAAAAAAACTAAATCAAGTTTGTGAGAGATTATTTCCCACACATAAAGCCATGTTGACTATCCCTAACCAGTCCTTGCCTTTCCAAATACATGTACAGCCTATCCCTCAGGATTGCCTCCAACAACTTGCCCACCACCGACATCGGGCTCACTGGTCTATAGTTCCCTGGCTTGTCCTTACCACCTTTCTTAAACGTGGTACCACGTTTGTCAACCTCCTGTCTTCCGGCACCTCACCTGTGACTATTGATGTTACAAATATCTCAGGAAGAGGCACAGCAATCACTTCCCTAGCTTCCCAAACAGTTCTAGGGTATGTCTAATCAGGTCCTGGGATTTATCTACTTGTATGCATTTCAAGAGATCCAGCACCTCCCCCTCTGTAATATGGACATTTTCCAATATATCACCATCTATTTCCTTGCATCCCATACTTTCCACGTCCTTTTCTACAGTAAACACTGATGCAAAATGCTCATTTAGTATCACCCCCATCTCCAGTGGTTCCACACAAAGGCTGCCTTGCTGATATTTGAGGGGCCTCATTCGCTCAGTTGTTGCCCCTTTGTCCTTAATATATTTGTTAAAACTCTTTGGATTTTCTTTAACACTATTTGCCCAAGTTATCTCATATCCCCTTTTTGCCCTCCTGATTTCCCACTTAAGTATACTCCAACTGCCTTTATACTCTTCTAAGTATTCATTTGGTTTGTCTTGCTGATACCAGAAATATGCTTTCTTCTTTTTCTTAAGCAAACTATCAATTTCTTTCGTCATCCACCATTTCTTACACCTACCAGCGTTTCCTTTCACCCTGACAGGAATATACTGTCTCTGGACTCGCATTATCTCATTTCTGAAGGCTTCCCATTTTATAGCCAGTCATTTACCTCGACAATCTGACTCCAATCGGCTTTTGAAAGTTCTTGCTAAATACTGTCAAAATTAGCCTTTCTCCAATTTAGAACTTCAAATTTTAGATCTGGACTATCCTTTTCCATCACGATTTTAAATCTAATAGAAATATTGTCGCTGCCCCCAAGTACTCCCCCACTGACACCTCAGTCACCTGCCCTGCCTTATTTCCCAAGAATCGGTCAAGTTTTGCACCTTCTCCAGGAAGTACATCCACATATTGAATCAGAAACTTCACTTGCATACACTTAACACTGTTGCAGTCCCAGACTATGTTTGGAAAGGTAAACTCCCCTACCATAACCACCCCATTATTCTTACAGATAATCGCAATATCCTTACACATCTGTTTCTCAATTTACGTCTGACTATTAGGGGTTCTATAATACAATTCCAAAAAGGTGATCATCCCTTTCTTATTTCTCAGTTCAACCCAAATAAGTTCCCTAGATGAATTTCCGGGAATATCCTCCCTCAGTACAGATATAATGCTATTCCTTATCAAAAATGCCATGACCCTTCCTCTCTTGCCTCCCTTTCATCCTTCCTGTAGCATTTGTATCCTGGAACATTAAGCTGCCAGTGCTGTCCATCTCTGAGCCACAAATATGCAATTGCTATGATATCCCAGTCCTATGTTCCTAACCATGCCGTGAGTGCATCTGCCTTCCCTGTTAGGCCTCTTGCATTGAAATAATTGCAGTTTAATTTCTCAATTTAACCTTGTTCTCTATTTTGTCCCTGCCTGCCCTAACTGTTTGACTCGCTTCTTTCCACAAGTGTACCAATCTCAGATTGATCTATTTCCTCGCTATCTTCCTTGGCTCCGCCCCCATCTTAATATTTAAACTCCTCCTAAGCAGCTATAGCAAATCTCCCTGCCAGTATATTAGTTCCCTTCCAATTCAGGTGCAATCCGTTCTTCTCGTACTGGTCATTTCTACCCCAGAAGATATTCCAATGATCCAAAAATGTGTCTTTCTCCCACACAACAGCTCCTCAGCAATATATTCATTTGCTCTTTCTTCCTTTTGCTATCCACAGAAGCTCGCAGCACCAGGAGAAATCCAGTGTTACTATTCTCGTGGATCTCTTTTTTTAAATTCCTGCCAAATTCTCTACATTCTCCCTTCGGAATCTCATCCTTTTGCCTTCCTATGACATCGGTTCCAATTGTACAATGACCTCCAGCTGGTACCTCTCCCCGTTGAGAATATCCTGCACCCTCTCTGAGACATTCTTGATCTTGACACCAGAGAGGCAACCACCATTCTGATTTTTCACTGCTGGTCACAAAAACGTCTATCTGCGCCTCAGACGGGAAAGCCCCCAAACACAATTGATCTTTCCGAACCCGACGTATTCCTCATTGCAATAGAGCCAGTCTCGATACCAGAAACCTGGCTGTTTGTGCTACATTCCCCTGAGAATCCATCACCCCCTACATTTTCCAAAACAGCATACTCGTTTGAAATGGTGATAGCCACAGAAGACTCTTGCATTACTTGACTACCTCTCTTATCTTTTCTTGAGTTAACCCATCTATGTGACTGCATCTGCAACTTTTTTCCCTTCCTATAACTGCCATTCATCACATTCCCCTGCTCTTGTAAATTTTTTGTTGCTTCTGTCTCTCCAACTGATCGTTCCATCTTTCAAGATACTCAAAAACGTCAATTATTGCAGATATGATCTTCAGTCACACGTAAACTCTCCATAAACTCGCACACCTGACAAAAAGAGCATAACACTGTACTAAAGGCCATTTTTGCTTCTTTCAATCTACAGACACAGAAAATAGCACGGTTTCATTTCTCGACAAAAATAATGCTCCAGGTTGACTTAATACTTGTGAGTTATATTTTAAGTTTAATCAAGAGACGTATCTCAATAAAACATATAATCAAGAAAGAACCGACTCCACTCACTGCTGCAGATGTTCTGTAGGCCAAACTGAAAAATATTCACTTGTCTGTTTCTGTGCTGTGACCTCTCCCAAACAGGTTCGTCCAAGATTAGTTGCGAATTTCACTGTTTGTTAATTTTCCGAGATGCAATCCGATGTCCAGCGATATATGAGTTCAAACAGCAAAGGCAGTAACTGCGCAGGTTCACTGTTGCGTCAGTTGGCAGTATTGGATTCTTTCCTCTCTCTCTCTCTCTCTCTCTCTCTATTCTACACTGACCTCACCATGTGCTGCCTTTGTCTGTCCTTCTCCCTTTTCAAAGTGCTTTTGCTTTGACGTCTTTTTCCCCCAACGTTCCAAAGCAACGCAACAGCATGTGAAACAGCAATTCCTGCTCCTGCAATTAGAGGGAATCATCTCTAACAACTAAAATACCTCAATAAAGGAGCAGCCTGTTACAGCCTGAATTTTCTTTCATCCTCCATCATGGATTACCATCCAATTGACCAGTCAAAATTGGATGGAGTGCCTGGTACAGTGCATCATTTGAGCTGTTTGCCTTCCTATCTGAAAAAAAGATCGATGAATTAAAGTATCAGTACTAATTTAGAAATATGGGACAACAGCAGTAAATATTTAAAACAGCACAATATGTAGCTTCACAATCTGTAGGCCTTTTAAATTACTCACGTCCATTACCATTAATTCAGATTAGAAAACCTGAATTAATACGCTCTCTGCGTAAATCCACCAGTTGCATTAGCAGACTTCGAACGAGCTATAAGCACGGTGAAGCTAAAAATGTGAAGAGTTTGGTAAACGGCAAGAAACGTTAGCTCTTCAGCCAAATTGCCCCCCCATCTCCTCCCAACTCTCCCCGACCCTCCCCCCCATCCACCCCATCCCTCCCCCCCTCCACACACACACACCGGCACTGAAATAAATCGTGCCGCATGCAACCCGAGATAGTGCTGGTCAATTAATCCAACAGCACCACATGCACTCAACACTCTGTCCATTATCGTGATGGGTGGTTTCGGGGTCTGAGTAGGGACAAATTGACTACAGAGTCTCCTGCTTTGCAACTTCAATTACTGATCAGAAATTCGTCATAGATCCCTATACAGCTTCTTCCAAGCCCACTCCAACTTCTCGAAGGACAGGACAGCAGATACACGGGGACATCACTGCCTTCATGTTTTTCTCCAAGGCTCTCATCTTCCTGACTTGGAAATACGTCGCCAAACACAGTCGCTGGGTCAAAATAATGAAATTCTATTCTTAATGACATTGTGAGCCTAACTACAGTACATGGACTGCAGCAGTTCAAGAAGGTAGTTCACCAGCGCCTTCTCAAGGGCAAAAAGGGACGAGCAATAAATGTCTCCCAAATGAACAAAACTGTGTGTTTTGCTCTAAAGATTTTGAGAAATCTTGAAAATTAAAGGTGCGATATTTAAGTGAAATATTTATCTTTCTTTCGTTTATTTTCCAATCTCCATGATGAGCAGCGTGAAAGCCATTCAGTAAGTAATTAAAGTTTGCTAATTTATCTTGCTGAAATCACTACTCCTGCCCAGGACAATATTTTACACATTGCATTCTCTCTATGTGACACCACGTAATAAAAGTACACATTGAACACGCACCGATTTTGTACCAGACAAAACCCTCAGCTGGCGTGGAAGACATCTATATTTATGTTAAATAATAAGCGCCCTAGCCTGAATTTCCTTATGCCGTCTACACTGCTAACATTTATGTGAAAGGTTGTCTCGGTGGGCTCTGTTCAAACAAGCAGCACAACCCAGCCAGCTCCCACCCTGTTGGTCTACCTCTAATTCAGGATCAGGTTAATGGAATCTGACATCAGTCGTACTACTAAGCAACAGTTGCTCCTTAGCAAATCTATGCGTGGTACAGAATGAGGATTCTGCAAGCATCACTCCCTCTGCAAATCTTTACAACTGATGTTCAAATCTGACGAAACATCGTGACTCAATCTGTGAGATAAATAAACTGCCCTGATTGATAGCAATGCTGCATTTTCCGAATATAGAACTAAGAAGCTCTATGGAAATTGCAAACAGTCGCAATTAGGCAAAAGAGATCCTCAAGTGGGATTCAGTGAACGCTGGAACAAAGTTAAATGCAATGCGTCAAACACTTTCATTCCGGAAAAGTACGGCAGGAGGCCATCACCATAACGGTCAATACCGACCTTCGGCTACTTCAGCAATGGCCCTACCGCCGTGGTGAGATAAATCGTGGAACTGTTTTTTTTCCACAAATTCCACGATGCACAGCTTTATTCCTGAGTCCTCGACGACAGAAGCAACCCAACACACGTGTAGGGACATATGAGTAGCATCGAGACTTTCGTCTAACAATCTTAAGGTTGTGTATCGTGGAATCTGGAAACAGAAATTCGAGGATTTATCTCAGATTAGGCATTTGAAGTGCAGTGCACTTCGGTTCCTGACTGTCTAAATTTATGTGCCACTAAACAGTTAAAATCATGAGAGCCCAAAGTCTACTTTTTTTTTAAAAAAATCGATTATTAGATGAAAACAATCTGTAGTATGTTAAATATCCAAGTCTTATTATACAGTGACGCTACGTTTGTCCAGACTGTCTGTGAGCAATGTAACAGATCTTCCATTTTCAGTTCGCTTAATAGAAGAGCAAAATAGTTGCCTGCTGAAAGAATCAGTAAGCAGGCAGGAAGACATTGATAGATACAATGAACATATCTCAAAAACGGTGGTCGGTCTGCATTACAGATAAGGGAAACTGTGGTTGTAAACTCGGAAATACTGCTTCTTGTGGTGCGGACATGAAACATTCACCTTCTCAATATCAATGACCAAACTATTTTATTAGCCGGAAAATACTAATAACGTCCAAAGCATCAACTAATTGATAACATAAAACAATAGTTAAAGCAGAGAAGAAATTGTGATTTCACAATACATTTCTCTAATTCAGAGTCCATAAAAGAGCTTTTCGACTCAGGCCGAACCATTTAAATGAAAATAACATGGTGGTGTGACGAATTTTGACATCAATTGCTTGCGAGGTTAACTTTCGACGGTAATCTCACAACGTTGAAAACTATTTCGATGAACACTTGAAGTATCGTAACATTCAAAGTTTAGGGCCTATTGCTAGAAAGTGGAGCGAGCATTTTTTTTGGCGGGATAGACTCGATGGCTGAATGGCCTCTTCGGTAATACCCGGTTCTATGATTCTACCATGCCACAAACAGCTACGAGGCAAGAGAAAGTTAATCAGCGTTTTACTGATTTCGGGATGAATAGTGACAAGGGCACTCTAGTATTCTTTGAAATAGTGTCATAGGAACGGTTTGATATACATGAGATCAAAAATAGGATTTCCTTTTTAACGTATGCTAAGTATCTTTGTTATCCAGAGCTGGGCATCACGAACAGTATATCTCGCCATTTGAACGACCGCGACATGCTGCTTGCATTTTATGTTTAGAAGCTTTGGATTATGATTTAAATTTTCTAAATTCGAGGCGAGCGCAAGTATTCCTCCAAGATTCGAAAGTGATTAATTGTGAACTATCGCCAGATATGCTGTGTGGGGGAGCTAAGGCCAACACATGAGCCCACATCAAAAGATAAACAAGCCATGCAGAGCATCGAGCGTATTGCGCACAACGGACAGACGTTGGAGGGATAATCTGGTAAGAATCCTGTGAAATTAGCCACAGTTGACAACTTAACGCGTATGGTTGCAAAAAATAACATCTTGTTCCCTGATCACTGTTTCACAGAACACTCTCAAATCCAAAATTAATGTCTTCTTTCCTGCAATGCGTTGGTATGAAGCTGCCCTCCGGTCTTCAAAGAGAAGAGAAATACAAGCTGTTCAAAGTAAATTGTTTTCCATACCGTTAGAATATTGGCCTTCTGAAACTTTTGAACAGCAGTTATCAAAATCAGAACCATGAAAAGGATTGGTGGTGGTGGTGGTGGGGGGGGGGGGGGGGGGGAGGGGGGGAGGGGTTGAGAAACAAAAATTGTAATACCTTCCAGGTAAAGAAATACTTTCAAAGTAGGAAACAATTAGATTATGAAACAAGGATAACTCTAATTGAACCCCTGGCAGGATGGCAACAGGAATGAGAAAGTTGTGCAATAATCTATCCAGTATAAATATGAAAGTCCTGTCTGTATACAAGTGACTCTGACTCTATACTTGAAAACATAATACGTAATTATTCATCAAGAATTACCTGCCACAGACAGAATAGTTTGTTGTCGAAGTTAGTTTCTTGCGTTGCTGTCATGAATACTCCGATCGTTGAAAGGCAACGTAGGATGACAAGGTTTTAGAAACAGAAAGTCACTCTTCGATGATTCCGGTGACAAGCACACACTGTAATGGTAACTTCCTGCCTGAACTGCCCCGCTATAATTCAAAGGATCCCTTCCTGCTGGTGTCCGATTAAAGCCATCAGTCGAATTTCTCCCATTACAACAACAGACTGCAGAGCTATAAATTTCAGCAGCATTTCTATCTTGTCTGCACTTCAGGGTGAGCAAAAATAATATTATTATGAGAAACAAAAAGGAAGTGGATCCGAAAATTATGATTAGATAACTATTTATACCTGAAAAATATTCCGAGTATCTGGGTTCATCACGTTGTTCAAATGATTTCTCAGTAACATTGGACATTACGATAAAGGATAATGTGGCGCTGCTGGAAAGGCTCGGCTGTCCATTGTCCTTCACGCAGAGGACCACGCGCACGTCAATGATATCTTGATCACTAAATGCTCGCGTTGCTCTAATTTCTCCAGAGAGATGTCCAACAGTAAAAAGACTAGAATCAGTGGTTTCGAATAACTCGTAGGAAAGCCTTGCGTTCTGACCAGAGTCTTCATCCGTGGCAATTACCTTGGTGACCAGATATCCTGGATATGTTGAATGGGGTATTACCTCCACTGTTGCTGAGTTGTTCCATGTTGGAGGTGAAACAATAATGGGTGCATTGTCATTTTGATCCAAAATAATAACGTTCACGAAGGTAGTGCTGGTCAATGGAGGCGACCCAGCATCCTGAGCTTGAACTTTCACCTGGAAATGTTTCTGCTGCTCGTAGTCGAAGGAGCGCAAAGCGTAAATGTTCCCATTTTTGGAGTTCATCGTAAAGTACGCAGAGGAAAGTATTTCTTCTTGCTGTCGATTGTCGACAATGGAATAAGAGATTTCCGCATTCTGATTCAAATCAGCATCATTTGCAGTAACTGCAAATATAGATGCACCGGATGCGTTATTCTCCATCAGATACACGTTATATGATGATTGTGTAAAACTTGGTGCATTATCATTGACATCAATGACTGAAACCACAATGAATTTACTTGCGGAAAGAGGAGGAAATCCACCGTCCCAGGCTGAAATGGAGATGTTGTACAGTGGGGTAATCTCATGATCCAGAATGCCATTGGTAATCAACTTGTAGTTGCCCTTCAAATATTTTTCAATCCTGAAGGGAATATTCTCTGGGATCTCACAATAAACTTCCCCATATTCGCCAGAATCACGATCCGTGACGCTGATCAGTGCTATACTAATTCCCGAAGAAGAATCTTCCCGCACAGCACCGGACACCATCGTAACTTGTAAAACAGGACGATTATCGTTAGTGTCAACAACATCGATGACAACATTTGCAAGAGTTGACAATTCAGATGGAGCGGAGTTCATTGCTTGGACTTCAAACTCATAAACATTTGTTTCTTCAAAATCTAGTACACCTCGAACTCTGATTTCTCCAGATACTGGATCCAATTTGAACAAATCGCGAATATTCTGGGAAACGTCATGGGTGAAAGAATATGTTATCTCCGCGTTTGTCCCTTCATCAATATCAGTAGCATGAACTCTTAGCACCAAAGAGCCATTCACAGTGTTTTCTACCGTTGACGCCCTGTAAGTTTCATGATCGAATACGGGGGCGTTATCATTTGCGTCCATGACCTTAATGATGATCCGCGCTGTGCCAGATCTCTGCGGAATCCCACCATCGATGGCTGTCAATACCAGAGTAAACATTGACTGTTGTTCACGGTCCAAAGGCCTCTTTAATACCAGTTCGGCCCGTTTACTGCCTCCTCTTCTTGTCTGCACTTTAATATCAAAGTGCTCGTTCGGATTGATCTGGTATGTGTTGATTGTGTTTGTACCCACGTCCAGATCATGCGCGCTCTCGAGAGGGAAGCGAGCGCCTGGCGCATTTAACTCATTCATTTGCAAATGGAATTCCTTCCTCGAAAAAATGGGTGAATTATCATTTACGTCTAGTATCTCCACTTCAACGGGATACATTTCCAAAGGATTATCGAGCGTGATTTGGAAAGAGAGAGAACAGGCCGCGGTTTTGCTACAAAGCTGTTCTCTGTCGATTCTTTCATAAACAAATAAGAAACCATTTTCTACATTTACCTCCATGTATTTCTTCGCGTAATCAGAAATCAGAAGAAATTTGCGACTCGATAATTCCCAAACCTTTAATCCTAGATCATCGGCGACGTTGCCAACATATGTTCCACGTTCCATTTCCTCGGGAATCGAGTAGCGAAGTTGTTCGGAAACCAGGGCAGAAATGCAGAGCAAAAAAATGATGGACACTCGGCTCATCAGAACAGTCCCCATTGTCATACTGATGCGTCAATTCTAACAGAAAAAATAACTAGCTACATATCAGTATGCTATTTTTGAACTGAGCAACGATAAGGATATCACCTGGAGAGCTTTTCTGACCGTGACCGCACACGAGCAACGCAGACACTAGACTGCCGGTATGGTTCTGTTTGTGAAGGAGGAGGCGGTCGATCTCTTCCAACGTCTCGAATTCTTATTGGTCGACAGCGACACGAAGAGTTTCGCCCAATAACTGCAACTACTCTTAAAGCTAGACCTTTCAGAGGTTTGTCAAATTATGGGTGCACAATTAAAAATATCCAGACAAATGTCATTTCACAAATGGCATTTTCAACCTGCTGTATCGGATTCCCGAGCCATTTGATAATCACATCATTCTCGTCATCAACGGTTGTTCATGTTTAGTTGTTACATTGTCAATCCACGGTTTAATTTTAATAAATCGTAGTTTACGAAATTACAAGTATTTCTAGGTTTTACATACCAGTGAATGATTCTAAAAGTGTTTAGATATCGCTAGTATTTTAAAAAGCTAACAATATTTCCGTGACGCTAATTTTCTTTTGTTGAATATCACTGATAGTAATCGCTGCGTTGGTAACAGAGTCCTCACAAATCAGTTTATTTGGTTCTTTTCACCTTCGCTACATCATTTTGAATGTTACTGGAATACACATCTGGTGAACCTATCACCCCTCGTCCAGAATCAAACTGCGGCACCCTGACCGTTTCTAAGAAAGTATATGCCCAATAATTAGGTGCGCAGCTTCAAAGTTTAGATATTCTGTTAGCATTCTGTTGAAACTAAGAAAATGCCTGTTCATCTGTATTCCGAGAAACTAATTAACCCATGCGGTTACATGGTAAGAATGAGATAGGCAACTATGTGCCCTTTCATATTCTTCAATAAACAGAACAAACTGAACACCATCACATCGACCAAAATCGTTGGTGTTTGCAACCTTTCAGTGAGTTACTTTTTGAAGCATCTCAAATCTCACTGTACAGTCATTAAACTCTGCAAAAAAATTGCCTAGATATTTAGACCGAGACCAAACTTAATAGCTCCAAGATTGAAGTATCACGAATTCGATTGTTCTATACCTCAATCTGCTTTTGAAAATAATTCACTTGATTAAGGAAAAGTATGCTTTAACATCGCAGAAGGAAACGCGAGTTATGAAACATGCTCATGAAGCCGCAGATGTTGAAGTGCGGCGTGGGTACTGTTTATATTGGTGAGGTTAAGAATGAAAAGATGAGTTGGATGGAAATAGAGAAAAAGATTTAGAATGTGAGGATCTCGGTCCATCATAAAAACGCACAAAGGGAAGAAATAGCTTTTGAAACGAAAACAAATTTGTCAAAATGAGTGACGAATCCTAAATGGTTTAAATGTTATGTTTTGTCTAAGAATTCGAAGGAAGAAAGTAGACCGACATATGGATGTAACATCGCAACGATCGGCCTCGATGGTGGACAACGTGAACATCGAAGATCAGGCCACTGGTAGCAGATTACAATACAAGATTTTCCAAAAGAGAACGCAGTCCATGGAACGCACAGCACGCGCAATGCTGCATTTTCAGTAATCGGACCCAGAAACATGGAAGCAGGAGTAGGTCATTCAGCCTGCCAGGCTGTCAAGTTATTTAACGCGATCATTAGTAATCTAACACTTTAATGTCTTTCATCATTTATCCGCACGAATCTCGACCCAGTTGGTAGCTAGAAAACTATCAAAATATGTTTAAAGCATAGTTAAACCATCCTTGAAGATTGAACTTCTACAGCACTCTGTGTTGGGATTTCCAAGGGTTTGCAAGTATTTAATCAAAAAATCTTCTCATGCTCGTCCATCGTGGGCATTCCTTATTTTTAATTGTCCCTGGTAGGACTAGGATACCCAACCAAGGGAATCATCTCTTCTGCGTCTGTAATGCAGTGACTGTAATATTTAACTTTTACCTTTGTTCCTTATTATTTTTTACCATATTCTTGACGTTTTGTATCGAAATATGGACCATTGTGTGTGGCGACAGTGAAAACTTTTCAATATACTCGGATGCATTTGTTTTAGTGTGCACGTGACAATAAAATCCAAACAAAATCAAAATCTATTTTGTCCTTCCCTTTAACTATGCTGCAGGTTTCAACAAGAACACTTCTTCTAAATCCTAGAGAATACACCTTCAATTTGCCCAATGTTTTTCATAGGACAGTCACGCCATCAGAGGAACAAATCTGATGAACCTGTGCTGGACTCCCTCTTTGTCAATAATAACGTTCTTCAGGTCCTGTGTAAAATACTACATTTGCCGTGGAAGCTACCTTCTGTAAAATTGAACCAGTACTCGATTATCTATAAACATAAATCCTCTTGAATTGAATGTTAATATTCGTTTAGCCTTCGTAGCAGCTTGCTGCACCTTTATGTTAGACTTCAGTGACACATTGATGAGGATACCCAGATCTGTTTATACATCGACACTTTGCAATTTCATGCCATTGAAGTAATAGTATCACAGACTTTAAATTCCATCTCCATTCGACTAGTTATGGAGATTAGATAAAATACCACCCACAGTCGCAATGGAACTCCAAGCCATTTCTTAAGAAAGATCTAGGAAGTAATGATTGTGTTAGGACCGGCATCTGGTCTGGCGATCTTGCAGCAAGTAAATTGAATGACTGGGCTGCAACTGAAATCTTCATTTGGATATTGACTACATATAATATTCGCAATGCAGCAAGGAGTATTTTCTAATAATTATCCACTTGTGTTAACAAAGAAAGAGAACGGATATAGCGCGGCATAATTCTGTCCTCTGGTCGCTCTGTCTGAATGCAAGAGCAAGGTAACTATGTTTGATCTGATTGCAACGTGAGTTTGATCACGGCAGATGCATTGTGCAATTCTGGTTGCAACGTACGAAGGATGTGATTAAATAAGGGAGCGTGTTGTCTTCACTGCAGCGATTCAGTTACGAATAAAGAAGAGGTAAACTGTAATTGATTCCCTTACCGCAGTGAAGGATGAGGGGCATTGAGATTGAGGGGTACAACGTTGCGAGGGACAGTAAAAGCCAAGGGAGAGAGAAACTTTTCCCCTATTTAGAGGGGTCAATAATCAAAACGACGTAATATTAACATAAGGGTCAGGATATTTAGAACTGATTTAAGGATTTTTCTTCTTCAACGAGGGAGTTGTGAACATCTTTACTTCACTGTCTTAAACGGTGGTGGAAACAGGAAACCTCAAAAGACAATTATTTAGATGAACACGTGGACGTCGTAACATGCAAGGCTAAGAGCGAGATATATGAGAATTTGAATGTCTGGTGCCTGAAACAGACACACTGTCTCTCTTTCCTACTGCAGCAACTTTAGGACTCTAGGCTCAATCTGCATTTTTTGTTGCTTTGCTGGACGAGGACTTCATCAGCTTGGTCAGCATTTATTGGCCCATCCATATAAATTACTAACCATATTCCTCTACATCTGGAGTCACATGCAGCAGCTGTGATCAGTAGTTTGCCACCCCTCGAAGGAATGGGTTTGTACATCAACCTACCATCAGGCCAGCTCTCGACTTCACATCAATTTAAAATTCAAAACTCACCTCCCGCAGTGGGATTCGAACCCATGTGCCCAGAGCATTAGATTTCTAACTGCTCTTACCTCCACACAAATGTCTCCCCATTGCGACTCTCAGCGGTTAATTAACAAATACAACTCAAATTTCCAAATAAACCTCAATGTCTTTCATCAAAGACCAGCCGAGATGTCCGCGTGGATAATTCCCACATACTTGGTCTCAAATACTCAGCGATATTCTCAACAATGGGTTTGTGTTCCTGCTGTCCGGGGATCGATCAAAGGGCTAGACCCGTAAAGAGGTCCGACACGGGCCCGCTCATTATTACCATTGTTCTCAGGTGGACGTTGCTGTAAAATAGATCGGAAAATCGATGACCTTATCTTGTCTCTTACAGGACAATGGTACGGATGCATGTCATTACTTTAATATGGAAGAGAGGAAGTAAGCGAAACACAGACCCGAGGAGATTGGCAGTTCATGACTGCGCGGTAAATAGGCAGTCACTGTTGGTCTTGTCGCTCTTTCGCTGTGCTGCTTTAGCTGGAGAATGAGGCACTGCAGATGCAGGGCAGCGTTTCAGCTTCTGATTGGTAGACAGCGACACGAGCAGCCTCAAACAATAATTGCAGCAATAGTCCTGAATGATATATTGTTTCAGGATTTATTGCTTCTGCAAGAAATGAAAGGACGGTGCATATGCAAATCCAGAATCCTTTAGAAACACAAATAATAGCATGGTTTTTTTTGTATTCTTTGCAAAATCGGTATAACGATCCTTCGCAGCAGAAAGGCTGATTCTCCTTAGAATCGCATTTACAATTAATAAGCAAAGCAAAACGAAGAACTTTGCATGCTAGAGAATTGAAACAAAAGAACATCTGAAAATTTGGCAGATCTGGTAGCATTTGTGGAGAGAAAGCAATTAATGGGTCGAGTTCAGAAGAATGTTGATTGTTTTCTTTGCACGAGGCTGTCAGACCTACTGCGGTTCTCTAACATTTGCTGTTATATTCCAAGTAATCCATGATCGTCCAGGATAATAATTGCCTACTGTAATCATGTCATTATTCCCAGTAACATACAGCATATTGTGATTCAGTTTCACTTAATCATACAGCCATAGAGATGTACAGCACGGAAACCGACCTTTTGGTCCAACTCGTCCATGGCCGACCAGATATCCCAACCCAGTCAAGTCCCACCCGCCAGTACCTGACCCATATCCCGCCAAACCTTTCCTTTTCATATAGCCATACAGAGTCTTTTCAATGTTGCAACTGTGCTAGCCTCCACCACTTACTCTGGCAGCTCATTCCATACAGGTACCACCCTCTGCATGAAAACGTTATCCCTTAGGACTCTTTTATATCTTTTCAGTCTCACCCTAAACCTATACGCTCTAGTTCTAGAATTCCCCCACCGTACGGAAAAGACTTTGCCTATTTATCCTATTCATGCCCCTCATGATTTTGTAAACCTCTATAAGGTCACCCCTCAGCCTCCAACACTCCAGGGAAAAGACCCCCAGCTTATTCAACCTCTCCATATAGCTCAAATCCTCCAACCCTGCCAACATTCTTGTATATCTTTTCTGAATTCTTTCAAGTTTCACAACAACTTTCCAATAAGAAGGAGACCAGAATTCCACGCAATAATCCTACAGTAACCTAACCAATGTCCTGTACAGGCGCAACATGACCTCCCAACTACTGTACTCAATACTCTGACCAATAAAGGGAAAGCATCCCGAACACCTTCTTCATTATCCTATCTCCCTGCGACTCCACTTTCAAAATGCTATGAGCCTGCACTCCAAGGTCACTTTGCTCAGCAACACTCCCTAGGACTTTACCATTAAGTGTATAAGTCCTGCTAAGATTTGCTTTCCTAAAATGCAGCACCTCACATTTATCTAAATTAAGCTCCATCTGCCATTTCTCAGCCCATTGGACCATCTGATCAAGATCCTGGTGTAATCTGAGGTAACCTTCTTTGCTGTCCACTACATCTCCAAATTTGTTTTCATCAGCAAACTTACTAACTATACCTCTGATGCTCACATCCAAATCATTTATATGTGATGAACATTCGTGGACCCAACACCAATCCTTGTGGCACTCCACTGGTCACAGACCTTCAGTCTGAAAAACAACTACCTTTTAGCCAGTTCTGCATCCAAATGTCTAGTTCTCACTTTATTCCATGAGGTCGAACCTTGGACTCCACTCTCCCATGGGGAACCTTGTCGAACGTCTTACTGAAATCAAATCTACCACTCTGCCCTCATCAATCCTCCTTGTTCCTTTGTCAAAAAAAAACTCAATCAAGTTTGTGAGACATAATTTCCCACGCACAAAGCCATGTTGACTATCCCTAATCAGTCCTTGCCTTTCCAAATACATGTGCAGCCTATCCCTCAGGATTGCGTCCAACAACTTGCCCACCACCGACATCAGCTCAATGGTCTATAGCTCCCTGGCTTGTCCTTACCACCTTTCTTAAACAGTGGCATCACGTTTGCCAACCTCCAGTCTTCTGGCACCTCAACTGTGACTATTGATTATACAAATATCTCAGTAAGAGGCCCAGCAATCACTTCCCTAGCTTCACACAGAGCTCTAGGCTACACCTCATCAGGTCCTTTTGATTTATCCACTTTTACACATTTCAAGAAATCCAGCATCTCCTCCTCTGTAATATGGATATTTTCCAAGATATCAACATCTATTGCCTTGCATTCAATACTTTTCACGTCGTTTTCCACAGTAAACACTGATGCAAAATATTCATTCAGTATCACCCCTATCTCCTATGGTTCCACACAAAGGCAAACTTGCTGATCTTTGAGGGGTCCCATTCGCTCAGTTGTTGCCCTTTTTTCCTTAATATATTTGTAAAACTGTTTGGATTCTCTTTAACACTATTACCAAAGCTATCTCATGTCCCCTTTTTGCACTGCTGATTTCCCTCTTAAATATATTCCAGCTGCCTTTATACTTTTCTAAGTATTCATTTGATCTGTCTTGCCTATACCTGAAATATGCTCCCTTCTTTTTCTGAAGCAAACCATTAATTTCTTTCGTCATCCACCACTCCTTACACCTACCAGCCTTTCCTTTCACCCTAATAGTAATGTACTGTATCTAGACTCGAATTATCTAATTTCTGAAGGCTTCGTATTTCACAGCCAGGCGTTTCCCTCGATCATCTGCCTGTAATCATCTTTTGAAAGTTCTTGGCAAATATTGCCAAAATTCCCCTTTCTCCAATTTAGAACTTTAACTTTTAGATCTGGTCTATCCTTTTCCATCGCTATTTTAAACTAATACAATTATGGTCGCTGACCCCAAAAGTACTCCCCCATTGACACCTCAGTCACCTGCCCTGCCTTATTTCCCAAGAGTAGTTCAAGTTTTGCACCTTCTCCAAGAAGTACATCCAATTATTGAATTAGACACTTTTCTTTTATATACTTAATAAACTCTTCTCCATCCAAACCCTTAACACTATGGCAGTCCCAATTTATGCTTGGAAAGTTAAAATCCCCTGCTATAACCACCGTATTAATCGTACAGATAACTCAATGTCCTTACACATCTGTTTCTCAGTTTCCCTCTGACTATTAGGGGTTCTATAATACAATTCCAAACAGGTGATCATCCGTTTCTTATTTCTCACTACAACCCAAACACGTTCCCTAGATGCATTTCTTGGAATATCCTCCTCCAGTACAGCTGTAATGATATCCCTTCTGAAAAATGCCACAACCCTTCCTCACTTGCCTCACTTTCTGTCCGTCCTGTAGCATTTGCATCCTGGAACATTAAGCTGACAGTCCTTTCCATCCCTGAGCCTATTTCTGTAATTGCTATGATATCCCAGTCCCAAAGTTCTTAACCATGCCGTGAGTGCATCTGCTTTCCCTGTTTGGCCTCTTGCATTGAAATAAATGCAATTGAATTATCAATTATATCTTGTTCTCTGTTTTGTCCCTGCCTGCCCTGACTGTTTGACTCGCTTCTTTTCTCAACTGTACCAGTCTCTGAATGATCTCTTTCATCACTATCTCCCTCGGCCCCACTCCCCATCTTAATATTTTAAAACGTCCTAAGCAGCTATGGCAAATCTCCCTGCCAGTATATTACTCCCCTTCCAATTCAGAAGCAATCCACTCTTCTCGTACAGGTCACTTCTACCCCAGAAGATATTCCAGTGATCCAAAAATGTGTCTTTCTCCCATGCACCAGCTCCTCAGCAATCCATTCATTTGCTCTGTCCTCTTATTGCTACCCTCAGTAGCTCGCAACCACAGGGGCCATCCAGTGTTACTAATCTCGTGGATCTCCTTTTTTAAAAAAAAACCTGCCTAATTCTCTACGTTCTCCATTCAGAATCTCATCTTTTTGCCTTCCTATGTCATCGGTTCCAAGTGTACAATGACCTCCAGCTGGTCTCTCTCCCCGTTGAGAACATTCTGCACCCTCTCTGAGACATTCTTGATCCTGACATCAGGAAGGCAATCCAACAATCTGTTTTTTCACTGATGGCCACAGAAACGTCTATCTGTGCCTCAAACGAGAGAGTACCCTGATCCAACGGATCTTTTTGAACTGCGACGTGCTCCTCATTGCAATAGAGCCAGTCTCGATACCAGAAACCTGGCTGTTCGTGCCACATTCCCCTGAGAATCCATCCCTACATTTTCCTAAACAGCATACTGTTTTGAAATGGTGATAGCCACTGAAGACTCCTGCATTATCTGACTACCTCTCTTACCTTTCCTTGAGTTAACCCACCTATGTGACTGTATCTGCAACGTTTTCCCTTCCTTAAACTGCCATTCATCACATCCCCCTGCTCTTGTGAAATCCTCATTCCTTCTAACTGTCTCTCCAACTTATCATTCGATCTTACAAGATACTCAAATAACGGCATTTATTGAAGATATAATCTTCACTCACACGTAAACTCTTCCTAAACTCCCACATCTGACAAAAAGAACATATCACTCTACTAAAGGCCATTTTTGCTTCTTCTCGTCTACAGACCCAGAAAATAGCATTGTCTTATTCCTTGACAACATACTGCTCAAGGTTAACTAAATACTCGTGGCTTATATTTTAAGTTTACTCAAGAGACATATCTCCATAAAACATACAATCAAGAAAAAAACCGACTCCACTCACTGCTGCAGATGTTCTGTAGGCCACACTGAAAAATATTCACTTGTCCTTTTTTGTGCTGTGACCTCTCCCAAACAGGTTCCTCAAAGATTAGTTGTGAATTGCACTATTTGTTAATTTTCTGAGATGCATTCTGATGTCCAGCGATACATGAATTCAATCAGTAAAGGCAGTAACTGCGCAGGTTCACTGCTGTGTCAGTTGGCAGTGTTGGCTTCTCTCTCTCTCCTGCACTGATCTGTGCTGCCTTTGTCTTTCCTTCTCCCTTTTAAAAGTACTGTTGCTTTGACGTCTTTTGTTTTTCCTCAAAGTTCCAAAGTAACGCAACAGCACATAAAACAGCAATTCCTGCTCCTGCAATTTGAGGGAATCATCTCTAACAAGTAAAATACTTCAAAAAAAGGAGCAGCCTGTTATAGCCTGAATTTTCTTCAGCCCTCCATCTTGGATTACCATCCTATTGAACTTGACTCAATTGACTAGTCAAAATTGGATGGAGTGCCTGGTACAGTGGATCATTTGAGCTGTTTGCCTTCCTATCTGAAAAAAGATCGCCGAATTAAAGTATCAGTACTAATTTGGTAATATGGGACAACAGCAGTAAATATTTAAAACAGCACAATATGTAGCTTCACAATCTGTAGGCCTTTTAAATTACTCACATCCATACATTACCATTAATTCAGATTAGAAAACCTGAATTAATATGCTCTCTGTGTAAATCCACCAGTGGCATTAGCAGACTTCGAACGAGCTATAAGCACTGTGAAGCTAAAACTTGAAGCTTTTGCGAAATGGCAAGAAAGTTTAGAGATTCAGCCAAATTGCGCCACTACGAACCCCGCACTAAAATAAATCGTGCCAAATGCAACCCTAGATAGTGGTGGTCAATTATTCAAACAGCATCACATGCAATGAACACTTTGCCCATTATAGTTATTGGTGGTTTTGGGGCTTGAGTAGGCACATATCGACTACAGTGCTTCCTGTTTGCAACTTCAATTACTGATCAGAAATTCGTCTTAGATTCCTATACAGCCTCTTGGAAGCCCACACCAACCTCCATCATATCGGCCAGGACAGCAGATATTTGGGAACACCACGGCCTGCATGTTTTTCTCCAAGGCTCTCATCTTCCTGATTTGGAAATACGTCTCCAAACACAGTCGCTGCGTCAAAATCATGAAATTCTGTTCTTAATGATATTGTGAGCCTACCTACAGTGCATGGACTGCAGCAGTTCAAGAAGGTAGTTCACCAGCGCCTTCTCAAGGTCAACTAGGGACGAGCAATAAATGTCTCCCAAATGAAAAAAAAATGTGTTTGGCTCTAAAGATATTGAAAAACTTTGAAAAATGAAGGTGCGATATTTAAGTAAAATATTTCTCTTTCTTTCATTTATTTTCCATTCTCTATGATGAGCAGCGAGAGAGCCATTCATTAAAGGTTGCTCATTTATCTTGCTGAAATCACTACTCCTGCCCAGGACAATATTTTAAACATTGCATTCTCTCTTTGTGACACTACGTAATAAAACTGGACACTGGACACGTGACCGATTTTGCACCAGACAAAACCCTCAGCTGGCATGGGGGACACCTATATTTCGTTTAAACAATATACACCCTGGCCTTAATTTCCTTCGGCAGTCTACACTGCTAACATCTATGTGAAAAATTGCCTCGATTGGCTCTGTTGGAACAAGCAGCACAACCAGGCCAACTCCCACCCTGTTAGTCTACCTATAATTTAGGATCAGGGTAATGGAATCTGTCATCAGTCGTGGGACTAAGCAACAGTTGTTCATTAGCAAATCTATGAGTGGTACAGAGTGATGATTCTGCAATCATCACTCCCTCTGCTAAACTTTACAACTGATGTTTAAATCTGACCGAGCGTTCGTCATTCAAAAGGTGAGATGAATAAACTGCCCTGATTGATAGCAATGCTGCATTTTCCGAATATAGAACGAAGAAGATCTATGGAAATTGAAAACAATCGCGAGTAGGCAAAAGAGATCCTCAAGTGAAATTCAGTGAACGCTGGAACAAAATTAAATGAAATGCGTCAAACATTTTCACCACGGTAAAATACCGGCAAGAGGCCATCACTATCATCGTCAATACTGACCTTCAGCTACTTCATCAATTGCCCTACCGCCGTGGTGAAGTAAATCGTGGAGCCGTTTTTTTTAATTCAAATTCCACGATGCACAGTTTTATTCCTGAGTCCTCGACGACAGAAGCAACACAACACATGTGTAACGACAATTGAGTAGCATCGAGACTTTCGTCTAACAAGCTTAAGGTTGTGTATCGTGGAATCTGGAAACAAACGTTCCAGGATTTATCTCAGATTAGGCTTTTGAAGTGCAGTGCACATCGGTTCCTGATTATCTAAATTTATGTGCCACTAAACAGTCAAAATCATGAGAGCCCAAAGTCTGTACTATTTAATTTCGATTATTAGATGAAAATAATCTGTACTATGTTAAATATCCAAGTTTTATTATACAGTGTCGCTACGTTTGCCCAGACACTCGCTGAGCAATGTAACAGTTCTTCCATTTTCAGTTCGCTTAACAGAAGAGCAGCCTGCTAAAAGAATCAGTAAGCCGACAGGAAGACATTGATAGATACAATAAACATGACTCTAAATCGGTGGTCGGTCTGCTTTACAGATAAGGGACACTGTGGTTGTAAACTCTGAAATACTGCTTCTTGTGGTGCGGACATGAAACATTCACCTTCTCAATATCAATTTCCAAACTATTTTATTAACACGTGAACGTTAGCCGGAAAATACTAATAATGTCCAAAGCATTAACCAACTGATAACATAAAACAATAGTTAAAGCAGAGAAGAAATTGTGATTTCATAATACATTTCTCTGATTAAGAGGCCGCAAAAGAGCTTTTCGACTCAGGCCGAAACATTCAAATGAAAATAACATGGTGGTGTGACGAATTTTGATATCAATTGCTTGCGAGGTTAACTTTCGACGGTAATCTCACAACATTGAAAACTACTTCGATGAACACTTGAAGTATCGAAACATTCAAAGTTCAGGGCCAATTGCTCGAAAGTTGAGCGAGTATTTTTTTTGGCGGGATAGACTCGATGGCTGAATGGCCTCTTCGGTAATACACGTTTCTATGATTCTACCATGCCACAAACAGCTACGAGGCAAGAGAAAGTTAATCAGTAAAACACATCAGTGTTTTACTGATTTCGGGATGAATAGTGACAAGGACACTGTAGCATTCTTTGAAATAGTGTCATATAACGGTTTGATATACATGAGATCAAAAATAGGATTTCCTTTTTAACGCATGCTAAGTATCTTTGTTATCCAGAGCTGGGCATCACGAACAGTATATCTCGCCATTTGAAAGACCGCGACATGCAGCTTGCATTTTATGTTTAAAAGCTTTGGATTATGATTTAAATTTTCTAAATTCGAGGCTAGCGCAAATATTCCTCCGAGATTCGAAAGTGATTAATTGTGAACTATCGCCAGATATGCTGTGTGGGGGAGCCCACATCAAAAGATAAACAAGCCATGTAGTGCATCGAGCGTATTGCGCACAACGGACAGACGTTGGATGAATAATCTGGCAAGAATTCTGTGAAATTAACCACAGTTGACACCTTAACGCGTATGATTGCAAAAGAATAACATCTTGTTCTCTGATCACTGTTTCACAAAGCACTCTCAAATCCAAAATTAATGTCTTCTTTCCTGCAATGCGTTGGTATGAAGGTGTCCACCGGTCTTCAAAGAGAAGAGAAATACAAGCTGTTCAAAGTAAACGGTTTTCGATACCGTTAGAATATTGGCCTTCTGAAACTTTTGAACAGCAGTTATCAAAATCAGGAACATTAAAAAGATTGGTGGTTGTGGTGGGGGTGGGGGATGATGAGAAACAACAATTGTAATAACTTCCAGGTGAAGAAATGCTTTCAAAGCAGAAAAAAATTAGATTATGAAACAAGGATAGCTATTATACAACACCTGGCAGGATGGCAACAGGAATGAGAAATTGTGCAATAATCTATCCAGTATAAATATGAAAGTCCTGTCTGTATACAAGTGACTCTGACTCTATACTTGAAAACATAATACGTAATTATTCATCAAGAATTACCTGCCACCGACAGAATAGTTTGTTGTCGAAGTTAGTTTCTTGCGTTGCTATCATGAATACTCCGATCGTTGAAAGGCAACGTAGAATGACAAGGTTTTAAAAACAGAAAGTCACTCTTCGATGATTCCGGTGACAAGCACACACTGTAATGATAACTTCCGGCCTGAACTGCCCCGCTATAATTCAAAGGATCCCTTCCTGTTGGTGTCCGATTAAAGCCATCAGTCGAATTTCTCCCATTACAACAACAGACTGCAGAGTTATAAATTTCAGCAGTATCTCTATCTTGTCTGCACTTCAGGGTGAGCAAAAATAATATTATTATGAGAAACAAAAAGGAAGTGGATCCGAAAATTATGATTAGATAACTATTTATACCTGAAAAATATTCCGAGTGTCTGGGTTCATCACGTTGTTCAAATGATTTCTCAGTAACATTGGACATTACGATAAAGGATATTGTGGCGCTGCTGGAAAGGCTCGGCTGTCCATTGTCCTTCACGCAGAGGACCACGCGCACGTCAATGATATCTTGATCACTAAATGCTCGCGTTGCTCTAATTTCTCCGGAGAGATGTCCAACAGTAAAAAGACTAGTATCAGTGGTTTCCAATAACTCGTAGGTAAGCCTTGCGTTCTGACCAGAGTCTTCATCCGTGGCAATTACCTTGGTGACCAGATATCCTGGATATGTTGAATGGGGCATTACCTCCACTGTTGCTGAGCTGTTCCATGTTAAAGGTGAAAGAATAATGGGTGCATTGTCATTTTGATCCAAAATAATAACGTTCATGAAGGTAGTGCTGGTCAATGGAGGCGACCCAGCATCCTGAGCTTGAACTTTCACCTGGAAATGTTTCTGTTGCTCGTAGTCGAAGGAGCGCAACGCATAAATGTTCCCATTTTTGGAGTTCATCGCAAAGTACGCAGAGGAGGGTATTTCTTCTTTCTGTCGATTATCGACAATGGAATAAGAAATTTCCGCATTCTGATTCAAATCAGCATCATTTGCACTAACTGCAAATATAGAAGCACCGGGAGCGTTATTCTCCATCAGATACACGTTATATGACGACTGCGTAAAACTTGGTGAATTATCATTGACATCAATTACTGAAACCACAATGAATTTACTTGCTGAAAGAGGAGGAAATCCACCGTCCCAGGCTGAAATGGAGATGTTGTACAGTGGGGTAATCTCATGATCCAGAAAGCCATTGGTAATCAACTTATAGTTGCCCTTCAAAGATTTTTCAATCTTGAAGGGAATATTCTCTGGGATCTCACAATAAACTTCCCCATATTCGCCAGAATCACGATCCGTGATGCTGATCAGTGCTATACAAATTCCCGAAGAAGCATCTTCCCGCACAGCACCGGACACCATCGTAACTTGCAAAACAGGACGATTATCGTTAGTGTCAACAACATCGATGACAACATTTGCAAGATTTGACAATTCAGGTGGAGCGGAGTTCATTGCTTGGACTTCAAACTCATAAACATTTGTTTCTTCAAAATCTAGTACACCTCGAACTCTGATTTCTCCAGACACAGGATCCAATTTGAACAAATCACGAATATTCTGGGAAACGTCGTGGGTGAAAGAATATGTTACCTCCGCGTTTGTCCCTTCATCAATATCAGTAGCATGAACTCTTAGCACCAAAGAGCCATTCACGGTGTTTTCTACCGTTGACGTCCTGTAAGTTTCATGATCGAATACGGGGGCGTTATCATTTGCGTCCATGACCTTAATGATGATCCGCGCTGTGCCAGATCTCTGCGGAATCCCACCATCGATGGCTGTCAATACCAGAGTAAACATTGACTGTTGTTCACGGTCCAAAGATCTCTTTAATACCAGTTCGGCCCGTTTACTGCCTCCTCTTCTTGTCTGCACTTTAATATCAAAGTGCTCGTTCGGATTGATCTGGTATGTGTGGATTGTGTTTGTACCCACGTCCAGATCACGCGCGCTCTCGAGAGGGAAGCGAGCGCCCGGCGCAATTAACTCATTGATTTGCAAATAGAATTCCTTCCTCGAAAAGACGGGTGAATTATCATTTACGTCTAGTATCTCCACTTTAACGGGATACATTTCCAAAGGATTATCGAGCGTGATTTGGAAAGAGAGAGAACAGGCCGCGGTTTTGCTGCAAAGCTGTTCTCTGTCGATTCCTTCATTAACAAAGAGGAAACCATTTTCTACGTTTACCTCCATGTACTTCTTCGAGTAATCAGAAATCAGAAGAAATTTGCGACTCGATAATTCCCAAACCTTTAATCCTAGATCATCAGCTACGTTGCCAACATATGTTCCACGTTCCATTTCCTCGGGAATCGAGTAGCGAAGTTGTTCGGAAACAAGGGCAGAAATGCAGAGCAAAAAAATGATGGACACTCGGCTCATCAGAACAGTCCCCATTGTCATACTGATGCGTCAATTCTAACAGAAAAAAATAACTAACTGTATATCAATATCCTATTTTTGAAATGAGCAACAATAAGGATATCACCTGGAGAGCTTTTCTGACCGTGACCGCACACGAGCAACGCAGACACTAGACTGCCCGTATGGTTCTGTTTGTGAAGGAGGAGGCGGTCGATCTCTTCCAACGTTTCGAATTCTTATTGGTCGACAGCGACACGAAGAGTTTCGCCCAATAACTGCAACTACTCTTAAAGCTAGACCCTTCAGTGGTCTTGTCAAATTATGGGTGTACAATTAAAAATATCTAGACAAATGGCATTTCAGAAATGGCAATTTCAATGTGCTGTATCGGATTGCCGAGCCATTTGACAATCACATCATTCTCGTCATCAGGTTTAGTTGTTATCTTGTCATTCCACGGCGTAATTGTTCATGTTTAGTTGTAATCTTGTCATTCCATGGCGTAATTTTAATAAATCGTAGGGTACGAAATTTACAAGTATTTCTAGGCGTCTCATACGAGTGAATGATTCTAAAAGTGTTTAGATATCGCTAGTACTTCAAAAAGTTAACAATATTTCCGAGACGCCAATTTTCTTTTGTTAAATAACACTGATAGTAATCGCTACGTTGGAAACAGATTTTTTTTTCTCTCCCTCAGGAATATTCACAAATCAGTTTATGCGGTTCTTTTCACCTACGCTACCTCGTTTTGAATGTTACTGGAATACACTTCTGGTGAACCTATTACCCCTCGTCCAGAATCAAACTGCCGCACCCTGACCGTTTCTAAGAAAGTATATGCCCAATAATTAGGTGCGCTGCTCCAAAATTTAGATATTCTGTTAGCATTCTGTTGAAACTAAGAAAATGCCTGTACGTCTGTATTACGAGAAACTAATTAACCCATGCGGTTACATGGTAAGAATGAGATAGGCAACTATATGCCCTTTCACATTCTTCGATAAGCAGAACAAACTGAACATCATCACATCGACCAAAATCGTTGGTGCTTGCAGTCTTTTAGTGAGTTACGTTTTGAAGCATCTCAAATCTCACTATATAGTCATTAAACACTGCAAAGATTGCCCCGATATCTAGACCGACGCCAAACTGAATAGCTCCAAGATTGAAGTATCACCGAATTCGATTGTTCTATACCTCAATCTGCTTTTGAAAATAATTCACTTGATTAAGGAAAAGTATGCTTTAACATCGCAAAAGTTAATGCGAGTTATGAAACATGCTCATGAAGCTGCAGATGTTGAAGTGCGGCGTGGGTACTGTTTATATTGGTGAGGTTAAGAATGAAAAGATGAGTTGGATGGAAACAGAGAAAAAGAGTTAGAATGTGAGGATCTCATTCCATCATCATAAAAACGCACAAGGGGAAGTAATAGCTTTTGAAACGAAAACAAATCTGTTAAGATGAGTGACGAATCCTAAATGGTTTAAATGATGGGTTTGTTCTAAGAATTCGAAGGAAGAAAGTAGACCGACATATGGATGTAACGTCGCAACGATCGGCCTCAATGATGGACAACGTGAACATCGAAGATGAGGCCACTGGTAGCAGATTACAATAGAAGAGTTTTCAAAAGAGAATGCAGTCCATGGACCGCACAGCACGCCCAATGTTACATTTTCAGTAATCGGACCCAGAAACATGGAAACAGGAGTCGGTCATTCAGCCTGCCAGGCTGTCAAGTTATTTAACGCGATCATGAGTAATCTAACACTTTAACGTCTTTCATCATTTATCCCCACAAATCTCTACCCCGTTGGTAGCTAGAAAACTAGCAAAATATGTTTAAAGCATAGTTAAACCATCCTTGAAGATTGAGCTTCTACAGCACTCTGTGTTGGGATTTCCAAGGGTTTGCAAGTATTTCATCAAAAGATCTCCTCATCCTCGTCCAGCGTGGGCATTCCTTATTATTAATTGCCGTGGTAGGACTAGGATCCCCAACCAAGGGAATAATCTCTTCTGCGTCTGTAATGTAGTGACTGTAATATTTAAATTTTACCTTTGTTCCTTATTTCATTTCAACTTATTCTCAATGTTTTGTATCGAGATACGGACCATTGTGTGTGGCGACAGTGAAAACTTATCAATATACTTGGATGCATTTGTTTTTGAGTGCACGTGACAATAAAATCCAAACAAAATCTAAATCTGTTTTCTCCTTCCCTTTAATTATGCTGCAGGTTTCAATGAGATCACTTCTTCTAAATCCTAGGGAATACACCTTCAATTTGCCCAATGTTCTTCACAGGACAGTCACGCCATCAGAGGAACAAGTCTGATGAACCTGTGCTGTACTCCCTCTGTGTCAATATTTTACACAGTACTGCCTTTGCCATGGAAGCTACCTTCTATAAAATTGAACCAGTACTCGATTATCTATAAAACAAATCCTCTTGAAATGAAGATTAATATTTGTTTAGACTTCGTAGGAGATTGCTTCACCTGTATGTTAGACTTCAGTGACACATTGATGAGGATACCCAGATCTGTTTATACATCGACACTTTGCAATTTCATGCCATTCAAGTAATGATATCACAGACTTTAAATTACATCTCCATTCGACTAATTATGGAGATTAGATAAAATACCACTCCCAGTCACAGACTCCAACCCATCTTTTAAGAAACATCTAGGAAGCATTGACTGTGTTAGGACCGGCATCTGGTCTTGTGATCTTTCATCAAGCAAATTGAATGTCTGGGCTACAACTGAAATCTTCATTTGGAAATCGACTACATATAATATTCGCAATGCAGCAAGGAGTATTTTCTAATAATTATCCACTTGTATTAACAAAGAAAGAGAACGGATACAGCGCTGCATAACTCTGTCCTCTGGTCGATCTGTCTGAATGCAAGAGCAAGGTTTGATCTGATTGCAACGTGAGTTTGGTCAGGGGAGATGCATTGTGCAATTCTGGTTGCAACGTACGAAGGATGTGATTAAATAAGGGAGCGTGTTGTCTTGACTGCAGTGATGCAGCAACGAAAAAAGAAGAGGTAAACTGTGATTGATTCTCTTACCGCAGAGTAGGATGAGGGGCATTGAGATTGAGTGGTACAACGTTCCGAGGGACAATAAAAGCCAAGGGAGAGAGAAACTTTTCCCCTATTTAGAGGGGTCAATAATCAAAACGACGTAATATCAACATAAGGGTCAGGATATTTAGAACTGATTTAAGGATTTTTCTTCTTCAACGAGGGAGTTGTGGACATATCGACCTCACTGTCTTAAACGGTGGTGGAAATAGGAAACCTCAAAAGACAACTATTTAGATGAACACGTGGACGTCGTAACATGCAAGGCAATCGGCGAGATATTGAGGAATTTGAATGTCTGATGCCCGAAACAGACACACTGTCTCTCTTTCCTACTGCAGCAACTTTAGGACTCTAGGCTCAATCTGCATTTTTTGTTGCTTTGCTGGACGAGGACTTCATCAGCTTGGTAAGCATTTATTGGCCCATCCATATAAATTGCTAACCATATTCCTGTACGTCTGGTATCACATGCAGCAGCTGTGATCAGTAGTTTGCCACCCCTCTAGGAATGGGTTTGTACATCAACCTACCGTCAGGCCAGCTCTCACTTCACATCAACTTTAAATTCAAAACTCACCTCCCGCAGTGGGATTCGAACCCACGTCTCCAGAGCATTAGATTTCTGACTGCTATCACATCCACACAAATGTCTCCCCATTGCGACTCTCAGCGATTAATTAACAAATACAACTCAAATTTCCAAATTAACCTCAATGTACTAACGTCTTTCATCAAAGACCAGCCGAGATGTCCGCGTGGATAATTCCCACATACTTGGTCTCAAATACTCAGCGATATTCTCAACAAAGGGTTTGTGTTCCTGCTGTTCGGGAATCGATCAAAGGGCTAGTCCCGTAGAGGTCCGACACAGGCCCGCTCATAATTGCCATTGTTCTCAGGTGGACGTTACTGTAAAATCGAGCGGCAAATCGATGACCTTATCTTGTCTCTTACAGGACAATGGTACGGATGCATGTCATTACTTCAATATGGAAGAGAGGAAGTAAGCGAAACACAGACGCGAGGAGATTGGCAGTTCATGGCTGCACGGTACACAGGCAGTCACTGTTGGTCTTGTCGCTTTTTCGCTGTGGTGCTTTAGCTGGAGAATGAGGCACTGCAGATGCAGAGCAGCGTTTCAGCTTCTGATTGGTAGACAGCGACACGAGCAGCCTCAAACAATAACTGCAACAATAGTCCTGAATGATATATTGTTTCAAGATTTATTGCTTCTGCATGAAATGAAAGGACGGTACACATGCAAATCCAGAATCCTTTAGAAACACAAATAAGAGCATGGTTTTCTTTTCGTATTCTTTGCAAAATTGGTATGAAGTTCTTTTGCAGCAGAAAGGCTGATTCTTCTTAGAATCGTATTTCCAATTAATAAGCAAAGCAAAATGAAGAACTATGCATGCTAGAGAATTGAAACAAAAAAAATCCGAAAATTTAGCAGACCTGGTAGCATTTGTGGAGAGAAAACAATTAATGGGTCGAGTTCAGAAGAATGTTGATTGTTTTCTTTGCACGAGGCTGCCAGACCTACTGTGTTTCTCTAACATTTGCTGTTATATTCCAAGTAATCCATGATCGTCCAGGATAATAAATACCTACTGTAATCATGTCAATATTCCCAGTAACATACAGCATATTGTGATTCAGTTTCACTTAGTCATAGAGCCATAGAGATGTACAGCACGGAAACTGACCCTTTGGTCCAACTCATCCATGGTCGACCAGATATCCCAACCCAATCAAGTCCCACCTGCCAGTACCTGACCCATATCCCGCCAAACTTTCCTTTTGATATAGCCATACAGAGTTTTTTCAATGTTGCAATTGTGCTAGCCTCCACCACTTACTCTGGCAGCTCATCCCATACAGGTACCATCCTCTGCATGAAAACGTTACCCCTTAGGACTCTTTTATATCTTTCCCATCTCACCTTAAACCTATACGCTCTAGTTCTAGCATTCCCCAACCCAGGGAAAAGACTTTGTCTATTTATCCTATTCATGCCCCTCATGATTTTGTAAACCTCTATAAGGTCACCCCTCAGCCGCCAACATTCTAGGGAAAACAGCCCCAGCTTATTCAACCTCTCCATATAGCTCAAATCCTCCAATCCTGCCGACGTTCTTGCAAATCTTTTCTGAATTCTTTCAAGTTTCACAACAACTTTCCAATAAGAAGGAGACCAGAATTCCACGCAATAATCCTACAGTAGCCTAACCAATGTCCTGTACAGGCGCAACATGACCTCCCAACTACTGTACTCAATACTCTGACCAATAAAGAGAAAGCATACCGAACGCCGTCTTCATTATCCTGTCTCCCTGCGACTCCACTTTCAAGATGCTATGAGCCTGCACTCCAAGGTCTCTTTGCTCAGCATCACTCCCTAGGACCTTACCATTACGTATATAAGTCGTGCTAAGAATTGCTTTCCCAAAATGCAGCACCTCACATTTATCTAAATTAAGCTCCATCTGCCTTTTCTCAGCCCCTTGGACCATCTGATCAAGATCCCGTTGTAATCTGAGGTAACCTTCTTTGCTGTTCACTACATCTCCAATTTTTCTGTCATCAGCAAACTTACTAACTATAACTCTGATGCTCACATCCAAATCATTTATATGTGATGAAAATTAGTGGACCCAACACAAATCCTTGTGGCACTCCACTGGTCACAGACCTTCAGTCTGAAAAACAACTTCCTTTTAGCCAGTTCTGTATCCAAATGGCTAGTTCTCCCTGTATTCCATGAGATCTAACCTTGTACTCCCCTCTCCCATGGGGAACCTTGTCGAACGTCTTACTGAAATCTGTATAGATCACATCAACCACACTGCCCTCATGAATCCTCCTTGTTACTTCGTCAAAAAAAAGTCAATCAAGTTTGTGAGACATGATTTCCCACGCACAAAGCCATGTTGACTATCCCTAATCAGTCCTTGCCTTTCCAAATACATGTACAGCCTATCCCTCAGGATTGTGTCCAACAACTTGCACAACACCGACATCAGCTCAATGGTCTATAGCTCCCTGGCTTGTCCTTACCACCTTTCTTAAACAGTGGCATCACGTTTGCCAACCTCCAGTCTTCTGGCACCTCAACAGTGACTATTGATTATACAAATATCTCCATAAGAGGCCCAGCAATCACTTCCCTAGCTTCCCACAGAGTTCTAGGCTACACCTCATCAGGTCCTGTGGATTTACCCACTTTTATACATTTCAAGAAATCCAGCATCTCCTCCTCTGTAATATGGATATTTTCCAAGATATCAACATGTATTGGCTTGCATTCTCTACTTTTCACGTCCTTTTCCACAGTAAAAACTGATGCAAAATATTCATTCAGTATCACCCCCATCTCCTGCGGTTCCACACAAACGCAGCCTTGCTGATCTTTGAGGGGTCCCATTCGCTCAGTTGTTGCCCTTTTGTCCTTAATATATTTGTAAAACTGTTTGGATTCTCTTTAACACTATTACCAAAGCTATCTCATGTCCACTTTTTGCATTGCCTCTTTCCCTCTTAAATATACTCCAACTGCCTTTATACTCTTCCAAGTATTCATTTGATCTGTCTTGCCTATACCAGAAATATGCTCCCTTCTTTTTCTGAAGCAAAACATTAATTTCTTTCGTCATCCACCACTCCTTATACCTACCAGCCTTTCCTTTCACCCTTATAGGAATGTACTGTATCTAGACTCCAATTATCTCATTTCTGAAGCCTTCCCATTTCACAGTCGGCCGTTTCTCTCTATCATCTGCCTGTAATCATCTTTTGAAAGTTCTTGCCAAATATTGTCAAAATTACCCTTTCTCCAATTTAGAACTTTAACTTTTAGATCTGGTCTATCCTTTTCCATCGCTACTTTAAACTATACAATTATGGTCGCTGACCCCAAAGTACTCCCCCATTGACACCTCAGTCACCTGCCCTGCCTTATTTCCCAAGATTAGTTCAAGTTTTGCACCTTCTCCAAGAAGTACATCCACTTATTGAATTAGACACTTTTCTTGTATATACTTAATAAACTCTTCCCCATCTAAACCGTTAACACTATTGCAGTCCCAATTTATGTTTGGAAAGTTAAAATCCCCTACTATAGCCACCCTATTATTCGTACAGATAACTGAAATATCCTTACACATCTGTTTCTCAGTTTCCCTCTGACTATTAGGGGTTCTACAATACAATTCCAAACAGGTAATCATCCGTTTCTTATTTCTCACTTCAACCCAAATACGTTTCCTAGATGTATTTCCAGGAATACCCTCCCTCAGTACAACTGTAATGCTATCCCTTATGAAAAATGCCACAACCCTTCCTCACTTGCCACGCTTTCTGTCCATCCTGTAGCATTTGTATCGTGGAACATTAAGCTGACAGTCCTTTCCATCCCTGAGCCATATTTCTGTAATTGCTATGATATCCCATTCCCAAGTTCTTAACCATGCCGTGAGTGCATCTGCTTTCCCTGTTAGGCGCTTTCATTGAAATAAATGCAATTTAATTATCAATTTTACCTTGGTCTCTGTTTCGTCCCTGCCAGCCCTGACTGTTTGACTCGCTTCTTTTCTCAACTGTACCAGTCTCTGGATGATCTCTTTCCTCACTATCTGCCTCGGCCCCACTCCCCATCTTAATATTTTAAATCGTCCTAAGAAGCTATGGCAAATCTCCCTGCCAGTATATTCCAATGATCCAAAAATGTGTCTTTCTCCCATGCACCAGCTCCTCAGCAATCCACTCATCTGCTCTGTCCTCATCTTCCTACCCTCAGTAGCTCGCAACACCAGGCGAAATCCAGTGTTACTACTCTCGTGGATCTCCTTTTTTTAAAAATTCCTGCCTAACTCTCTACGTTCTCCGTTCAGAATCTCGTCCTTTTGCCTTCCTATGTCATCGGTTCCAAGTGTACAATGACCTCCAGCTGTTCTCTCTCACTGTTGAGAACATTCTGCACCCTCTCTGAGACATTCTTGATCCTGACATCAGGAAGGAATTCCACCAATCTGTTTTTTTCACTGATGGCCACAGAAACGTCTATCTGTGCCTCAAACGAGAGAGTACCCTAATCCAACGGATCTTTTTGAACTGCGACGTGCTCCTCATTGCAATAGAGCGAGTCTCGATACCACAAACCTGGCTGTTCGTGCCACATTCCCCTGAGAATCCATCACCCCCTACATTTTCCAAAACAGCATACTGGTTTGAAATGGTGATAGCCACAGAAGACTCCTGCATTACCTCTCTTACCTTTCCTTGAGTTAATCCACCTATGTGACTGTATCTGCAAAATTTAACCTTCCTATACCTGCCATTCATCACATCCTCCTGCTCTTGTGAAATCCTCATTCCTTCTAACTGTCTCTCCAACTTATCATTCGATCTGACAAGATACTCAGACAATGGCATTTATTGCAGATATAATCTTCACTCACACGTAAACTCTTCCTAAACTCCCACACCTTACAGGAAGAGCATATCACTCTACTAAAGGCCATATTTGCTTCTTCTAGTCTACAGACCCAGAAAGTAGCATTGTCTTATTCCTTGACAACATACTGCTCAAGGTTAACTTAATACTTGTGGCTTATATTTTAAGTTTAATCAAGAGACATATCTAAAAAAAATACAATCAAGAAAAAAACCGACTCCACTCACTGCTGCAGATGTTCTGTAGGCCACACTGAAAAATATTCACTTGTCCTTTTCTGTGCTGTGACCTCTCCCAAACAGGTTCCTCAAAGATTAGTTGTGAATTGCACTATTTGTTAATTTTCTGAGATGCATTCCAATGTCCAGCGATACATGAATTCAAACAGCAAAGGCAGTACCTGCGCAGATTCACTGCTGTGTCAGTTGGCAGTGTTGGCTTCTTTTCTCTCTCTCTCTCTCTCTCTCTCTCTCCACTCCCCCCTCCCCCGCATTAACCTCACCATGTGCCGCCTTTGTCTGTCCTTCTCCCTTTTAAAAGTGCTGTTGCTTTGACATCTTTTTTTTCCGCAAAGTTCCAACGTAACGCAACAGCACATAAAACACCAGTTCCTGCACCTGCAATTTGAGGGAATCATCTGTAACAAGTAAAATACTTCAAAAAATGAGCATCCTGCTACAGCCTGAATTTTCTTCAGCCCTCCATCTTGGATTACCATCCGATTGAACTTGACTCAATTGACTAGTCAAAATTGGATGGAGTGCCTGGTACAGTGGATCATTTGAGCTGTTTGCCTTCCTATCTTAACAAAGATCGATGAATTAAAGTATCAGTACTAATTTGATAATATGGGGCAACAGCAGTAAATATTTAAAACAGCACAATATGTAGCTTCACAATCTGTAGGCCTTTTAAATTACTCACGTCCATACATTACCATTAATTCAGATTAGAAAACCTGAATTAATATGCTCTCTGTGTAAATCCACCAGTTGCATTAGCAGACTTCGAATGAGCTATAAGCTCGGTGAAGCTAAAACTTGAAGATTTTGCGAAATGGCAAGACAGTTTAGATCTTCAGACAAATTGCGCCCCCATGCCCCCCTCCCCTCGCACTAAAATAAATCGTGCCAAATGCAACCCTAGATAGTGGGGGTCAATTATTCAAACAGCATCACATGCACTGAACACTCTGTCCATTATCCTTATGGGTGGTTTCGGGGCCTGAGTGAGCACAAATCGACTACAGTGCTTCCTGCTTGCAACTTCAATTACTCATCAGAAATTCGTCTTAGATCCCTATACAGCCTCTTCCAAGCCCACGCCAACCTCCATCATATAGGCCAGTACAGCAGATATTTGGGGACACCACGGCCTGCATGTTTTTCTCCAAGGCTCTCATTTTCCACGTTTGGAAATACGTCGCCAAACACAGTCGCTGGGTCAAAATCATGAAATTCTGTTCTTAATGATACAGTGCATGGACTGCAGCAGTTCAAGAAGGTAGTTCACCACCACCTTCTCAAGGGCAACTAGGGACGAGCAATAAATGTCTCCCAAAATGAACAAAACTGTGTGTTTTGCTCTAAAGATTTTGAAAAACTTGGAAAAATGAAGGTGCGATATTTAAGTAAAATATTTCTCTTTCATTTATTTTCCATTCTCCATGATGAGCAGCGAGAAAGCCATTCAGTAAGTAATTAAAGTTTGCTCACTAATCTTCCTGAACTCACTACTCCTGCCCAGGACAAGATTTTACACATTGCATTCTCTCTTTGTGACACTCCGTAATAAAACTGCACACTGGACACGTGACCGATTTTGCACCAGACAAAACCCTCAGCTGGCATGGAGGACATCTATATTTCGTTTTAACAATATGCACCCTGGCCTTAATTTCCTTAGGCCGTCTACACTGCTAACATCTATGTGAAAAATTGTCTCGATTGACTCTGTTCAAACAAGCAGCACAACCCAGCCAACTCCCACCCTGTTGGTCTACCTATAATTCAGGATCAGGGGAATGGAATCTGTCATCAGTCGTGGGACTAAGCAACAGTTTTTCATTGGCAAATCTATGCGTGGTACAGAGTGAGGATTCTGCAAGCATCACTCCCTCTGCTAAACTTTACAACTAATATTTAAATCTGACCGAGCGTTCGTCATTCAAAAGGTGAGATGAATAAACTGTCCTGATTGATAGCAACGAAATATAGATGTCCTCCGAATATAGAACGAAGAATCTATATGGAAACTGAAAACAGTCGCGATTACGTAAAAGAGATCCTCAAGTGAAATTCAGTGAACGCTGGAACAAAATTAAATGAAATGCGTCAAACATTTTCACCCCGGGAAAAATCGGCAAGAGGCCATCACAATAATTGTCAGTACTGACCATCTGCTACTTCATCAATGGCCCTCCCGCCGTGATGAAGTAAATCGTGGAACCTTTTTTTAATTCAAATTCCACGATGCACAGCTTTATTCCTGAGTCCTCGACGACAGGAGCAACACAACACATGTGTAACGACAATTGAGTAGCATCAAGACTTTCGTCTAACAAGCTTAAGGTTGTGTATCGTGGAATCTGGAAAGGAAATTTCCACGATTTATCTCAGATTAGGCTTTTGAAGTGCAGTGCATATCGGTTCCTGACTGTCTAAATTTATGTGCCACCAAACAGTCAAAATCATGAGAGCACAAAGTCTGAATTCTTTAATTTCGATTATTCGATGAAAATAATCTGTACTATGTTAAATATCCCGGACTTATTATACAGTGTCGCTACGTTTGCCCAGACTCTCTGTGAGCAATGTAACAGTTCTTCCATTTTCAGTTCGCTTAACAGAAGAGCAGCCTGCTGAAAGAATCAGTAAGCCGACAGGAAGACATTGATAGATACAATAAACATATCTCTAAAACGGTGGTCGGTCTGCATTGCAGATAAGGGACACTGTGGTTGTAAACTCGGAAATACTGCTTCTTGTGGTGCGGACATGAAACATTCACCTTCTCAATATCAATTTCCAAACTATTTTATTAATACGTGAACGTTAACCGGAAAATACTAATAACGTCCAAAGCATTAACCACTTGATAACATCAAACAATAGTTAAAGCAGAGAAGAAATTGTGATTTCACAATACATTTCTCTGATTCAGAGTCCGTAAAAGAGCTTTTCGACTCAGGCCGAACCATTCAAATGAAAATAACATGGTGGTGTGACGAATTTTGACATCAATTGCTTGCGAGGTTAACTTTCGACGGTAATCTCACAACATTGAAAACTACTTCGATGAACACTTGAAGTATCGTAACATTCAAAGTTCAGGCCTATTACTGGAAAGTGGAGCGAGTATTTATTTTTTGGCTGGATAGACTCGATGGCTGAATGGCCTCTTCTGTAATACCCGGTTCTATGATTCTACCATGTCACAAACAGCTACGAGGCAAGAGAAAGTTAATCAGCGTTTTACAGATTTCGGGATGAATAGTGACAAGGACACTCTAGTATTCTTTGAAATAGTGTCATAGGAACGGTTTAATATACATGAGATCAAAAATAGGATTTCCTTTTTAACGCATGCTAAGTATTTTTGTTTTCCAGAGCTGGGCATCACGAACAGTATATCTCGCCATTTGAACGACCGCGACATGCAGCTTGCATTTTATGTTTAGAAGCTTTGGATTATGATTTAAATTTTCTAAATTCGAGGCTAGCTGAAATATTCCTCCGAGATTCGAAAGTGATTAATTGTGAACTATCGCCAGATATGCTGTGTGGGGGAGGAAAGGCCAACACATGAGCCCTCATCAAAAGATAAACAAGCCATGCAGAGCATCGAGCGTATTGCGCACTATGGAAAGACGTTGGAGGGATAATCTGGTAAGAATTCTGTGAAATTAACCACAGTTACACCTTAACGCGTATGATTGCAAAAAATAACATCTTCTTCTCTGATCACTGTTTCACAGAGCACTCTCAAGTCCAAAATTAATGTCTTCTTCCCTGCAATGCGTTGGTATGAAGCTGCCCTCCGGTTTTCAAAGAGAAGAGAAATACAAGCTGTTCAAAATAAATCGTTTTCGATACCGTTAGAATATTGGCCTTCTGAAACTTTTGAACAGCAGTTATCAAAATCAGAAACATTAAAAGGATTGTTGGGGGGCTGGGGGGGTGATGGGGGTGAGAAACAAAAATTATAATAACGTCCAGGTAAAGGAATACTTTCAAAGCAGAAAACAATTAGATTATGAAACAAGGATAACTATTATGCAACCCCTGGCAGGATGGCAACAGGAATGAGAAACTTATGCAATAAGTATTCCAATATCAATTTGAAAATCCTGGCTGTATACCAGTGACTCTGACTCTATACTTGAAAACATAATACGTAATTATTCATCAAGAATTACCTGCCACAGAAAGAATATATTGTTGTCGAAGTTAGTTTCTTGCGTTGCTGTCACGAACTCTCCGATCGTTGAAAGGCAACGTAGAATGACAAGGTTTTAAAAACAGAAAGTCACTCTTCGATGATTCCGGTGACAAGCACACACTGTAATGATAACTTCCGGCCTGAACTGCCCCGCTATAATTCAAAGGATCCCTTCCTGTTGGTGTCCGATTAAAGCCATCAGTCGAATTTCTCCCATTACAACAACAGACTGCAGAGTTATAAATTTCAGCAGTATCTCTATCTTGTCTGCACTTCAGGGTGAGCAAAAATAATATTATTATGAGAAACAAAAAGGAAGTGGATCCGAAAATTATGATTAGATAACTATTTATACCTGAAAAATATTCCGAGTATCTGGGTTCATCACGTTGTCCAAATGATTTCTCAGTAACATTGGACATTACGATAAAGGATATTGTGGCGCTGCTAGAAAGGCTCGGCTGTCCATTGTCCTTCACGCAGAGGACCACGCGCACGTCAATGATATCTTGATCACTAAATGCTCGCGTTGCTCTAATTTCTCCAGAGAGATGTCCAACAGTAAAAAGACTAGGATCAGTGGTTTCCAATAACTCGTAGGAAAGCCTTGCGTTCTGACCAGAGTCTTCATCCGTGGCAATTACCTTGGTGACCAGATATCCTGGATATGTTGAATGGGGTATTACCTCCACTGTTGCTGAGCTGTTCCATGTTAAAGGTGAAAGAATAATGGGTGCATTGTCATTTTGATCCAAAATAATAACATTCACGAAGGTAGTGCTGGTCAATGGAGGCGACCCACTATCCTGAGCTTGAACTTTCACCTGGAAATGTTTTTGTTGCTCGTAGTCGAAGGAGCGCAAGGCGTAAATGTTCCCATTTTTGGAGTTCATCGCAAAGTACGCAGAGGAGGGCATTTCTTCTTGCTGTCGATTGTCGAGAATGGAATAAGAGATTTCCGCATTTTGATTCAAATCAGCATCATTTGCACGAACTGCAAATATAGATGCACCGGGAGCATTATTCTCCGTCAGATACACGTTATATGACGACTGCGTAAAACTTGGTGAATTATCATTGACATCAATTACTGAAACCACAATTAATGTACTCGCTGAAAGAGGAGGATATCCACCGTCCCAGGCTGAAATGGAGATGTTGTACAGTGGGGAAATCTCATGATCCAGAAATCCATTGGTAATCAACTTGTAGTTGCCCTTCAAAGATTTTTCAATCTTGAAGGGAATATTCTCTGGGATCTCACAATAAACGTCCCCATATTCGCCAGAATCGCGATCCGTGATGCTGATCAGTGCTATACTAATTCCCGAAGAAGAATCTTCCCGCACAGCACCGGACACCATCGTAACTTGCAAAACAGGACGATTATCGTTAGTGTCAACAACATCGATGACAACATTTGCAAGAGTTGACAATTCAGGTGGAGCGGAGTTCATTGCTTGGACGTCAAACTCATAAACATTTGTTTCTTCAAAATCTAGTACACCTCGAACTCTGATTTCTCCAGATACAGGATCCAATTTGAACAAATCACGAATATTCTGGGAAACGTCATGCGTGAAAGAATATGTTACCTCCGCGTTTGTCCCTTCATCAATATCAGTAGCATGAACTCTTATCACCAAAGTGCCATTCACAGTGTTTTCTACCGTTGACGTCCTATAGGTCTCATGATCGAATACGGGGGCGTTATCATTTGCGTCCATGACATTAATGATGATCCGCGCTGTGCCAGATCTCTGCGGAATCCCACCATCTATGGCCGTCAATACCAGAGTAAATATTGATTGTTGTTCTCGGTCCAAAGATCTCTTTAATACCAGTTCGGCACGTTTATTGCCTCCTCTTCTTGTCTGCACTTTAATATCAAAGTGCTCGTTCGGATTGATCTGGTATGTGTTGATTGTGTTTGTACCCACGTCCAGATCACGCGCGCTCTCGAGAGGGAGGCGAGCGCCCGGCGCATTTAACTCATTGATTTGCAAATAGAATTCCTTCCTCGAAAAGACGGGTGAATTATCATTTACGTCTAGTATCTCCACTTCAACGGGATACATTTCCAAAGGATAATCGAGCGTGATTTGGAAAGAGAGAGAACAGGCTGCGGTTTTGCTGCAAAGCTGTTCTCTGTCGATTCCTTCATTAACAAAGAGGAAACCATTTCCTACGTTTACCTCCATGTATTTCTTCGAGTAATCAGAAATCAGAAGAAATTTGCGACTCGATAATTCCCAAACCTTTAATCCTAGATCTTCAGCGACGTTGCCAACATATGTTCCACGCTCCACTTCCTCGGGAATCGAGTAGCGAAGTTGTTCGGAAACCAGGTCAGAAATGCAGAGCAAAAAAATGATGGACACTTGGCTCATCAGAATAGTCGCCATTGTCATGCTGATGCGTCAATTCTAACAGAAAAAATAACTAGCTGTATATCAATATCCTATTTATGAACTGAGCAACGATAAGGATATCACCTGGAGAGATTTTCTGACCGTGACCGCACACGAGCAACGCAGACAGCAGACTGCCCGTATGGTTCTGTTTGTGAAGGAGGAGGCGGTCGATCTCTTCCAACGTCTCGAATTCTTATTGGTCGACAGCGACACGAAGAGTTTCGCCCAATAACTGCAACTATTATTAAAGCTAAACCCTTCAGTGGTCTTGTCAAATTATGGGTGTACAATTAAAAATATCCGGACAATTGGCATTTCACAAATGGCATTTTCAATGTGCTGTATCGGATTCCCAAGCCATTTGGTAATCACATCATTCTCGTCATCAACGGTTGTTCATGTTTAATTGTTATATTGTCATTCTAAGGCTTAATTTTAATAAATTACAGCTTACGAAATTTACAAGTATTTCTAGGCTTTACATACGAGTTAATCATTCTAAAAGTGTGTAGATATCGCTGGTATTTGAAAAAGCTGACAATATTTCCGAGACACTAATTTTCTTTTGTTAAATAACACTGATAGTAATCGCTACGTTGGTAATTGATTTTTTTTCTCTCCCTCAGGAGTCCTCACAAATCAGTTTATTTCGTTCTTTTCACCTTCGCTACCTCATTTTTAATGTTTCTGGAATACACATCTGGTGAACCTATTACCCCTCGTCCAGAATCAAACAGCGGCACCCTGACCGTTTCTAAGAAAGTATATGCCCAATAATTAGGTGCGCTGATCCAAAATCTAGATATTCTGCTGGCATTCTGTTGAAACTAAGAAAATGCCTGTACGTCTGTATTGCGAGAAACTAATTAACCCATGCGTTTACATGGAAAGAATGAGATAGGCAACTATGTACCCTTTCATATTCTTCGATAAACATAACAAACTGAACATCATCGCATCAACCAAAATCGTTGGTGTTTGCAGCCTTTCAGTGAGTTACGTTTGAAGCATCTCAAATCTCACTGTACAGTCATTAAACACTGCAAAAATTGCCCCGATATCTAGACCGACACCATCAGAATAGCTCCAAGATTGAAGTATCACCGAATTCGATTGTTCTATACCTCAATCTGCTTTTGAAAATAAGTCACTGATTAAGGAAAAGTATGCTTTAACATCGCAGAAGTAAAGGCGAGTTATGAAACATGCTCATGAAGCGGCAGATGTTGAAGTGCAGCGTGGGTACTGTTTATATTCGTGAGGTTAAGAATGAAAAATGAGTTGGACGGAAACAGAGAAAAAGAGTTAGAATGTGAGGATCTCGGTCCATCATCATAAAAACGCACAAGGGGAAGTAATAGCTTTTGAAACGAAAACAAATCTGTTAAAATGAGTGACGAATCCTAAATGATTTAAATGTTAGGTTTTGTCTAAGAATTCGAAGGAAGTGGACCGACATATGGATGTAACATCGGAACGATCGGCCTCGATGGTGGACAACGTGAACACTGAAGATGAAGCCACTGGTAGCAGATTACAATAGAAGATTTTTTCAAAAGAGAATGCAGTCCATGGACCGCACAGCACGCCCAATGTTGCATTTCCAGTAATCGGACCCAGAAACATGGAAGCAGGAGTAGGTCATTCAGCCTGCCAGGCTGTCAAGTTATTTAATGCGATGATGAGTAATCTAACACTTTAACGTCTTTCATCATTTATCCCCACAAATCTCTACCCCGTTGGTAGCTAGAAAACAATCAAAATATGTTTAAAGCATAGTTAAACCATCCTTGAGGATTGAGCTTCTACAGCACTCTGTGTTGGGATTTCCAAGGGTTTGCAATATTTCATCAAAAAATCTCCTCATCCTCGTCCAACGTGGGCATCCCTTATTATTAATTGTCCCTGGAATGACTAGGATCCCCAACCAAGGGAATCATCTCTTCTGCATCTGTAGTGTAGTAACTGTAATATTTAACTTTTACCTTTGTTCCTTATTTCTTTTTACCTTATTCTTAACGTTTTGTATCGAGATACGGACCATTGTGTGTGGCGACAGTGAAAACTTTTCAATATACTCGGATGCATTTGTTTTTGAGTGCACGTGACAATAAAATCCAAACAAAATCTAAATCTGTTTTCTCCTTCCCTTTAATTATGCTGCAGGTTTCAATGAGATCACTTCTTCTAAATCCTAGGGAATACACCTTCAATTTGCCCAATGTTCTTCATAGGACAGTCATGCCATCAGAGGAACAAGTCTGATGAACCTGTGCTCTAATCCCTCTGTGTCAATAATAACGTTCTTCAGGTACTGTGTAAATACTACCTTTGCCGTTGAAGCTACCTTCTACAAAATTGAACCAGTACTCAATTATCTATAAAACAAATCCTCTTGAATTGAAGATAAATATTCGTTAAGCCATCGTAGCAGCTTGCTGCACCTGTATGTTAGACTTTAGTGACACATTGATGATGATACCCAGATCTGCTTATACATCGACATTTTGCAATTTCGTGCCATTGAAGTAATAATATCACAGACTTTAAATTCCATCTCCATTCGACTAGTTATGGAGATTAGATAAAATGCCACCCACAGTCGCAATGGGACTCCAAGCCATTTCTTAAGAAAGATCTAGGAAGTATTGATTGTGTTAGGACCGGCATCTGGTCTTGTGATCTTTCAGCAAGTAAATTGAATGTCTGGGCTACAACTGAAATCTTCATTTGGAATCGACTACATATAATATTCGCACAGCAGCAGGGAGTATTTTCTAATAATTACCCACATCTATTAACAAAGAAAGAGAACGGATACAGCGCTGCATAATTCTGTCCTCTGGTCGCTCTGTCTGAATGCAAGAGCAAGGTAACTATGTTTGAGCTGATTGTAACGTGAGTTTGGTCAGGGGAGATGCATTGTGCAATTCTGGTTGCAACGTACGAAGGATGTGATTAAATAAGGGAGCGTGTTGTCTTCACTGCAGCGATTCATACGAAAAAAAAAGAGGTAAACTGTGATTGATTCTCTTACCGCAGAGAAGGATGAGGGTCATTACGATTGAGTGGTACAACGTTCCGACGGACAATAAAAACCAAGGTAGAGAGAAACGTTTCCCCTATTTAGAGGGGTCAATAATCAAAACGACGTCATATTAACATAAGGATCAGGATATTTAGAACTGATTTAAGGATTTTTCTTCTTCAACGAGGGATTTGTGGCCATCTTGATTTCACTGTCTTAACCGTTGGTGGAAACAGGAAACCTCAAAAGACAATTATTTAGATGAACACGTGGACGTCGTAACATGCAAGGCTATAGGCGAGATATATGAGAATTTGAATGTCTGATGCCCAAAACAGACACACAGTCTCTCTTTCCTACTGCAGCAACTTTAGGACTCTCGGCTCAATCCGCTTTTTTGTTGCTTTGCTGGACGAGGACTTCATCAACTTGGTCAGCATTTATGGCCCATCGACATAAATTGCTAACCATATTCCTGTACATCTGGAATCACATGCAGCAGCTGTGATCAGTAGTTTGCCACCCTTCTAAGGAATGGGTTTGAACATCAACCTACCATCAGGCCAACTCTCGACTTCACATCAGCTTTAAATTCAAAACTCACCTTCTGCAGTGGGATTCGAACCCACGGGCCCAGAGCATTAGATTTCTGACTGCTATTACATCTACACAAATACCTCCCCATTGCGACGCTCAGCGGTTAATTAACAAATACACCTCAAATTTCCAAATTAACTTCAATGTACTAACGTCTTCCATCAAAGACAAGACGAAATGCCTGCGTGGATAATTCCCACATACTTAGTCTCAAATACACAGCGATATTCTCAACAAAGGGTTTTTGTTCCTGCTGTTTGGGAACGATCAAGGGGCTCGCACCGTAAAGAGGTCCAAATCGGGCCCGCTCATTATTGCCATTGTTCTCAGGTGGACGTTGCTGTAAAATAGATCGGCAAATCGATGACCTTATCCAGTCTCTTACAGGACAATGGTACGGATGCATGTCATTACTTTAATATGGAAGAGAGGAAGTAAACGAAACACAGACCCGAGGAGATTGGCAGTTCATGGCTGCACAGCACATAGGCAGTCACTGTTGGTCTTGTCGCTTTTTCGCTGTGGTGCTTTAGCTGGAGAATGAGGCACTGCAGATGCAGGGCAGCGTTTCAGCTTCTGATTGGTAGACAGCGACACGAACAGCCTCAAACAATAACTGCAACAATAGTCCTGAATGATATATTGTTTCAAGATTTATTGCTTCTGCATGAAATGAAAGGACTGTGCATATGCAATTCCAGAATCCTTTAGAAACAGAAATAATAGTATGCTTTTTTTTCGTATTCTTTGCAAAATCGGTATAACGTTCCTTCGCAGTAGAAAGGCTGATTCTCCTTGGAATCGTATTTCCAATTAATAAGCAAAGCAAAACGAAGAACTGTGCATGCTAGAGAACTGAAACAAAAACAAATCCGAAAATTTAGCAGACCTGGTAGCATTTGTGGAGAGAAAACAATTAATGGGTCGAGTTCAGAATAATGTTGAATGTTTTCTCCACACGAGGCTTCCAGGCCTACTGCGTTTCTCTAACATTTGCTGTTATATTCCAAGTAATCCATGATCGTCCAGGTCAATAAATGCCTACTGTTATCATGACAATATTCCCAGTAACATACAGCATATTGTGATTCAGTTTCACTTAGTCATAGAGCCATAGAGATGTACAACACAGAATCCGACCTTTTGGTCCAACTCGTCCATGCCGACGAGATATCCCAACCCAATCAAGTCCCACCTGCCAGTACTTGACCCATATTCCACCAAACTTTTCCTTTTCATATAGCCATACAGATGTCTTTTAAATGTTGCAATTATGCTAGCCTCCACCACTTACTCTGGCAGCTCATTCCATACAGGTACATCCTCTGCATGAAAACGTTACCCCTTAAGTCTCTTTTATATCTTTTCCCTCTCATCCTAAACCTATGCGCTCTAGTTCTAGAATTCCTGCACTCCAGGGAAAAGGATTTGTCTATTTATCCTGTTCATGCCCCTCATGATTTTGTAAACCTCTATAAGGTCACCCCTCAGCCTCCAACACTCCAGGGAAAACAGCCCAGCCTATTCAACCTCTCCACATAGCTCAAATCATCCAACCCGGGAAACATTCTTGCAAATCTTTTCTGAATTCTTTCAAGTTTTACAACACCTTTCCAATGGGAGGGAGACCAGAATTCCACGGAATAATCCTGCAGTAACCTAACCAATATCCTGTACTCAATACTCTGACCAATAAAAGGAAAGCATACAGAATGCCTTCTTCATTATCCTATCTATCTGCGACTCCACTTTCAAAACGCTATGAGCCTGCACTCCAATGTCTCTTTGCTCAGCAGCACTCCCTAAGACCTTACAATTAAGTATATAAGTCCTGCTAAGATTTGCTTTCCCAAAATGCAGCACCTCACATTTATCTAAATTAAGCTCCATCTGCCATTTCTCAGCCCATTGGACCATCTGATCAAGGTCTCGTTTTAATCTGAGGTAACCTTCTTTGCTGTCCACTACATCTCCAATTTTTCTGTCATCAGCAAACTTACTTACTATACCTCTGATGCTCACATCCAAATCATTTATATGTGATGAAAATTAGTGGACCCAACACCAATCCTTGTGGCACTCCACTGGTCACAGACCTTTAGTCTGAAAAACAAGTACCTTTTAGCCAGTTCTGAATCCAAATGTCTAGTTCTCCCTGTATTCCATGAGATCTAACCTTGCACTCCACTCTCCCAAGGGGAACCTTGTCGAACGTCTTACTGAAATTTGTATAGATCACATCTACCACTCTACCCTCATCAATCCTCCTTGTTACTTGGTCAAAAAAAACTCAATCAAGTTTGTGAGACATAATTTCCCACGCACAAAGCCATGTTGACTATCCCTAATCAGTCCTTGCCTTTCCAAATACATGTACAGCCTATCCCTCACAATTGCATCCAACAACTTGCCCACCACCGACATCAGCTCAATGGTCTATAGCTCCCTGGCTTGTCCTTACCACCTTTCTTAAACAGTGGCATCACGTTTGCCAACCTCCAGTCTTCTGGCACCTCAACTGTGACTATTGATTATACTAATATCTCAGTAAGAGGCCCAGCAATCACTTCCCTAGCTTCCCACAGAGCTCTAGGCTACACCTCATCAGGTCCTGTGGATTTATCCACTTTTACACATTTCAAGAAATCCAGCATCTCCTCCTCTGTAATATGGATATTTTCCAAAATTTCAACATCTATTGCCTTGCATTCAATACTTTTCATGTCCTTTTCCACAGTAAACACTGATGCAAAATATTCATTCAGTATCTCCCCTATCTCCTGCGGTCCCACACAAAGGCAGCCTTGCTGATCTTTGAGGGATCCCATTCGCTCAGTTGTTGCCCTTTTGTCCTTAATATATTTTTAAAACTGTTTGGATTCTCTTTGACAGTACTACCAAAGCTATCTCATGTCCCTTTTTTTGCACTGCTGATTTCCCTCTAAATATACTCCAGCTGCCTTTATACTCTTCCAAGTATTCATTTGATCTTTCTTGCCTATACCTGAAATATGCTCCCTTCTTCTTCTTAACCAAACCATCAATTTATTTCGTCATTCACCACTCCTTACACCTCCCAGCCTTTCCTTTCACGCTAATGGGAATATACAGTCTCTGGACTCTCATTGTCTCATTTCTGAAGGCTTCCCATTTCACAGTCGTCCGTTTCCCTCGATCATCTGCCTGTAATCATTTTTTGAAAGTTCTTGCCAACTCTTGTCAAAATTACCCTTTCTCCAATTTAGAACTTTAACTTTTAGATCTGGTCTATCCTTTTCCATTGTTATTTTAAACTAATACAATTATGGTCGCCGACCCCAAAGTACTCCCCCACTGACACCTCAGTCACCTATCCTGCCTTATTTCCCAAGAGTACTTCAAGGTTTGCACCTTCTCCAGGAAGTGCATCCATATAGTGAATTAGAAACTTTTCTTGTATATACCTAATACATTCTTCTCCGTCTAAACCCTTAACACTATGGCAGTCCCAATTTATGTTTGGGAAGTTAAAATCCCCTACTATAACTGCCCTATTGTTCGTACAGATAACTGAAATTATTTCCCAAGAATAGGTCAAGTTTTGCACCTTCTCTAAGAAGTACATCCACATATTAAATGAGAAACTTCACTTGTATGCACTTAACACTGTTGCAGTCCCAGTCTATGTTCGGAAAGTTAAAATCCCCTATCATAATTACCCCATTATTCTTACAGATCATTGCACCATCCTTTCACATCTGTTTCTCAATTTACTTCTGACTATTAGGGGTTCTATTATACAATCCCAAACAGGTGATCACCCATTTCTTATTTCTCACTTCAACCCAACTACGTGTCCTAGATGTATTTCCAGGAATATCCTCCCTCAGTACAGCTGTAAGGCTATCCCTTATGAAAAATGCCACAACCCTTCCCCACTTGCCTCGCTTTCTGTCCGTCCTGTAGCATTTGTATCCTGGAACATGAAGCTGACAGTCCTTTGCCATCCCTGAGCCATATTTCTGTAATTGCTACGCTATCCCAGTCCCAAGTTCTTAACCATGCCGTGAGTGCATCTGCTTTCCCTATTAGGCCTCTTGCATTGAAATAAATGCAATTTAATTATCAATTTTACCTTGTTCTCTGTTTTGTCCCTGCCAGCCCTGACTGTTTGACTCACTTCTTTTCTCAACGGTACGTCTCTGATTGATCTCTTTCCTCACTATCTCCCTCGACCCCACTCCCCATCTTAATATTTTAAATCCTCCCAAGCAGCTATGGCAAATCTCCCTGCCAGTATATTAGTCGCCTTCCAATTCAACTGCAATCCGTTCTTCTCATACAGGTCTCTTCTACCCCAGAAGACATTCCAATGATCCAAAAATGTGTCTTTCTCCCATGCACCAGCTCCTCAGCAATCCATTCATCTGCTCTGTCCTCCTATTCCTACCCTCAGTCGCTCGCAACACCAGGCGAAATCCAGTGTTATTATTCTCGCGGAGCTCCTTTTTTTAAAAAAATCCTGCCTAACTCTCTACGTTCTGCGTTCAGAATCTCATCCTTTTGCCTTCCTATGTCATCGGTTCCAAGTATATTTTGCACCCTCTCTGAGACATTATTGATCCTGACATCAGGGAGGCAATCTACCAATCTGTTTTTTCACTGCTGGCCACAGAAACGTCTATCTGCGCCTCAAACGATAGAGTCCCCTAATCCAATTGATCTTTTTGTACCTCGGCGTGTTCCTCATTGCAATAGAGCTCGTCTCGATACCAGAAACCTGGCTGTTCGTGCCACATTCCCCTGAGAATCCATTACCCCCTACATTTTCCAAACCAGCATACTAGTTGGAAATGGTGATAGCCACAGAAGACTCCTGCATTATCTGACTACCTCTCTTACCTTTCCTTGAGTTAACCCACCTATGTGACTGTATCTGCAACGTTCTCCCTTCCTATAACTGCCATTCATAACATCCCCTGCTCTTGTGAATCCCTCACTCCTTCTAACTGTCTCTCCAACTCATTATTCGATCTTACAAGATATGCAAACAATAGCATTTATTGCAGATATAATCTTCACTCACACATAAACTCTTCCTAAACTCCCACATCTGACAAGAAGAGCATATTACTCTACTAAAGGCCATTTTTGCTTCTTCTCGTCTACAGACCCAGAAAATAGCATTGACTTATTCCTCGACAACATACTGTTCCAGGTTAACTTAATACTTGTGGCTTATACATTAAGTTTAAATAAAATACATATCTAAAAAAAACATACAATCAAGAAAAAAACCGACTCCACTCACTGCTGCAGATGTTCTGTGGGCCAGACTGAAAAATATTCACTTATCCTTTTCTGTGCTGTGACCTCTCCCAAACAGGTTCCTCAAAGATTTGTTGTGAATTGCACTATTTGTTAATTTTCCGAGATGCATTCTGATGTCCAGCGATACATGAATTCAAACAGCAAAGGCAGTAACTGCGCAGGCTCACAGCTGTGTCAGCTGGCAGTGTTGGCTTCTTCTCTCTCTCTCTCTCTCTCTCTCTCTCTCTCCCCCTCTCTCTCTCTCTCTCTCCTGCGCTGACATCATCATGTGCTGCCTTTGTCTGTCCTTCTGCCTTTTAAAAGTGATGTTGCTTTGACGTCTTTTTTTTTCCGCAAAGTTCCAAAGCAACGCAACAGCATATGAAACAGCAATTCCTGCTCCAGCAATTTGAGGGAATCATCTCTAACATGTAAAATTCCTCAAAAAAGGAGCAGCCTGTTAAAGCCTAAATTTTCTTCAGACCACCATCTTGGATTACCATCCGATTGAACTTGACTCAATTGACGAGTCAAAACTGGATGGAGTGCCTGGTACAGTGGCTCTTTGAGCTGTTTGCCTTCCTATCTTAACTAATATCGATGAATTAAAGTATCAGTACTAATTTAGTAATATGGGGCAACAGCAGTAAATATGTAAAACAGCACAATATGTAGCTTCACAATCTGTAGGCCTTTTAAATTACTCACGTCCATACATTACCATTAATTCAGATTAGAAAACCTGAATTAATATGCTGTCTGCGTAAATACACCAGTTGCATTAGCAGACTTTGAACGAGCTATAAGCACGGTGAAGCTAAAACTTGAAGCTTTTGCGAAATGGCAAGAAAGTTTAGATCTTCAGCTAAATTACGCCCCCATGCCCCCCGCACTAAAATAAATCGTGCCAAATGCAATCCTAGATAGTGGTGGTCAATTATTCAAACAGCACCACATGCACTCAACACTCTGTCCATTATCGTTATGGGTGCTTTCGGGGTCTGAGTAGGCACAAATCGACTACAGTGCTTCCTGCTTGCAACTTCAATTACTGATCAGAAATTCGTCGTAGATCCCTATACAGCTTCTTCCAAGCCCACGCCAACCTCCATCATATAGGCCAGGACAGCAGAAGTTTGGAGACACCACGGCCTGCATGTTTTTCTCCAAGGGCTGTCGTCTTCCTGATTTGGAAATACGTCGCCAAACACAGTCGCTGCGTCAAAATCATGAAATTCTGTTCTGAGTGATATTGTGAGCCTACCTACAATGCATGGACTGCAGTAGTTCAAGAATGTAGTTCACCAGCGCCTTCTCAAGGTCAACTAGGGACGAGCAATAAATGTCTCCCAAATTGAACAAAACTGTGTGTTTTGCTCTAAAGATTTTGAAAAACTTTGAAAAATGAAGGTGTGATATTTAAATAAAATATTTCTCTTTCTTTCGTTTATTTTTCATTCTCCATGATGATCAGCGTAAGTAAGTAATTAACGTTTGCTCATTTATCTTGCTGAAATCAATACTCCTGTCCAGGACAATATTTTACACATTGCATTCTCTCTTTGAGACACTACGTAATAAAACCGCACACTGGACACGCGACCGATATTGCACCAGACAAAACCCTCAGCTAGCGTGGAAGACATCTATATTTCGTTTAAACAATATGCACCCTGGCCTTAATTTCCTTAGACCGTCTACACGGCGAGCATCTATGTGAAAAATTGTCTCGATTGGCTCTGTTCAAACAAGCAGCACAACCCAGCCAACTCCCACCCTGTTGGTCTACCTATAATTCAGGATCAGGGTAATGGAACCTGTCATCAGTCGTGGGACTAAGGAACAGTTGTTCATTAGCAAATCTATGCGTGGGACAAAGTGAGGATTCTGCAAGCATCACTCCCTCTGCTAAACTTTACAACTAATGTTTAAATCTGACCGAGCATCATCATTCAAAAGGTGAGATAAATAAACTGCCATGATTGATAGCAATGCTGCATTTTCCGAATATAGAACTAAGAAGCTCTATGGAAATTGAAAACAATCGCGATTAGGCAAAAGAGATCCTCAAGTGAAATTCAGTGAACGCTGGAACAAAATTAAATGAAATAAATGGAAAAAAATCCAGCAAGAGGCCGTCACTATCATCGTCAATACTGACCTTCAGCTACTTCATCAATGGCCCTACCGCCGTGGTGAAGTAAATCGTGGAACCGTTTTTGTATTCAAATTTCACGATGCACAGCTTTATCTCTGAGACCTCAACGACAGAAGCAACACAACACATGTGTAAGGACAATTGGGTAGCATCGAGTCTTTCGTTTAATAAGCTTAAGGTGGGGTATCGTGAAATTTGTAAACAAAAGTTCCACGATATCCCTCAAATTTGGCTTTTGAAGTGCAGTGTACTTCAGTTCCTGACTATCTAAATTTATGTGCCACCAAACAGTCAAAATCATGAGGTGAAAGTCTGAATTCATTATTTTTTATTATTAGATGAAAACAGTCTGTACTTTGTTAAATATCCCAGTCTTATTATAAAGTGTCGCTATGTTTTTTCAGACTCTCTGTGAGCAATGTAACAGTTCTTCCTTTCTCAGTTCGTTTAACAGAAGAGCAAAATAGTTGCCTGCTGAAAGAATCAGTAAGCCGGCAGGAAGACATTGATGGATACAATTAACATATCTCTAAAACGGTGGTCGGTCTGCATTACAGATAAGGGACATTGTGGTTGTAAACTCTGAAATACTGCTTCTTGTGGTGCGGACATGAAACATTCACCTGCTCAATATCAATTTCAAAACTATTTTACTAATAAGTGAACATTAGCCGGAAAATACTAATAACGTCCAAAGCATTAACCACTTGATAACATAAAACAATAGTTAAAGCAGAGAAGAAATTGTGATTTCACAATACATTCCTCTGATGAAAGGTCCGAATCTTTCAAATGAAAATAACATGGTGGTATGACGAATTTTGACATCAATTGCTTGCGAGGTTAACTTTCAATGGTAATCTCACAACATTTAAAACAGTACTTGGATGAACACTTGAAGTATCATAACATTCAAAGTTCAGGGCCGAGTGCTGGAAAGTGGAGCGAGTGTAGATTTAGTATATTTTATGGCTGGATAGATTCGATGGCTGAATGGCTTCTTCTGTAATATCCGGGTCTATGATTCTACCATCCCACAAACAACTGCGGGGCAAGAGAAAGTTAATCATTGTTTTACTGAGGTCGGCATGAATAGTGACAAGGACACTCAACTAATCTTTGAAACGGTGGCGTCGGAATGGTTTGACATAGATGGGATCACAAATAGGATTTCCTTTTGAACGTATACCAAGTATTATTGTGAACCAGAGCTGCGCATCACGAACAGTATAGCACGCTATTTCAATTACACGCGACATGCAGCTTGCATTTTATGTTTAGAAGCTTTGGATTGTGATTTGAAGCTTCTAAATTAGAGGCTAGCGCAAACAATCCTCCAAGATGTGAAAGTGGGTAATTGTGAACTATTGCCGGATATGCTGTGTGGGGGAGCAAAGGCCAACACATCAACGGATAAACAGCCATGCAGCGCATCGAGCGTGTTGCGCACAACGGACAGACGTTGGAGGGATAATCTGGTAAGAAACCTGTGAAATTAACCACAGTTGACACTTTAACATATTGTTCTCGGATCACTGTTTCACAGAGCACTCTCAAGTCCAAAATTAATGTCTTCTTCCCTGCAATTCGTTGAAATGAAGGTGCCCTCCGGTCTTCAAAGAGAAGAGAAATACAAGCTGTTCAAAGTAAATGGTTTTCGACACCGTTGGAATATTGGCCTTCTGAAACTTTTAAACAGCAGTTATCAAAATCAGAAACATTAAAAGGATGGGGGGGGGGGGAAGCAAAAATTGTAATAATTTTCAGGTAAAGAAATACTTTCAAAGCAGAAAAAAAATTAGATTATGAAACAAGGATAACTGTTATAGAACCTCTGGCAGGACGGCAACAGGAATGAGAAACGTGTGCAATAAGTTTTCCAATATCAATATGAAAGTCCTGTCTGTATACCAGTGACTCGGACTCTACACTTGAAAACATAATACGTAATTATTCATCAAGAATTACCTGCCACAAAAAGAATATATTGTTGTCGAAGTTAGTTTCTTGCGTTGCTGTCACGAACACTCCGATCGTTGAAAGGCAACGTAGGATGACAAGGTTTTAAAAACAGAAAGTCACTCTTCGATGATTCCGGTGACAAGCACACACTGTAATGATAACTTCCGGTCTGAACTGCCCCGCTATAATTCAAAGGATCCCTTCCTGTTGGTGTCCGATTAAAGGCATCAGTCGAATTTCCCCCATTACAACAACAGACTGCAGAGCTATAAATTTCAGCAGTATTTCTATCTTGTCTGCACTTCAGGGTGAGCAAAAATAATATTATTATGAGAAACAAAAAGGAAGTGGATCCGAAAATTATGATTAGATAACTATTTATACCTGAAAAATATTCCGAGTGTCTGGGTCCATCACGTTGTTCAAATGATTTCTCAGTAACATTGGACTTTACGATAAAGGATATTGTGGCCCTGCTGGAAAGGCTCGGCTGTCCATTGTCCTTCACGCTGAGGACCACGCGCACGTCAATGATATCTTGATCACTAAATGCTCGCGTTGCTCTAATTTCTCCAGAGAGATGTCCAACAGTAAAAAGACTTGGATCAGTGGTTTCCAATAACTCGTAGGAAAGCCTTGCGTTCTGACCAGAGTCTTCATCCGTGGCAATTACCTTGGTGACCAGATATCCTGGATATGTTGAAAGGGGTATTACCTCCACTATTGCTGAGCTGTTCCATGTTAAAGGTGAAACAATAATGGGTGCATTGTCATTTTGATCCAAAATAATAACATTCACAAAGGCAGTGCTGGTCAATGGAGGCGACCCACTATCCTGAGCTTGAACTTTCACCTGGAAATGTTTCTGTTGCTCGTAGTCGAAGGAGCGAAGCGCGTAAATGTTCCCATTTTTGGAGTTCATCGTAAAGTACGCAGAGGAAGGTATTTCTTCTTTCTGTCGATTGTCGACAATGGAATAAGAGACTTCTGCATTCTGATTCAAATCAGCATCATTTGCACTAACAGCAAATATAGAAGCACCGGGTGCGTTATTCTCCATCAGATAAACGTTATATGACGACTGCGTAAAACTTGGTGAATTATCATTGACATCAATTACTGAAACCACAATTAATGTACTCGCTGAAAGAGGAGGAAATCCACCGTCCCAGGCTGAAATGGAGATGTTGTACAGTGGGGTAATCTCATGATCCAGAAAGCCATTGGTAATCAACTTGTAGTTGCCCTTCAAAGATTTTTCAATCTTGAAGGGAATATTCTCTGGGATTTGACAATGAACTTCCCCATATTCGCCAGAATCGCGATCCGTGACGCCGATCAGAGCTACACTAATTCCCGAAGAAGAATCTTCCCGCACAGCACTGGACACCATCGTAACTTGCAACACAGGAGTATTATCATTAGTGTCAATTACATCAATGACAACATTTGCAAGAGTTGAGAATTCAGGTGGAGCGGAGTTCATTGCTTGAACGTCAAATTCATAAACATTTGTTTCTTCAAAATCTAGTACACCTCGAACTCTGATTTCTCCAGACACAGGATCCAATTTGAACAAATCACGAATATTCTGGGAAACGTAATGAGTGAAAGAATATGTTATCTCCGCGTTTGTCCCTTCATCAATATCAGTAGCATGAACTCTTAGCACTAAAGTGCCATTCGCAATGTTTTCAATCGCTGACGCCCTGTAGGTTTCATGATCGAATACGGGTGTGTTGTCATTTGCGTCCATGACATTAATGATGATCCGCGCTGTGCCAGATCTCTGCGGAATCCCACCATCGATAGCCGTCAACACTAGAGTAAACATTGACTGTTGTTCACGGTCCAAATGCCTCTTTAATATCAGCTCGACATTTTTATTCCCCCCTCTTCTTGTCTGCACTTTAATACCGAAGTGCTCGTTCGGATTGATCTGGTAGGTGTTGATTGTGTTTTTACCCACGTCCAGATCACGTGCGCTCTCGAGAGGGAAGCGAGCGCCCGGCGCAATTAACTCATTAATTTGCAAATCGAATTCCTTCCTCGAAAAGACGGGTGAATTATCATTTACGTCTAGTATTTCCACTTCAACGGGATACATTTCCAAAGGATCATAGAGCGTGATTTGGAAAGAAAGAGAACATGCAGCGGTTTTGCTACAAAGCTGTTCTCTGTCGATTCTTTCATTAACAAAAAGGAAACCATTTTCTACATTTACCTCCATGTATTTCTTCGAGTAATCAGAAATCAGCAGTAATTTGCGAGTCGGTAACTCCCAAACCCTTAATCCTAGATCGTCAGCGACGTTGCCAGCAAAGGTTCCATGTTCCATTTCCTCGGGAATCGAGTAGCGAAGTTGTTCGGAAACCAGGGCAGAAATGCAGAGCAAAAAAATGGACACTCGGCTCATCACAACAGTCGCCATTGTCATACTGATGCGTCAATTCTAACAGAAAAAATAACTAGCTGTATGTCAATATCCTATTTTTGAACAGAGCAACGTTAAGGATATCACCTGGAGAGCTTTTCTGACCGTGTCCGTACACGAGAAACGCAGACACCGACTGCCCGTATGGTTCTGTTTGTCAAGGAGGAGGCGGTCGATCTCTTCCAACGTCTCAAATTCTTATTGGTCGACAGCGACACGAGGAGTTTCGCCCAATAACTGCAACTATTCTTAAAGCTAGACCTTCCAGCGATCTTGTCAGATTATGGGTGTACAATTAAAAATATCCAGAATATCCTTTCATATTCTTTGATAAACATAACAAACTGACCATCATCACATTGACCCAAATCCTTGGTGTTTGTAGGCTTTTAGTGAGTGACTTTTTGAAGCATCTCAAATCGGAATATACAATTATTAAACACTGCGAAAATGGCCCGATAACTAGACCGACACCAAACTGAATAGCTCCAAGATTGAAGCATCACTGAACTCGAATGTTCTATACCGCAATCTGCTTTTAAAAATAATTTACTTGATTAAGGAAAATCGTGTTTTAATATCTCATAAGTAAACGCAAGTCATGAATCATGCTCATGATGCCTCAGATGTTGAAGTGCGGCGTGGGTGCAGTTTATATTCATAAGGTGAAGAATGAACGGAAACATAGAAAAAGAGTAAGAATGCGAGAATCTCGAGCCGTCATCATAAAAACGCACAAGGGGCAGTAATAGCTTTTAAAACGAAAACGAATCTGTTAAAGTGAGTGACAAATTCTAAATGGTTTAAATGTTAGGCTTTGTGTAAGATTTCGAAGGAAGAGACGTAGATCGACATATGATGTAAAATCGCAACGATCGGCATCGATGGTGGACAAACGTGGACAGCAAAGATGACGCCACTGGTAGCAGATTACAGTAGAAGATTTCCCAAAAGAGAACGCAGTCCATGGAACGCACAGCACGCGCAATGTTGTATTTTCAGTGATCAGACTGAGAAACATGGAAGCAGGAGTAGGTCATTCAGCCTTTCACATTATTTAGCGCGATCATTACTAATCTAATACTTTAATGTCTTTCATTATCTATCCCCACTAATCTCTACCCCGTTGGTAGCGAGAGAAGTGTCAACATATGTTTTCAACATAGTTAAACCATACTTGAAGATTGAGCTTCTTCAGCACTCTGTGTTCGGAATTCCAAGGGTTTACAACGATTTAATCAAAAAATCTCCTCACCTTATTCCAACGTTGGTATTCCTTATTTTTAATTGTCCCTGATGGGACTAGGATCCCCATCCAATGGAATCATCTCTCCTGCATCTGTGATGCAGTGATTTTAATATTTAACTTTTAACTTTGTTCCTTATATCTTTCTACAATTGTATTTAACTTTTTTGTATCGAGATACTTGTACCTAAGATAAACCATTGTGTGTAGCAACATTGAAAACTTTTCAGTATGCTCGGTTATATTTGTATTTGTGTGCACGTGACAACAAAATCTAAACAAAACCCAAATCTATTTTGTCCTTCCCTTTAATTATGCTGCAGGTTTCAAGAGATCACTTCTTCTAAACCCTAGAGAATACATCTTCAATTTGCCCAATGTTCTTCATAGGACAGTCACGCCATCAGAGAATCAAGTCCTGTTCCGGGCTCCCTCTGTGTCAATGATAACGTTCTTCAGGTACTGTGTAAAATACTGCCTCTGCCATGGAAGCTATCTTCTTCAAAATTGAACCAGTACTCGATTATCTACAAGCACAAATCCTCTTGAATTGAAGATTAATATTCGTTTAACCTTCCTAGCAGCTGGCTGCACCTGTATGTTAGATTTCAGTGACACATTGATGAGGATACCCAGATCTCTTTATACATCGACACTTTGCAACTTCTTGCCATCGAAGTAATAATATCGCAGAATTAATTACATCCCCATTCGACTAGTTGTTGAGATCAGATTTTTATTGAATTTTAATACTACCACAGTCGCAATGGGACTCCAAGCCATCTCTTAGGAAAGACCTAGGAAGCATTGATTATGTTAGGACTGGCAGCTGGTCTTTCGCTTTTCAATAGCTTAATTGAATGACTCGACTGCAACTGAAGTCGTTATTTGGAAATCGTCTACATATAATATTCTCACTGCAGCAAGGAGTTCTTTTTTCAAATAATTACCCACTTGCATTAGCAAACAAAGAGAACGTATGCAACAGTGCATAACTCTGTCCTCTGGTTACTCTGCCTGAATGCAAGAGCAAGGTAACGATATTTGAGCTGGCTGCAACCTAGGTTTGGTCACAGCAGGAGCACTGTGTGCAATTCTGGTCGCCACAACAGACGAAGGATGTGATTATTCAAGGTGGAGTGAAAAAAAAAATTCGCCAGAATGTTGGCTTGACTGAAGAGATTCAGCTACGCAAAAAAAACCGAGATAAACTGTGATTGATTCCCTTACCGCAGAGAAGGATGGGAGACATTGAGATTGAGGGATACAAAGTTCCGAGGGACAATAAAAGCCAAGGTAAAGAGAAACTCTCCCCCAATTTAAAGGGGTTAATATTAACATAAGGATCAGGATATTTAGAACTGATTTAAGGATTTTTCTTCAACGAGGGGGTTATGGACATCTTGACTTCACTGTCTTAAACGGTGGTGGAAACAGGAAACCTCAAAAGACAACTATTTAAATGAACACGTGGACGTCATAACATGCAAGGCTATGGGCGAGATATATGACAATTTGAATGTCTGATGCCTGAAACAGGCATTCTTTCTCTCTTGGAGAAAGTGAGGACTGCAGATGCTGGAGATCAGAGCTGAGAATGTGTTGCTGGAAAAGCGCAGCAGGTCAGGCAGCATCCAAGGAACAGGAGAATCGACGTTACGGACATGAGCCCTTCTTCATGAATCACCTCTGTCACTCTTTCATACTGCAGCAACTTTAGGACTGTAGGCTGAATCCGTTTTTTTATTGCTCTGCTGGACGGGGACTTCATCAGCTTGGTCAGCATTTATGGCCCATCCATATAAATTGCTAACCATATTGCTGTACATCTGGAGTCACATGCAGCAGCTATGATCAGTAGTTTGCCTCCCCTGTAAGGAATGGGTTTGTATATCAACCTACCATCAGGCCAACTCTCGCCGTCACGTTAACTTTAAATTCAAACTTACCTCCCGCTGTGGGATTCGAACCCACGTCCCAAAAGCATTGGGTTGCCTCCACACAAATGTCTCCCCATTACGACTCTCAGCGGTTAATTAGCAAACATAACTCAGATTTCCAAAATTAATCTCAACGTACTAATTTATTTCATCAAAGACCAGCCGAGATGTCCACGTGGATAATTCCGACATACGTGGTCTCAAATACTCAGCGATATTTTCAACAAAGGGCGTGTGTTCCTGCTGCTCGGGAACCGATCAAAGACCTCGTAAAGAGGTCCGGCACAAGCCCGTCATTATTGCCATTGTTCTCAGGTGAATGTTGCTGTAAAATAGATCGGCAAGTCGATTATTTTATCTTGTCTCTTACAGGACAATGATACGGATGCATGTCAAAACTTTAAAAGGAAGAGAGGAAGTAAACGAAACACAGACGCGAGGAGATTGGCAGTTCATGGTTGCACGACACATAGGCAGGCACTGTTGGTCTTGTCGCTTCTTCGCCGTGATCCTTTAGCTGGAGAAAGAAGCACTGCAGATGCAGGGCAGCGTTTCAGTTTCTTATTGGTAGACAGCGACACGAACAGCCTCAAACAATAACTGCAGCATTTGTCCTGAACAGTATGTTGTTTCAGGATTTATTGCAACTGCTCGAAATGAAAGGATGATGCATGTGCAATTCAAAAATCTTTTACAAACACAAGCAATGGCCCTTTTTTAAGTATTCTTTGTAAAATCGGAATAATGTTCTTTAGCAGCAGAAAGGCTGACTCTCCTTAGAATCCTATATCCAATTAATACGCAAAGCAAAACAAAGAACTGTGGATGCTGGAAATCTGAAACAAAAAAAAATCCTTAAATATTCAGCAGAGCTGGTAACATTTGTGGAGAGAAATGCTTCGAGTTCAGAAAAAGTGTGTTGAGTGTTTTCCCTGCACAGAGGCTGCCAGACCTGCTTCATTTCTCCAACATTTGCTGTTTTGTTCCAAATACTTCCTGATCGCCCAGGACTCAAATGCCTACTGTAACCGTGACACTATTCCCAGTAACATACAGCATATTGTGATTCAGTTTCACTTGTTGGTCACTGATATTATTTGCAGATCACCCGAACGATCATGTTGACGGGCTGAATAATTATTTTGCTGTTGGGTTACGTCAGGAAACTAGGAATGCATTTGTCAATATATCTAAAGAATTAACATACTTGCATAAAAATTAACCTGAGGGTAGACACCAAGTGAAAAATTTTATCTGCAACTCTGCTCTCTAAATACTCCTAGCCAATAGACCATGCCATATAACTGAGTCAAAATTAAAATTCTAGATCTGGAGCTCCTGATATGAAATAAAACAGAACAAGATGTAAAAACACAACAGCCCTAACAACAGTTGTGGGGAAGGGGTCGGGGATATCCATCGGGTTAACGTTTCGTGCCATGAACTTGGATGGGAACCTGTTGTGTTCAGAAACACAATTCGAAACATCAACTTTCTTACGCTCATTTCAAATACTGCCATTTCTTTTGAGTGAATCCAACGCATTCTTTTTCATTCTGCATAACTTACTGGCGTGCTGATGGAACTGACTATGGAGCATTCTTCAGTTTAATAAGCACAGGTGAGCAGCACAATATCAAAATTTAACATGTAATTTTATAAAACCAGCAATTTGCATTTACTTTTTCCAAGTTACGGTAGCCAATCATGGCATGCACCTCACAGGAACAATTATCAAAAGCAAGTATAAAAACAAACCAGCAATTAATCACGCCAGTATTTAATGTACCAAATTGCCAAAAGCTTGCAAAAAAGACAAGTTTTAAGATTTATCCAAAGTGATTCTGAATTATTAAGCAAGCAAGGTCCAAGGCAGGTGCAGGAAGTCTCCCACTGATGGAGCAATTAAAATCAAGAATGAATAAATCACCGGAATTGGAGCAGTGCAGACACTTCGAAAGGCTATGGTCCTCGAAGTGTTTACAGACATAGAGGGACACAAGGCTTTTGTAGCATTTGAAGAAGCATAGAAATTTTTTAAATCGACGTACTGGTCCACTGAGTGCTATTTATATCAACAAACACAGGTCTGATGAGTGAACAAATCTTGATATTCGTTTGAGATTTGCATGGCTCTAAGCATATCGAAAATGAGATTTGGGACATTGCCAGGAATGTATTGAAATAGACTTCTCCAGAAGGGGGGCGGGGGGTGGGGAGGCAGTGGGCGAGATAAAAACATTGACTTTGCACTCTTTTATGGGATGTTGGCATCTCAGGCAAGGCCAACACTTTGCTCACTTTTCGTACTCTTGAGAAGCTGGCACAAAATTGCATTTTTTAAAAATGGCAGTCCATCACTTTTAGCAGACCCGCAATGCTTTTAGCAATGGACTTCCGGGACATTAACATAGGAACTGTGAAGGAATAGCACTGAAATTCCAAATCAGGATTATGTGTGGCTTTAGTGAATAAATTGCAGATGGTGGTTTAATCATTTATTTGCTGTCTTTAAATTTCTAACTCGTTGAGGTCACATGTTTGGAAGATTTTGGGAAGGAAACCTTAACAAAGAGTTGCATTGCGTTTTGTAGGAGCTACACCAGCTAAATTCGAACGGGGCGAGATATAGACATATTTGGTACACATAAAAGATTTAACAAGGAACTTTTTTCTCTGACTGATAGATATCTGTTCGGTAATGTCTAAGAGGAACAATCTTAGCTTCTGCATACTCATTGTATGGCTGAAGACCCTCTGGTATCACTAAAACACTACTGAGTCTAAAAACCTGGTAATAAGCGACGTTAAATCCTAGTTTGATAGATTATATTATCATTCAAAATTCTAGTGAATATTTGAAGCAGAATTGTGAGCTACTCTCCCATGTTACACAATGCTTTGATACGGGAAGCTGTCGATGAAACCATATGTTGAAGCAAAACTGACAACAGATTGAACTGTATAGTTTTGGCGACGCTTACAATTTTGGAACCATTGCCCTAATTAATATGAACGTAATTTATGAGATTCTGGATCGCGGACAATGGTTGAAGTTCTTCGCTTTTAAAGGTCAATGTTGGATATATTGGAAAATTAACGTGTAAACCTTTTACTGCTATCATAGCTCTCGGTTCAAAATGCATACTGCCCAGCCAACCTTTAAGTTTGGGGATCAATCCAGTTTCAATGCAAAATGTAGGACATACCATGAATAGCAGCAAACATACCCAAAAGTGAAGTGTCAACATCGGACATAGAACATAGAACATAGAACAATACAGCGTAGTACAGGCCCTTCGGTTCTTGATGCTGAGCCAACCTGACAAACCAATCAGAAGCCCATCTAACTTCACTATTTCATTATCATCCATATGTTTATCCACTTACGATGTAAATGCCCTGAAAGTTGGCGAGTTGCAGGCAGGACATTCCACGCCCTTACTACTCTCTGAATAAATAACTTACCTCTGATATCTGACACCCCTCAATTTACAGCTATGTCCCCTCGTGTTAGCCATCACCATCCGAGGAAAAGGCTCTCACTGTTTACTCGATCTAATCCTACAAACTTGGTGAAGCAACAAAATGATGAAGCAACAACGCTTATGTACCAAACAGCAAGCTGCGGCAGTTTAGGTTAAGAAATTCCAGAAGGTCTGAATCAGAACGAAACAGTCTGTGGTCTTGCCACTTGAAATCCTGAATGGAGGTATATGATGAGGAACCGTTTCAAGGCAGAGGAGGTTCCACAAATATCATTATGTCAATGCTCATGGATAATAGGAGACGCAGAATATCACTGCAAAAGAGGAGTCTGAAGCTTTACAAAAATATTCCTCCAGAAGTGCTGAATGTATGGTTCAGCTCAACCACCTGCAGATATCCAAACAATCACAGATGCCAGGCTACAGCCATTTCAATTCACTTCGCGTAGTACCAAGAAACTTATGGAGGCACTGAACATTGCGAAGGCATTGGACCCTGACAACATTCCAGCAAAAATACTGATGAAGTCTGCTCCGGAACTTGCTGCTTACCAAGCTACTGCAGGACAGCTGCAACAGTGACAATTGCAGAACCATGTGTAAAATGACCTGAATATGTCCTGCACGCGTGTAGCAATCATTGCCAAATCAATCAACTCGCAATCATTTCACTTGTAACTATTTCAGCGCATCTTTACTGCATCTGGGTCTCAGTCTTGGAACTTCCTCCCTAAACGCATTGTTGATGAAACAATACCCAATGATTGATGCGATTCAAGCAGGCATCTCGCCATCATCTTCTCAAGAACAAATAGGAATGTCAACACAACCTGTGAAGTTCACTTCTCTTGACTGATTTTAAATGATGCTGCTCATTGTGGAGATTCAACATCCTGGATTTTAACGTGGATCTGGTGATGTTTTGCTGGCTCATGTTCAAAGGAATTCAGCTGGAAAATGTTCTCTTGCTGCACATAGACTCAGACCACGTACACTTGCATCTGATTATCACTTCACTTCTTGTGAAGATCAGAATTTAAAGCCCTAACATCATCAATGAAAAATAAAAGCTCGTCTGTTCCCAATAATAGTATAGAAGAGTTGTGTGAAGCACGGTGAAATGTCATTTTAATTCGATACAAAAAATTAGCTGGCGTTGACCTTTGACAACAGGGCTGACCCGCTGTCTGGTAGTATGTTTTACACGTCTTGTCAAACAAAGTTGCCCACTTCCTGCACACGAAGCTAATAGATTTCGATTTTACCACATGTTGACCCCATGATAATTAATTTAAGAGTCTAGCTAGAAGACTACAGATACTCGTTGAGGCACTGGTCACTAAGAAGCAGGGATTCTGAGAGAGAACGACCCTTCACAGGTAAACAACATACCGGAAGAATTTCCACTGTCCACCAGATTCAGAAGGTGTGCCCATACTGAATATTTACCTTTCTCGTTTTAATATTAATTAATAAAGTAATTGTTGAAAAACTGTGGTCAACGTGACAAGTAAATAAATTCAATTTCAGAATGTTCAACCGATCTAAGAGAAACATAAAAGTACACCTTGATCATCGGCAACATCCGAAATGAATTTGACCAATTCATGATTTCCTTCAATAGCACTGCTCTCAATATAGTGACCTGCTGACTTCCCTATCCTGGGTTGCATGACCTTTGTTATGACGGAAATGTGGAGAAACATGGTATCTGTTCGCATAAAAGCTGGAGGTGTAGCTGTTGAAAGCAGAAGACGCGGGTTTTATCTTCATGTTGTCATACGCTCTAACTCATCAATGGCCTATGCAAACCGGTTCAAAATAATACGAGAACGATTTCAAAATACGTACTTTTGCACGGGTTAGAAGCTCTAGTTGGTCATTTAGGTCTCGAGCGTGCCGGTAAATTAGGTTAAAATCAAAATACTGCATGTTGGAATTGTGAAATAAGAGCAGAAAGTAATGGGGAAATTCGCAAAACCCAGCAGCAGTTGCAGAGAGAAAAACAGAGTTAACGATTCGTGTTTCATATGATTCTTTATCAGAACTATCTATCAGTAATAGCTGATCTCAATGTAATCTCAAATCCAGATTTCTGCTTACACCGGTAACCTTTCAGTTCTGGAATTAACAATAATTCATGCTTTCTGAAACAGATTCAAGCACTCTGATTCCATGATCTTTTGAAAAAGAGAGTTCGAAAGGTTTACAGTACTCACAGAAAAAAGCATTTTGCTTAATTTCTATTTTAAATAAACGATCCCCAATATTAAAATTATGACAACCCCCCACCCACCGATCTAGAGTCTCCCATAAGATGAATCTGCTCTCCATATTTACCAAACCAAGATCACCAATGGTCTTACATATCTGAAGCAAATCACGGCTTACTCTTCCAGATCAAAAGGGTAGAGTTCTAGCTGTCGAAACGTGCCTCATAAGACAAAACCACACACATTAAAGGTATTGATTTCGCTAACTCTTTATGAACCTCCTCCAACATATTTAAATTGTTCCTTATATAAAGTGACCAGTACTGTGTAAAGCATTCTAGATGCAGTTCCACAACGCTGTGAAATTGAAACATAACTTCCTTAGTTTTGTGCTAAACCCACAACTCCACGATAATTTTCAGTTTCCTGTTTGTTTTCTGGATGATTTGCTGCAAATGAATATTTGCATTTGAAACGTTTTGCACTATATTCGCAAGGGCATGCAGAACATTCTGCATCTACAGAAGATACTAAGACATGTATTCATTAAGGGAGTCTAGGGTTAAGGGGATAAAGCAGGAAAGTGTAGTTAAGGATTATGAAAAAACCCTATGATCTTATCAAATGTTGGCATTTACTCACTGGCCTAAATGGTCATTGGCCTAAATTCTGACCCAACTTCTTGCACGCTTATCTTAGAACTCTTCAATCTCTCATTAGAAGCTAGGGAAGTGATTGCTGGCCCCCTTGCTTGGATATTTGTATCATCGATAGTCACAGGTGAGGTGCCAGAAGACTGAAGGCTGGCTGAAGTCGTACCATTACTTAGGAATGGTGATAAGGACGAGCCAGGGAACTATACATGAGTGAGCCTGACGTCAGTGGTGGACAAGTTGTTGGAGGGAATCCCAGATTTGGAAAGGCAAGGACTGATTAGCGATAGTCAACATGGCTTTGTGCATGGGAAATCATGTCTCACTGGCTTGAAAAAGTAACAAAGTAACAAAAAGGACTGATGAGAGCAGAGCGGTGGACGTGATCTATGTGGACTTCAGTAAGGCTATCAACAAGGTTCCCCATGGGAAACTGGTTAGCAAGATTAGCTCTCATGGAATACAGGGAGAACTACCTATTTCGATACAGAACTGGCTGAAAGGTAGAAGACAAAGGGTAGTGGTGGAGGGTTGTTTTTTCAGACTAGAGGCCTCTGACGAGTAGAGTGCCACAAGGATCAGCGCTGGGTCCACTACCTTTCGTCATTTATATAAATGAATTAGATATGAACATAGGAGGTATTGTTAGTAAGTTTGCTGATGACTCCAAACTTGAAGGAGTAGTGGACAGAAAAGAAGGTTACCTCAGATCACAACGGGATGTTGATCAGATGGGCCAATGGGCTGAGGAATGGCAGATGGAGTTTAATTTAGATAAATGTGCGGTGCTGCATTTTGGGAAAGCAAATCTTAGCAAGAGTTATACACTTAATGGTAAGGTTCTAGGGAGTGTTGCTGAGCAGAGAGACCTTGGAGTACAGGTTCATAGCTCCTTGAAAGTAGAGTCGCTTGTCGATAGGATAGTGAATAAGGCGTTTGGTATGCTTTCCTTTATTGATCAGAGCATTGAGTATCGGAGTTGGGAGGCCATGTTGCAGCTGTACAGGAAGTGGGAATATTGCGTGCAACTCTGGTCTCCTTCCAACTGAAAGATGTTGTGAAACTTGAAAGGATTCAGACAAGATTTGCATGATGTTGCCAGGGTTGGAGGATTTGAGTTATAAGGAGAGGGTGAATAGGTTGGGGCTGTTTTTCCTGGAAGGCTAAGGGGTGACCTCATTGGTTTATACAATCATGAGGGGCATGGGAATTAAGAAATAGGCAAAGTATTTTCCCTGAGATGGGGGCATCCAGAACTAGATGGCTTAAGTTTAGATTGAGAGGGGAAAGATAAAAAATGGACCTAAGGGGCATTTATTTCAGGCAGAGGGTGGTGTGTGTATGGAATGAGCTGCAGAGGAAGTGGTGGAGACTGGTACAATTACCAACATTTAAAAGGCATTTGGAAGAGTATATGAATAGGAAGCGTTTAGAGGGATTGCTGCCAAATGGGCTGAGATTAGGATACCTGGTCAGCATGGACGATGGGGACTGAAGAGTCTGTCTCTATGCTGTCCATCTTTATGATTCCGTGACTGTATTTGCCTGCTTCTTCTATATTTTTCATCTTAAAATAGACAATTTTACATTTCCCTCATTATATCAACTTATTTGTTAACAAAGATTAACTTTGTTAATCTTTGCTTACTCGTTAACATATTTTTATAATGTCGTTGTGTCTTCCACAAATTATTTTCAGAGTTACCATTGACAATTTCTATCTAAAAATGTCAGTCCACTCAACTTGCCAGTTCTTGCAGGTGTTACTGATGGTCTGGCACAGGTGCTCTACTGACCCATTCCTCTTGGCGATACCTACAAAGTGTTGCTAGGTGCTCACGCTGCATGCTTTTCAAGGGTATGTTAACTTCCAATCTCGGAATCCTCCCATGCATCCTCATATACGAGGTGGGGTTTTCTGCCTATCACAGGATCCTCACTTCGGTTGCTCATGAAAATGATTATAATTATCATCCAAAATAACCTGCTCCCCAATGCTGAACCTCTGTCTAGTAAAGTTAAAATTAACGTAATTTATAGGATTGTATGACAATTAGGCTATTAGTAGATTATCAGACAATTCAAAATGTATGGAAGAGTAATATATTTTATAAGTTGTGGCGTATTTCTTTTTCTTACGCACCTTAAGACAACATTTATGCCTCAACATATCTATCATGTATTCGTGAATGCCTCCATTATTCAAACATTTATCAGTTTCTATGTTTTCCTTTAAGTTACAACTTTAAAATGTTACAATTTGCCTTCTCACTATCGCGCCCAAATTTCTATCTTAGGTGCTGTATGAGTGTGCATTACAAAGTTCTAAAGACCTCAATCAAATATTCTTATCCATTCTTCCATTGCTTCTCTTCTATCTAAATTAGCAGTAGGAACACAATTCATGCTAATAGCCAGATTTACTGACAATGAGACAAAATTCCAAAACATAAATGTGAATAGCTGTATCTCCAAAATACCAAGCACAATGACCTAAGTCGCAATAATTTTGATTGCAAACAGGACTGAGCGTTACAAATTTTATAGTAGAGTTGCCAATGTTCAGAATAATTATAGACTCGGGTTGGAGCCTGTGATGAAACAAATTTATTTGGGTATGTTTATCATTGGAAATATATGATTTTGAATTAGCTTTTGCTGCATTAATTTCTAATCTATTGCTGTCCTCGAATAGTTTTTCTATATTAATGTTTACGATTGATTGCAACCTGTTAATCCAAAATTGTCAAGGCCATGGCACTTTTTTCTTAAGCTGATGTGTTATTGGAGTATTTTAAAATGCTTTATTTCACAATATCTGCAAAAAGAATTTTATACTTAAGAGTTTTGGATGAAAACAAAACACTCATTATAGATTAAAGATATCCTCACGTTCTATGGTGGCCTGCCCGGGAAATGCTTTGTTTTAAACGTTGACTTAACAAAATGACCAGTACTTTACATAATAGTCGAAATGAGAAGTGAAATTACGTCCATTTGATCTTTGTTTTATGTTCACTTTATGGTTTTCAAAATCAATGTACGTCATCAAGGAATAAAATCTGAGAATATTACGCAAAAATACTTATTTTAAAATGTCTAAGTACTTCACATATTCTTCTCTAAAATCTACGATTTTAAGGGATCAAAATGACCAGAAAAATATTTTAGACCCATCATTGTCTATATTTCTAGTTACTGGAAGAATGTTGATTCCAAATGTTTAGTAACTTTGACAAGAGAAAAATTGCAACAGTTTGGCAGAGAGTTATTTGCTCTAGCATTTATCCAACATGCTCTGCTAAAGCCATTCAAAGCATTCGTATCAAACTAACAGATATGATGATTAATATTTATACATTTATGAATGTTGTTTATGTGCATACGTGCATTTAAAACTAATGGACAATAGATAAATTCCACTCAACAGTAAAATGTTATCAATAATTTCCAGGAGAAAATTATTATTTTCCTACACTGCTTCCATGAAGATTGATATCATTAAGAGGTAACGTTACTTCGCAAGGCTTCAAGAATAAGAAATCACTTTTGGATGATTCTGGAGATAAACAGAGAGTGTACTGATTTCCTTCAGCAATGGGGAGCGTCAGAGGACCACGAGGATAAATGTTCATTTCTTTCGGAACAGCTCTTCGATTAAAAGCAGCATTCGACTCCCTCTGGCTGCAGCAACAATAATTTGTGGACTCGTAGTAATTTGAACTTCTGGCTTGTTTACACTTCAGTGCCACCAGGAAAATTATGATTACAAGGAACATAAAGGATGTGGAACCAAATATGATGATCAAATAAACATTCAGATCCGAAAATTGTTCTGGATTTCTGGGTTGGTGACTATACACAGAGAGTTTATCTGTACCATTGGGCATGATTGAAAAGTAGACTGTCGCCGAGCTGGAGAGACTGGGCTGTCCATTATCCTTCACCAGGATCACTACCCTTTGCGTGGTGGAGTCGTATTGCTTATAACCGCGGACTGCTTTTATTTCTCCAGTGAACAGGCCGATACTGAGGAGACTGGGATCAGTGGCTTCAATAATTTTGAAGGAAAGCCGCATGTTCTGTCCTGAATCCGCATCGGTTGCAATTACCTTGGTGAGCAAATTCCCCGGATATAGCGATTGGCTCAGAATCTTCACAGCTGATGAAATATTCCACGCTGAAGGCGAAACAATAATAGGAGCATTGTCATTTTGGTCCAGAATAATGACATTCACAATGGCAGTACTGCTCAATGGGGGATTTCCAGCGTCGCGAGCTTGAACTTTGAACTCAAAGTTCTTCAACTTTTCATAGTCGAATGACAGTAGAGCATTAATATTTCCACTCCTTGAGTTAATTGTAATATAAGGAGCGGAAGATCCACCTTTTATTTGCTTTTTCAAGATAAGATAAGACACTTCCCCATTTTGATCCAAATCTGCATCCGAAGCAGTGACGGCAAATATAGAAGCACCAGGATTGTTGTTTTCCATTACAAACACGTTATATGAGGATTGCGTAAATCTTGGAGCGTTGTCGTTTACATCAGAAACCGACACAATTAGAAGCTTCTTTGTAGCCAGAGGCGGAGATCCTCTGTCACGAGCCAAAATTGATATATTGTACATTGGTGTTGTTTCCCGATCCAAAGTACGACTAGTGACCAATTTATAATTGTTGCTCTTAGTCGTCTGCAATTGAAATGGTACATCCATGTCAACATCACATTGAGTTTGTCCATTTTCACTGGAGTCAGCATCCCTTATACTGATTGTAGCTATCCTGGTCCCAGGTAGAGCATCTTCTGATACTGTAGTGGATAATGACGTCACCTCAATCTCGGGGGCATTATCATTCGTATCTATTAATTCGACGATAACTTTGGCACGTCCGAGCAATGGATAGGAACCTTTATCCACAGTTTCTACATCAAGTTCATAAACAGCCAATTCTTCAAAATCTAGTGCTCCTTCAACTCTGATTTCTCCAGTTATCGGGTTTAATTTGAAAACCTCACGAGCCTTTTGCGAAGTGTGACTTGTGAAAGAATATGTTAGCTCAGCATTTGTGCCTTCATCTGAATCAACAGCATTAAGTTTCACAACTAAAGTACCTTTAGGAGTGTTTTCTTCAACATTGACTCTGTATGTTTCATGATCAAACACAGGTGCGTTGTCATTGACATCCATCACGTAAATTCGAATCCGAGTAGTACCGGATCTCTGGGGCACCCCACCGTCAATGGCAGTAAGCACAAGATCAAAGCTTGACTGTTCTTCACGATCCAAAGGCTTTTCTAGCAGCAATTCGGCACTTGTACTGGCATCATTTCTGGTCTGAAATTTGAGGCTGAAATGCTCGTTTACGCTGATCTGGTAAATGCTGACGGCATTTCTGCCTACGTCCGCGTCGTGAGCGCTCTCAAGAGGGAATCGCATTCCTGGCGCAATCGCCTCAATAATCCGTAAAACATATTCGTCCTTTGAAAAACGCGGTGCATTATCATTTATATCAAGTATTTCCACTGAAACGCGATGTATTTCCAAGGGATTTTCCAGCACTATTTCGACGGAAAGGAGGCAGGTAGAGCCTTTTTTGCAGAGCTGTTCTCTGTCTATTCTTGCACTAACAAACAAAATTCCATTTTTCAGATTTACCTCCATATATTGCTTTCTGCTGTCAGAGACGATACGAAATTTGCGGGCCGATAATTCCCGAACGTTTAGACTCAAATCCTCAGCGATATTCCCAACAAAGGCCCCATATTCCAATTCCTCGGGAATCGAGTAGCGAATTTGCCCCAAAACCAGTTCCAACACGGTGTGCAGAAAAATGAAAGACGCTCCGATGCCGAATATGTTCGCCATTGCTCTTTCTGATTTTTAAATCACTAATAGTTACCTCTATCGCCTCTGAAAGGAAGGGCAATCTCATCTAATTTCTAACACAAACGCGCGAGATAGAAATTCAAGCTCTTCGTAACACGTCCTTTCAGCATTAGTGGAGCGACAGTCTGTTTCGAACATTACCAATCTTCTTCTTCAATCCCTGCGAGAGGAGGTGGGTAGATCTCGACCGCTGTTTCAGCTCCTTATTGGCGGACAGCGACACAAAGTGTCGCAACCAATAACTGCAACAAACGGCCTTAAAGCTGCACTCCTTCTGAAAACTGTATACATTTAGAAGTGTGCAACCAAAATCTAATTAGCAGGTACAATAATTTATGTGTATTGTGCAATTACACGTTCGTCTAACTTAAGGTATGACATGCATTAAAAAATATTACATTTCCTGGAATACGTTTGTGGTATCACTAATTACCAGTTTTACGTTGCCACATTTTCACGTGTTAAATTTTGCTGATCGAACATTTTAATTTTTATTTTGACATAAATAAGTTTATATAGTTTTCTTTTGTGCAATGAACGTTTAATAAACAGTTTATTTGGTTAATGTAAGATAAATAAGTGGAGGTAGATCCTGCCCATTGACAAATAATTAAAGATTCAATCATCAAACTTCATGTTCAGTCTTTGAACTTTGACTTCGCTTACCTTTAGGGTGTGTGCATACTAATTGGCATTTAGGTTGAGGTCATTAAGTTAATCCTTTACATATTGTTTTAAATTATCTAATCTATTTTTTCTCAGCAACCTACTCACACATGATAGTCCATCCCTTTGCAGCATGTTGGGCTTGAACCCGAGCATCCCCGTTCACAGGTAGGGATTCTCCAACTGTATTACAAGAGGTCCTCACAAATAGTTGTGTTTTTTTTTAATTTAGTCTGTTTTTTTTTCGAACCAAACAGATTCACATATTATTGCAGACCTCTCGAGCAAGTGGGACTCGAAGCCAAATGTCTTGGTCTACGGGTAGGGATACCATCAATGCACCACAAAAGGGACCAAATCAGTAGTTATTTAGAATGTCTTACTGCGACACATTCAGCTGCACCTGGACTCAAATTGCATGTCAATTAATTCCACAACGTATAAGCTGATATATTTCGAGCAATGTCCAGTTTTATTTCAACTTATCACACAATGTCAGCTCTGACTCTGCAGCCACAGATACTGAGCATTTTCAGTATTTTCTGGACTTATCTATAAATTGTTTTGTCACACTAATACAAGAGGCTTCCCATAATGTTTCTTTCAAAAAAAGAATACTTGACAATATTTGAACTGGTGAAACAGCTATGATTATGGCAAAATGCGTTGTAGAGTATATACCTGCCAAACATCGACATGTTTCAAAAATGTGGAATGTAAATCTTATAATCGTTAATGACTTACACAGTGTGAATATTGAAATAGTGCTGTAGTGCTAGAAACACCAGGTTGATTCTTTGCCAGGGTAACAACAGAATGATTCCAGAATAATGAGGTAACGCTTTAACTATTGAGTACCTATTTAAAGAGAAAACACATAAAGCAAGCATTACACATCTAATTTGTCGACAACTTGCAAAGTAACATTATAGCATGCACACATTAACACTCCATAGTATCTTGTATCCTTTCAAGCCATTTAAATCTATGTTTGTGTCACAAGATTTCTGGTGGATAGGAAGAAGCCCATGACATGACAATGCTTGCTGTCTAGTAATCATAATTGGATTATGTGAATTGAGTTGTGTTTTTCAGATGCCTCTCGTTAACCTCAGATCTTTATGCTGCACAACCTACTCATGATTTCGGCGAAATACTTGACTCATGTTGTTTCTTTCTTAAGTGAAATGCACAAACTGACTGTCAATAAAATTATCTTCTGACAATACGTTTTCTGCCAAAATAAACTTTATCAATTGGGATAATATGCAGTTTCGATCAATTTAATATTTTAAACCTTCATTATGATTTTTGTTTTCAGTACAAATACATTAGCAGAAATCCATTGAACTTCCTAGCCAGAATAAGAATTGCTGAAAATGAAATAAGTGCTTGTTAAATGAAAGAGTTGTGAATATGTTGTTATTTTATTAGTTTTTACAAACTAAAAATATATAGTGATCATCCGTTCTCACTTGCATGATGATACCTATTAATATGATGTCGTCTGTACATTGAAAGCTTCGTATCAGGCTAGATGATATAGCATTTCTAGCTTCTGGCACCTGTAATCATTTGTGATTGGTCTTCAAATGTCTCTTCTGCTAATTTCTAACAAGTTCATACCAATAACCGAAAAATTGCCTGCTGCCTGCTTAGGTCTATAGGCGTTTCTCTTACAAAGATGTCTGAAGAACTCTGGAACACAGAGCAGAGCATTGCAGCGTAGTACTGGCCCATTGGCCCTGGGTAACTGTCGGCGCAACTCTACTAACTGATCACCAAGGCTACTGTTGCTAAGCTGATTAATCAAATCTGTACGTAAAACAAAACTCTTCCATGTTTATTGGCCTGCTTCACTCGCAAGTCCCTACTAAATGTTACAGAGTTACAGAGTTGTTAATGCTAGGGGGTCTATGAAACAGTGCAAAATGTTACATTTAACCTTTCTTATTTCTCATTTCCAGAAAAAAATAATTTGACATCTTAATTTCAAGTACTGAGACAATCACGCTGCTGTATATTGGTGAGATTCCAACTAACAGAAATACACCTCAGTCCTTACCTATCATTCTGTTCTTCTTAAATGTATTGTAATCTTGAATACCCAGGTCCTAATTTTCCTATCTCACAGCTCCATCTGTCCGATGGCTCGAAGATCACACTTACGTATTTCCTGTTGCACTGTCAATCCATCGGTTTTGTTAAAAGTTTGTTATTATTATCATTATTATTAACTCATTTATTCATTCACAATACTTCACAGTCATGGGTTAGCCCACTATTTATAGCTCTTTTTGAATTTCCCCGCAGACAGTTAAGAGTCTGGAGTCATATGGAGGCCAGAGCAGATTAAATGAGTATGGCAAATTTCCTTCCATGAAATGTATAAATGAACCAAAAGAAATTTAAAACAAGTAAGAGTGGCGAAATGGTCACCCTTACAACAGCTTTGTATCCCAGATGTGCACTTTTATTGAATTTGCATTTCCACATCTGCCATGGTGGATTTCAAACTCACATCTGAAATAATGGAACAAAATGAAGAACTGCCAATGCTGGAAATCCAACATAAAAGCAGAAAATGCAGGAGAAACTCAACAGGTCTGGCAGGGTCTGTTGAGAGAAAACAGACTTAAAATTTCGGATCCAGTACCCTCCTTGAGAAATGCAAGATGGCGACAAGATGGCAAAATTTGTATTTGTGTATTAACAACAAACAAAACATTTAAGAAGCGCAGAAAACCAGGACGAAATAGAAGTGTAATTTTGTTAATTAGACTGACATCAATATATGAAGATACAATGACCTGGGTATTAGAAATCAGGAAGAAGAATTAGTTTATCTAGAAACGAGAACGTTCTGAAGATGTATTAGTGGACCCCAAAGTGTTAACTTTGCTTTCTTTTCACAGATGTTGCAGTCTGGCTGAGATTTTCTAATAATTCCTATTTTTGTTGCAAAAAATATTATCTTGTGCTGCTTGATTTACTTGAGTCCAGTAATATTAATACTGAGCTTCCAAATCTCCAGGAATATGCCAAATCCATTCAAATACTGTGACCTTGATTTGTTAATTTCAGACTTTCCTAATCTCCATTAGTTTTGTGTCCCATTTGTTACCTATCACTCATATTGATCAACTTTGCTCTCATTCCTACTTTGCTTTTTTTTTGTCTTATCTTCTTGATTTAGTCTACTAAATATTCCCACAGCTCAAGTCATCTTCCATCCTAGTTATGCAGCTCACTAGAAAATTAACCTAAGCACTGTTCAAGCGAATATTAGCCTGAAGATATTGAACTCACTTTTCAATATTGCGAGAGTGATCCATGTTCAAACCCTATTTCACCAACACAAATATTTGGGCCAACGTTCGTCGGGTTTTGGGTCGATGTTTTCCCGATGTCACTATGCTTGCAGCTCACGTAACAATGCAGATGTGATTACCTAATGACTATCTGTTCATATAGTCCCAGGAAAGGCTTTTGAATTGAACAAAAGTGGTATTGATTTTAGCTGATTAGGATTTATCAGAAAGAATTACTATGTTTATTCATTTGTTTTCAACAACAGATTTTTTTTCTATTCTGTCCATCTCTGGACAGCTCGTGGTAGGCTGCTAAAAGTTTAAAGCATAACAATCCACATGTCTGAAAAAGAAAGAGAAGAAACATTTGGTCTCTCTCAAAAATATGTGCGAAGAGAGTGGTACAGCCTGCCAACTTTATGAAATGAAATGCCTTGGCATGTAGGCATGAATTACTTCATTCCATCAATAGCAAGCACCAAATTATAAAAATTAGACATTTTATGTGGAAGATATTTCATTGTTTTTTTTTTAAAAAGCTGGAATTTCAGGGAACCAGCCGCTATTACAAAAGAAGAATTGGAATTCTGCAGTCTATTTCATGGCCCTGTGGCCCCTAAATCAGCTTTAAAGTAAGCAGTTATTGAATTCAAGATAGCAATACAATTTTACTAAATGTGGTAATTAAGGAACAGAATCAGGTTAAGACTGAGTTAATCTATGTTGTTTTAATTACATATATATTGAGGAATGAAAGGTAATGCAGACATTCTATTTTCTTTGAAAGAATGTTGATGAAATATTTTGTAACACCTGACAGGGTAGGCAGGAATTCAGTTTAAAACATCTTTCCTAAAGCTACATTTCCAACAGTTCTGCGTTCTTTCTGCACTGAACGGTCATGCCAGCCAAGATGTGATGCTCAGGTTTATGAAATGCAATATGAATCGACATCAGGGTTCTTGGCTGAGGCACTAATGCAAAGACTCAGACAAACAGCTCTGCCAACTACCCAATCCAAACATCATGTCCGCGACGTGAATGACATCTTTATCATCCCTAAATGAAACAAACTAGATGAAACTTTCAAGACCATCAATAGTACCTTTACTGACATAAAATTCATTACAGGGAATGAAAACAACAACAAACTGCCATTCCTAGATGTTACAGTAGATCAAACAGCTAATGGGGAATTTCAAACCAGTGTCTGCTGGAAAACAACGCATACAGCCTAAATATGGAATGACTGAATCAATCATCCCAACATCGGCAAACAAAGCTGCATTAGAAAAGTATTTGAACGAGCCACCACACACTGCAGCACAGAAGAACTATGCAGAGCAGAGAGGAAAAAAAATCACCTATACGGTACATTCAAAAAGAGCGGGTACCAAATGAACACAGTCTGCTGACATACAAGCAAAAACTCAAACAAGCAGGCAAAACACATTCAGAAACCCTAGCCAATCTCTCCTACATCAAAGACACCTCACAAATGAATACCAGACGACTCAGACCCCTTGACATCGCGGTAGCTCACAAACCCACCAAAACAGCAGCTAATGAACTTGAAAGACCCCATACAGACGACAAGCAAAACTCATGTCATTTAAAAAATACCTTGCAAGAACTGTAAAACACTACATTGGACAAACAGGCAGAAAACCTGCCACCAGGATGTCACGAACATCAACTCGTCACATAATGGCATGACCCACTCTAATTAGTATCTTACATATGGATGAGGAAGTAAATCACTTTGACTGGGACAACACATCCATCCTAGGACAAGGCAAACAGAGACAGGCACGAAAATTCCCAGAAGCATGACATTCCGACTGGAATGCAGAAGCTCACTGAAGATGTTACCTAGTGTTGTGACAAAACATCTGGAAATGAACCTTCCAGCTCAGCGAGCAAACCTACATCCATGAATCAACAATTTCCAAACTTTTCCGCTAAGCTTTCATTGCGTGGTTTCGAAGAATTTCTGAACATACTGCATATGGAGCACAGACGCATCAATCTCCATTGCATTGAGCATGTTTTGACTTCATTTGTTAATTCACAGAATGTGACTGTTCATGGTTAAGTCACGATTTACTACCCACACAATCGCTGAGAAAGTGGTGTACAGGTCCATCGTTGAACTGTTGCACTTGATGAAGTAGATGTAGAATCGAATTGAATAACAATTTATCGTCATGGGAATTTTTCAAAAAGGACTACTGTGAAAAGTTTTATAAGTTGCCATATCACCAACCGAAATTAATGTCAGAAGTTATAAACATGAATAAAAGAAAAGTTCACCTCTGTTCAATAAACGGTTCTTGGTTAGGCTGAAAAGCCAATCCAAAGCAGCCACACTTGGCTGGGCCAAGAAGGCCACACTTGGACGACGCAGCCCTACCATTCCGAGACGAGACATCAAGGCTTGGACCAGACCTCCACGCTGTGACTTCTTGACAGCTGTTGGAATACCACGGAAGAAGATATCTATGTCGGGACAAGACCGTCATGCAAGGCTGAGACTATCCCTCTTGTTTACCACCACCTCACGTGGTGACCACGAAACCAGAAGACAGGTCTGCCAGGTGCCATATCGATCCTATTATTCCAGGCTTCCAAACGCCACGTGTTTGCTGGGCCTGTGCCAAGTCATTAAATGAAGATAAGGTACCATAATAAATGGAAGCATTAAATAAACAAGTAATTTAACGGAGTAGAGGATCTCTCGGCTCCTGGACTGAGGAGACTGCACGTTGTGCTGCTACTCTGCGGTCATTGGAGATGTACATCCACAGTGTTGTGAATAAGGGAATGTCAGGTATTGTGGCACAGCAAAAATGAAGAAATGGATATGAGGTTCATGTTAGGATGTTGTCTGGTTTCGAGTTGATCCTCTTCATGATGCTTGCCCTATGGATCTGCCATCCTTCCATTTCTGAGTCGTAGGAATGATGCGGTGGAAAGTGTTGGCGAAGAAGGCATTTTTCATTAGTGCATTGCATTCTATAGATGTAAATACTGAATTTCAGAGTTGAACTGGGAATTATGCCATTTTACACCAGGCTGCACTTGAACAATTGTGACATCAAGTTGTTATCGTACAATTAAAACTATTGAGGAGTAATGAGAAACTGCCCACTGATTTTAGTCATACCTGGAACAAATAAACATGCTTGCAGTTGTTGCACGGTTGTGGTAGCTCAATTCGAGCACAACAGTTCAGTAACTCTTCACTGTGCTGTCCTGGAACCAACCATCTTCAGCTTCTTCATCAATCACCATCCCTCCATCTTAAGATCAGAATTGTGAATGCTCTTTGATGATTACACAATCATTAGTGCCTTCACAATGTCTCAGATAGTGAAGTTGTCCATGCCCAAGTACAATAAGAGGTGGAGAATTTGTGGACTGACCTCTCGGTCGACACTGTACTAACAATGACAACAGAAAGTAGGAAACGAGGAGTAGGAATAACTTATCAGAAATTTTATCCTGATTTTTCTGCCATCAATTATGATAATGACTGATCATGCAACACAATACTCTGTTCCTGTTTATTTCACCTATATGCTTTGATCGTTAAGCCCCAAGTGTTAAATCCAAATCCTTCATGACAACCTTCAGCAAGATCGAACCTCGTAATCAGCTTTACAGTCCACTAGGCCCGGAATGCCAACATACTGGGGGTATCATTGACCAGAATCAAAACAGAACAAGTCACATAAATATGGTGGCTACAAGGTTCCTTTCCAATTCATTGCAGTGCAACTACATCAAAATTACTGCAGCAATTGACAAACGTAGCTTAGAACCTCCTTCTCAAGCGTAATCAGATGTGAGCAATAAATGTTGACTTTCCAATGACGGCCGTGTCGCATGAAAGTATGAAAAGCCTGCTGGCAGAATACTCCCAACGGGGAATGAAGGTGGAAACTAAGGTGGGAATCAATTATGCTGCTTTAGGAATATTGTTGGAGCTGCACTTATGCACCAGTGTAGACAGTACTTCATCATGTTCCTGACTTGTGCATTGTGGATGTTGGATGGGCTCTGGGGAGAGGATAAGTAGAATTGCTTGCTGCAGTATTCATAGGCCTGATCTGTTCTTGAAACCAGTCTTTTTATAGCTTGATCAATTCCGTTTCAAATCAATACTAAGATGCAGGTTGTTGATTGTGGAGTTATTCAGTGATGCAATGCCACTCAAGTTTACATGGTTAGATATTCTCTTGTTGGAAATAGTTGCTGACGATAGTATGTGTTGTGTAATCATGCTTGCTTCTTATCAGTTCAAGAATTGATGTTGTCCAAGTCTTTCTGCAGATGGGCATGGACCACTTCGGTGCCAGGTATACTTCAGAAATGTGCTGAAATTTGCACAAACATTAGCAAACGTACCCACTTCTGGATTTATCCAAGAGGGAGATATGTTAATGAAGCAAATGAAGATCTCTGAGCCGAGGACATTATTTAGATTGTCTGGGGCTGATGTTACAGAAATAATAAATTATTGGGTTATAGCTGTATAAGTAGCATGTTTAAGCATTGCTTAAGACTTTGATGTTGGAGAAAAGAATAGACTTTCCCTTCTTCATGGGTTTACAATGTAACAGTGAAACGTTTCATAATGCCAGCTAAAGGCTCGACATTATAATAACTGAACATCTTTGGTGAGTGTGCAGCTATTTGTGGCTAAGCAAATCCATCAGACGTTCGAAGAACGAACGGATGAGAAGACAGCGAAATGCACAACAGCTGACAATTTAATGCAAATTGTATGAAAACAAAAAAAAAATCCAACTAGCAACCATCACTGTTTCACAGACTTGAACCCAGGCTTCGTCACAACATTTATATATTAATCGTTTAATGTGAAATTTCAGGTTTTTTGGGACAAATAGGGATTGTTCAAAATAAATGAGTTTAGACTACTGAAATACTCCAGGGAGGAATTCAGAACATCTCACAATTACTTGATTTCATTACCTTATTTAACTGCATGCACATGAATATACAGAAATTCTTTGTTTCAAACCATAAATAATAAAAGTTCAAAATTGAATTTTAACATTCATGTTAAGAATATGGCTCTAAATTTTGTACTTTTACACAAGCATAAATGTAATTGAATGCATCTGGAGCGGGCAAAGGGTACTTGTTAATTGGAGTACATTAATGTTTGCAGTACCAACTAAATAATGCGTGAGCAGGACGTTTAACCTACAAATGAGCACAGAGTAAGTAATTGTTCGCCAGCAAGTATTACCTGTCACGCAGAGCATCTAATTGCCTGCAAAGATTAGTTCATTGCGTTGTTGTCATGATCAACCATTTCATTGAAAGGCAACGTAGGATGACAAGGTTTCAAAAAGAGAAAGTCACTCTTCGATGATTCTGGTGACAAACACACACTGTAATGATAAGTTTCAGTCTGAACGGTCCCGCTATAACTCAAAGGATGGCGTCCTGTTGGTCGACTCAAGCCATCATCTGAATTACCCTGACGATAACAACAAACAGTGGGGCTGTAATCTTCAGCAATATTTCTATCTTGTCTATACTTCAGGATGAGCAAACAAACAATGAGCATGAGAAATAAAAAGGAAATTGATCCTAATATAATGATTAGGTAGCTGTTTATATCAGAAAAATATTCCAGTTTTCTAGGCTTATCAATTTGTTCAAACGATTTCTCAGTTACGTTGGTAATTAAGGTAAATGAGATTGCAACTGTAGTTGAAAGACTTGGCTGTCCATTATCCTTCACACGGAGGACCAATCTTTCTGTACTGATATCTTGATCACTAAATGCTCGTGTTGTTCTGATTTCTCCAGAGAGATGTCCCACAGTAAAAAGGCCAGGGTCAGTGGCTTCCAATAACTGGTAGGAAAGCCTTGCGTTCTGACCAGAATCTTTGTCAGACGCAAGTACCTTGGTGACCAGGTATCCTGGAGATGTTGCTTTGGGCAGGATCTCCACTGTTGCTGATGTGTTCCAAGTTAAAGGTGAAATAATAATGGGTGCATTGTCATTTTGATCCAGGATAATAACGTTTACAAGGGTAGTGCTACTCAGTGGAGGTGATCCAGCATCCTGAGCTTGAATTGCCACCTGGAAATGTTTCTGTTGCTCATAGTCGAAGGAGCGCAATGCGTAAATGTTTCCGGTTTTGGAGTTAATCGTGATGTACGCGGAAGAAGGTATTTCGTGCTTTTGATCGTCTAAAATGGAATAAGATACTTCCGCATTCTGATTCAAATCAGCATCATTTGCACTAACAGCAAATATAGAAGCACCGGGAGTATTATTTTCCATCAGATACACGTTATATGATGATTGAGTAAATATAGGTGCATTGTCATTTACATCAATAACTGAAACCACAATGGATTTACTAATTGAAAGAGGTGGAAATCCACCGTCCCAGGCTGAAACGGAGATATTGTACAGTGGGGTAATCTCATGATCCAGAAAGCCATCGGTAATCAATTTGTAGTTGCCCTTCAGATATTTTTCGATCTTGAACGGAATACTGTCTGGAATCTGACACTGAACTTCCCCATATTCTCCAGAATCGCGATCCGTTACGCTGATCAGAGCTATACTAACCCCCGAAGCAGCATCTTCCTGCACAGCACTGGATAGTATTGTTACTTGCAGGTTAGGGCAATTATCATTAGTGTCAATGACATCGATAGCAACATTTGCATGGGCTGACAATTCAGGTGGAGCGGAATTCACCGCCAGGATGTCAAATTCATATGCATTTGTTTCTTCAAAATCTATTACTCCTTGAACTCTAATCTCTCCAGTCACAGGGTCCAATTTGAACAAGTCGCGAATATTTTGGTTAACGTGATGTGTGAAAGAATATGTTACCTCTGCGTTTGTTCCTTCATCTATATCAGTAGCATGAACCCTTAACACCAAAGAGCCATTCGCGATGTTTTCTAGCACTGACGTCCTGTAAGTTTCATGATCGAATACGGGGTAGTTATCATTTGCGTCCATGACATTAACGATGATCCGCGCTGTGCCAGATCTCTGCGGAATCCCACCATCGATAGCCGTCAATACCAGAGTAAATATTGATTGTTGTTCACGGTCCAAAGACCTCTTTAATACCAGCTCGGCATTTTTACTGCCACCTCTTCTTGTCTGCACTTTAATACCGAAGTGCTCGTTCGGACTGATCTGGTATGTGTTGATTGTATTTGTACCCACGTCCAGATCACGCGCGCTCTCGAGAAGGAAACGTGCTCCCAGCGCGTTTAATTCATTGATTTGCAAATCGAATTCCTTTTTGGAAAAGACGGGTGAATTATCATTTATGTCTCGTATCTCCACTTCAACGGGATACACTTCCAAAGGATCAGCAAGCGTGATTTGGAAAAAGAGAGAACATGCAGCGGTTTTGCTACAAAGCTGTTCTCTGTCGATTCTTTCATTAACAAACAAGAAACCATTTTCTACATTTACCTCTATGAATTGCTTCGAGTAATCAGAAATCAGCAGAAATTTGCGACTTGATAATTCCCAAACCTTTAATCCTAGATCGTCAGCGACGTTGCCAACAAAGGTTCCACGTTCCATTTCCTCGGGAATCGAGTAGCGAAGCTTTTCGGAAACCAGGTCAGAAATGCATAGCGAAAAAATGATGGAAACCTGGCTAATCAGTGGAGTCGACATTGTGATATTGATGCGTTGCTTCTGACAGAAAAAAAAGCTAGCTGCGTATTAATATCTTATTTTATGAAGTTAATAACCGCAGGTATACCACCGGAGAAGCGTTATTGCTGTGACTGCAGACGAGCAACGCACAAACCGACTATCCTTTTCGTTCTGTTTGTCTAACGGAGGAGGCGGTCGATCTCTCACAACGTCTCGAATTCTTATTGGTAGACAGCGACACGAAGAGTTTCCCCCAATAACTGCAACCATTCTTAAAGCTAAACCGTTGGGAGATCTTGTCAAATTACAAGTGTACAATTGAAAATGTCCGGACAAAAACGATTTTACAGTTCGGTTTTATTTACATTGTGGTGTATTGGAATCATGCGCTGTCTCATAGTTATATCATTCTAGCCACCAATCATTGGCCATGTTTAGTCCATATAATGTCATTCCACGATTTAATTTAAATTGGTACTAGGTTATCAACTTTACAAAACTGCCAGGCCTTAAATACAATATAGTGATTCTAAAATGTTCCAGATATCCCTAGGACTTGAAAAGGCCAACATTATTTCCCAAATGCTGTTCCTGTCATTTTTTAAAATGACAATAACAATCTCTCAATTGGTAACATTATTTTCCCTCTCTCGCTTAACAGTCGAAATCAGTTTTTTTTAACGCACGAGCACCTACTTTTTGAATGTCATTTGAATATATTTCTGGTAAATCTATCACCCCTCTTCCAGGAGCAAACAGCACCATCCTGACCATCTCCAAGAAACTGTATACCCAATACATAAGTGTGCTGCACCTAACATTTGAAATTTCTACTGCCATTTTGTCAAGACCAGAACATTAACTTTACGTCTGTGTTCTGAGAAAGTAAGGAAGTCCTGTGTTAAAATATAAAGAATATGATTGACAGATTCAACAATCATAGCGAACTGAAAATCATCATATCTGCCAAAATCGTTGGTGTTTAGGGTGTAGGTTTGCTCGCTGAGCTGCAGGTTTGATATCCAGACGTTTCATTACCTGGCTAGGTAACATCATTAGTGGCGACCTCCAAGTGAAGCGAAGCTGATGTCTCCTGCTCTCTATTTATATGCTTGTCCTGGATGGGATTCCTGGGGTCTGTGGTGATGATTAAAATGGATGAAGAATCATAAATGTTCAGATTTTATCTGAGAATTCGAGGGAAAATCGCAACGTTCCACCTTGATGGTAGACAACGTGGACGACAATGATGAGGTCACTGCCAGCAGATAGCAACAGGCAGTTCCTCAAAGGAGAACGCAGTCGGGAACGCACAGCACTCGCAATGTTGTATTTTGAATGATTGGAGAGTAGAAACATAGGAGCAAGCGTCCGCCATTCAGTCTGCCATGCCTGTCATGTTATTTAACGCGCTCATTACTAAATAACGTCTTTTGTTCATTTATCCCCAATCAGCCTCTATCCCTTTGGTAACTAGAATTCATTTCGAAATGTTGTTTCAACGTAGTTGAAGCATCTTTAAAGATTGAGCTTCCACAGCCCTATGTGTAGCAACGGTTCACTGTTTCATGAAAAGCTCCTCATCTTCGACCTACATAACCTATCCTTCTTTTTCCAATTGTGCGTAATGGTACGAGGATCTTCATGCAGGCGAATCATCTCTGCTGCATCAATGATGTAGTGACTGTAATATTTTACTTCTAACTTAGCGCTTTATTTCTTCCAACCTCGTTCTTAAGTTTTGTACCTAAGTACTTGTATTTAAGATGGCACCACTGTGTGCGACTACATTGAAAACTTTTCACAGCACTGGGGTACTTTAGCACTTGAGTACTCGTGACAATAAAGTTTAAATGTAAATCTATCCTATCCATACTTTTAATTTATTGTGAGTTTGAATAAGGTCACTTCTTTGAAACACCAGAAAATACAATCCCAACTTGATGAATGTTTTTAATAGGACAGTACGGCCACCACAACAAGAAGTCTGGTGAACCTTTCTTATACTCTCTCTATCGTAATAATAACAAATAATCTTGCATTAAAGATTAATATTCCTGGCAATTTGCTGACCTGCATATTTGACTTCCATGACAAATTGATGAGGATACCCAGATGACGTTATGCATTGACACTTTGCAACTTCTTGCTATTTAAGAAACAGCATCACAAATTTGAAATTACATCCTTATTCGACTAGTTCTTGAGACCAGATTTTTATTGCATTTAAATGCCACCGATAGTCGCAATGGCACTCTAACCTATCTGTTAGGAAAGAGTCAAGAAGTGTTGATTGTGTTTGGACTGACATCTGATCTTGCATTCTTTCAATAGGGAAATGCGCTTCTGTGAAATTGAATGACTGAATGCAGCCGAAATTCTCCATTTGGAAATCACATACGTGTAATAGGCCCAGTGCAGCAAAGTGTATTTTCAAATAATTTTCCATTTGTATTAGCCAAGAAAGAGAATGGATACAGTACCTCTCTAACTAACTGTAGTCTTCTGGTTGCTCTGCCTGACCACAAGGACAAATTGCTATGTCTGAGCAGATTGTAACGTGAGTTAGGTCACAGTGGGAGCACTGCCTGCAGTTCTGTTCGCCACAACGTAGGAAAGATTTGATTGCACAAGAGAGAGTGAAGAAATGATTCACAGGATGTTGCATTGTCTGAAGTGACTCAACTACGAAAAGTGATGAGATAAGCTGAGATGGTTTTCCCTAGAGGAGAGAAAGATGAGGGGCAATGTGATGAAAGGGTACAAAGTTCAGAGGAACAATGATAGGAGAGGTAGGAGAAAATCGTTCTCTTGATTCGGTGGGTCAATAATCAGGCGGAGCACAATATTAAGGAAAGAAGCAGGAAAGAAAAATGGATATAAAGACTTTTGTTCTTCACCTACGTGTTGTGGACATCTCGAATTCACTGCCTGAAAGGTTTGTAAAAGCAGGAAATCTCAAGAAGCAACTACTGTTTTTGAACGAACACATGGAACGTCCTAACATGCAAGTCTGCAAGCTGAATGGTGGAAATTTGAATGTCTGATGACCGACACAGACACGTTGAGTCTCTTTCCTGCTGCAAAATCTCTAGGCAGTTATTCACTGCCAATCAGGTTATCTTTTCCTGTTGTTGCACGAGGACGTCTCCGGCATAGCTAGCATTTAAGGTTCATCCTGTTCATTCACTAACCACATTGTTGGAAGAATGGAGTCACATGCAGCAGCTGTGACCACCGGTTTACCTCCCCTAAATGAGTTTGTACATCAACATGCCATTAGGCCAGCTATCGTCTTCACATAACTTTTACGTTTGGTTTGATACCTCATCACCCATTGTGCGTTTCGAACACAGGTCGCTAGAACTTTGATTTTGGTACTGCGAGGCCAGTCGCGTTATCAGTACACCAATGTCTCCCCTTTGTGACTCTCAGAGGCTTATTAATAGATATAGCTGAAATCTCGAAATTAAACACAATCCATTAACTTGCTTCGTCAATGACCCGCCGATATTTCCTCTTGAATAATTCTCATGCATTTACTCTCAAATACTCAACGATATTCTCAACAAAGGCCTTGTGTTCCTGCTGCTTGGGAACCGAATAGAGAGTTTGCCTCGAAACAGGTTTGACACATAAAGCAGGTGAATAAAAACCGTCCGCTCTTTATTGCTGTCGTTCTCAGATGGATGTTGCTGTAAAACGGCAAATCGGTTAGCTGACCTTACTCTTTCGGGACAACCGTACTTTTATATATCAGTGCACTAACACCGAAAAGAGGAAGCCATAGAAAGTAAAAATACAGACCTGAAGAATTTTGTTGATTATGGCTGCACAACATACGGGAATATCGTTGTTCTCTTCGCTGCAGTGTGAGGCACTGCAGATCCAAGGCAGCACTTCAGCTTCTTATTGGTAGACAGCGACACGAGCAGCCTCAAACAATAACTGCAGCAACTGTTTTTAATGTTGGACTATATCAGGATTTATTGCAACAGCATGAAACGAAAGGATAGTGCGTGCATAATTTTAAAAATTCTTTACAAACGCAATTAATAGTACATTTGTAATATAATTTGCAAAATCGGTTTAACGTACTTTAGCAGCAGAAAGATTAATTCTCCTTGCAATAACATTTCCAATTACTCTGCAAAGCTAAACACGGAACTGTCGATGCTGGAGATCTGAAACAATAAAAGAATAGAAATTATTGCAGAACTTTAGCAGGTCTGTAGCATCCGTGGAGAGAAAACAGTTAACGCTTGGAATTCAGCGGCTCAACACTTTAACTCTCCCTCCCACTCCACCGAGGACATGCAGGTCCTTGGACTCCTCCAACGCCAGAACATAATAACACGACGGTTGGAGGAAGAGCGCCTCATCTTTCGCCTGGGAACCCTCCAATCACAACGGATGAACTCAAATTTCACCAGTTTCCTCATTTCCCCTCACCCCATCTTGTCTCAGTCGATTACCTCGAACTCAGCACCACCCTCCTAACCTGCAATCTTCTTCCTGACCTCTCCGCCCCCACCCCACTCCGGCCTATCACCCTCACCTTGACCTCCTTCCACCCATCACATCTCCATCGCCCCTCCCCCAAGTCCCTCCTCCCTATCTTTTATCTTAGCCTGCCTGGCACACTCTCCTCAATCCTGATGAAGGGCTCGGGCCAGAAACGTCAAATTTCCTGTTCCTTGGATGCTGCCTAACCTGCTGTGCTTTAACCTGCAACACATTTTCAGCTCTGATCTCTAGCATCTGCAGACCTCACTTTTTACTTAATGAAAGTCAATACAACCAATTTCAGAACATTTGGTCAACCTAAGAGAAACGTAAAGATACACTATGATCACCGGCAACATCTGAAATGAGTGTGTTAAATTTCGTGATTTCCATCTTTAGAACTCCTCTCAATATAGCGGTCTGATGACTTATCTCTGCAGGATTGCGCACTCCTGGATATGATGGAAATGTTGTGGGACATAGTATCTAGTAACACGAAGGCTGGAGAGCAGCTGTTGAAAGGGGAAGAAACGTTTTTTTTCGCCATGTTGTTATGTGTTTCTACTTAAAATTTGGCTACATAAACAGGGTCAAATGATTTGAGAACGATTTTAAAATACACACGTGCACGAGTTAGAAGGTGGAGTAGGTTACTCAGCCCCTCCAGCATGCCGTGACACTTAGTTACAATCAAAATACTACTATTGCTGGAATTTTGAAATAAGAGTAGAATGTACTGGAGAAATTCACAAATCCCGGTAACATCTAAAGTGTGAGCAAAAAACAGTCAACATTTCGAGTCTCATATGATTCTCTGTCGGAACTGTCGGAGCATGGCTAATCTGAATGTCATCTCAAATCCATATTTCTTCTTAAGTTTGATAACTTTACAGGCAGTTGATCAACAATATTTGATTTATTTGTACCTGAAACATATTCAAACATTCTGCTTTCTAGACCATTTCGAGGAGAGAGTTCCAAAGATTTGCTGCACTCCAAGGAAAATATTTGTTTCTTCTCTATTTCAAATCAGTGATCCGTGATTTTAATACTGTGACACTTCAAACTGAAGTCTTCCGTAAGATAAAACATGCTGTCCATATTTACCTTGCCACGATCCCTCAGGATGTGACATGTTTGAAGCAAATCACCTGTCGCACTTCCAGATCCAGATGGTACAATTCTAGCCCAACTAACCTTTGCATGTAAGGCACCCCATACCATTCAGGTTTTTATTTTTTTTTAATGAACCTTTTCCAACTTATTTAAATCCTTCCTTATATAAGGTAACCATTACTGTGCAAAGCATTTCACATGCAACCATATACCCCTGTATAATTGAAACATAACTTCCCTACTTTTGTGTTCAACCCACCACTCCACGATAATTTCTAATATCTTATTTGCTTCCTGATGAGAAACTGTAAATAAACACTAATTTTTTACAATCCATTCACAGGGACATCCAGAACTCTCCACATTTGCACGAAATAGAAAAAAATCCCAATCATTCAGCGAATCAAGGCTAAGGGGTTAAGCAGGAAAGTGGAGTTGAGGATTATTAAATCAGCCATGATCTCATAAAATGGTGGAGTTTATTTGATCAGTCAAATGACATAATCATGATTCTACTTTTTGCTCTCTTGGTGAGAGATTATGGAGTTCTAGGATTTGCCTATTTCTTTTATAGTCTTTCTGCAAAAATGGACAATTCCACATTTCATTAATTATATCCATTTATTGTCGCTTTGGTACATAATTCCATACTTATTTTACCCATCTATAGTTTTTTTGTAATCTCCATATGTCTTCTACAGCACTTTCTTAATTATTTTTGTGTTGCTCGTAAACTATACATCCTATCACTCAATTCATGTAATTTACGTAAGGCCTAGCACCAGTACCTGTGGAGCAGTATTTGTTCAGGCATTCCAGTAGGGAAAAACAAACACATTTCTAACTATTTTCTGTTTCCTTTTGTACTTTGAACTTTCCTTTCTTGCCAATATGATACGTTGTACACAACGAGTTATTATTTTTTCAGTAACCTTCAATATGTCACCTTTTCGAATCTTATCTGAAAGTCTGCGTCCTGCATATTTGATGGCTCTCCTTTATCAATAGAACATGTTACCTCCTAGAAGAACTGCAAAGCGTTGGTTGAACATAATTTCTCATTAAAAAGCCACGTTGTCTCTACCAGATGAACTTGGACTAATCCAATTACTAAGCTGTACATTCTTTAGTCATTATTTGTAACACTTTGGACATGAAAGACCTGTAGTTTGTGCTTGTCTGTCTCTGTCACTTTTTAATGAACAAACCACATTCCTTGTTTTGAAATGTAACAGGATCGTCCGATAATCAAGAGAATTTTGGAAAATTGAATGAAATGTGTGAAATTAGTTTTGGAAAATGCATCACCATCTTTTAAGAACTTAGAGTATTGTTCATCAGGATGGGGATAGTTTTCTATTCATGGCTGAATGTTTTCGGGAGATCATTTTTTTTCAGAATTCCTCCTTCCCTTCCATTTCTGGAGTTATCATCACTCATGGAATGTGACTTGTGTCCTCTATTTTGAAAACTAATGCCAAATACTCAGTGAATTTGCCTATCACTTAACGTTCCTTTATTAATCCTTCAAACTCACTTTCAACAAGATCAATGCACACTTTGCCACGTATTCCTAAACGATTTATAGAAATTGTTACTATTTCTGCATAGCAGTCTCTCACATTCTGATTTTCCCTAAATTAGGTTTTTGGTGGTTATTTGCTGCTTTAAGATCCATCCAACATTCTAGCCTGCTTCCATTGCTTATACAAGTGTATGCGGCTTCTTTTAGTGTGAGATTACCTCTTCTAGTAAATCAATCCATGATTTTCTATGCTTGTTGTAGTGTGTCTATTGTGCGTGCTGCAAAAAAAGTTACATTAAATGTCTGCTGCTGCATCTGTATCCACATATCCTTCAACAACTTGTTAATTCATATTATCCAGTTCTGCTTTCATGACCCTTTTATTGCCCAAAATAAAATTTTAAGAAATAGTTTCAAATCCATTCCTCATTTCCTCAAACTGAATTTAACTTCCAGTCACTCTATTATTGCTACTCTTTCAGGCATCTTCACATTAAAATCATTATTTAATTATTCCTTATTCCCATGAATAAACCTAGATCCAATATGTTGTCCACTATGGTACAGAATGTGCTGAAAATGTGTGCCAAATACATTTTATGATCCCCTCATCTAAGCTACCTTTGCCCAGCTGACTTTTCCATTCAATATGAAAATTAAAGTATCCATTGATTTTTGCAGTTCCGTTCTAACAAGTTCACACGCTTTTTTCCTTTGTGCTCCACCAAGCAGTTTGTTTCCTTCTGTGAGTCCCTATTTCACTTCCAAAATAACTTTGACTTAATCATTCCTTGTTTCAATACAAACTGTTTATACATCTCAGTTTTCTGAACTTCTGTCACCACTATATCTTATGCCGTATCTTTGTTTTGACTGAGAAAGTCACCCCTTCACATTCACCTTATGTGTTTAAATGATCTTTACCGAAACGACTCGGGTCTCAAGTCTTAGCAGTTGCCTTCAATGGTACCAAATGGCACTTTTTTTTATATTATTTTTATTGTTTGAAGCATTGCATGCAATGAGATGCTGAGAATTTAGTTATATCCTTTTGCTCCTTTTGTAAATTCGAGTTTTATCTATTGGTTGATCCTTACATTCATTTTCTCTCTCTCTCTCTCTCTTTCTGTTTCTCTCTCTCTCTCTCTCTGTCTCTCTCCCTACCTTTCGCAATCTGTATCTGACTTCCTGTCCTTCCATTTGACCTTGATTTTGTTTTTGATTTACAACGTCATTTCATATTTGATCCTTTGATGTCATTTATTTCAATGTTTAATTTAAAATCCCATCTACTTTTCTAGTCATATGGACAGCACAGGAAAAGTACAGGAAAGTACAGATTCCAAATTTCCACAGCATTTCCAAATGAAAGCTCCTTCCAATCAACAAGTAGATATCTTAAACGGCCGCACTGGACTGACAACACAACGCCTGGAATTGCACACTTTAGTTCTGCACTAAGCGGAAATGCTCACATTCTGCGATTCTGTGACACATTAACTTCCCTTCCACTTCTATTTCTAAAACAATATTGCATAATTATTCACTAATTAACTCACAAAACAGCTAGGTACTGACTTTGCAGCAGATCAAGGCCAATTCCCATCAGTTACAATGCATCTTCGTCTATCGAAACGTCTCAGGGTTCTCAACTTGTCAGTTGCTTCGGATGCTGCTGACGTCAAGTCACGCATTCTCTCCTCGCCCACTCCTCTTTGTGATATGTACCACCCATTGCTAGGAGCTTACTTTGAATGTTCCTCAAGGGGATGCAAACTTCCCGTGTTCCTTATTGGTATGCTACACGAGGTGAAGCTTTCTAGGTGAGGACTGCAGATGCTAGGGTTCAGAGTCGATAGTATAGTGCTGGAAGAGCACAACAGGTCGCGCAGCATCGGAGGAACAGGAGAATCGAAGTTTCGGGCACAAACCCTTCACCACAAAAGCAGGAGAATTGACAGTTCGGGCAAAAGCCCTTCCTCAGGATGCCTTTCTTAAAGAAATTCTCCTCCTATCTCTGCATGATTCCTGATGAAGGGCTTATGCCCGAAACTTCGATTTTCTTGCTCCTCCGATAGGTGAAGCTGTCTGCCTATCGCAAAATCTTCGCCTCAGTTGCTCATGAGCGTGAGGGTAATTTTCTATCTCGGTGTCCTCCACCAACCTGCTCTCCTTGCCAATGGTGAAGCACTGTGCATAAAGTTCACATCAACATAATTGAAATGAATGTATTGTAATTCTGCTATTAGTAGATTATTAAACAATTATTAAAAATTAAAAATGTATGGAAGAGTAATATATTTGGTTAGTTACAGCGCATTTTTATTTTGCTCACCTTAAGATTACATTCATTTTCCAACATACGCATCAATATGTGTACTTGCCTCCAATATGTAAATATTCACCAATTTCTGTCTTCTTTTGAGTTATAACATTCAATGGTTACAATTTGCCTGCACTCCATGGCATCCATATTTCTATCTTAGGTATTGTAGGAGTGTGCATTGTAAAGTTTTGAAGCCCACAATGAAATATTCTTTTCCATGCTCCCTTTCCTGATTTTCTATCTAAATTAACAGTAATAATACAATTCGTGCTACGAGTCAGATTTATTGATTAATGGGACAAAATTTCAAAACATAGCTTTGAACAGCTACATCTCCAAGATGCCAGGCTCAGCGACCTAAATAACAACAAATTTGACTGCAAACAGGACTGAGTACTTTCAAGTTTGTCAGTTAGATTGTCAATGTTCAGAACAGTTAGAAAATCAAGTTGGAGACTATGACGAGACAGACTCCTTTGGTTATGTTTCCTAATGGAATGAATAATTTTGAATTAGTTTGTACTGCAATAATTTCTAATCGATTGCTGTTCACGAATACACTTCTACGTTAATGTGGATGACTTATTGGAACCTGACGATGCAATGTTGACTAGGTCAATGCACCTTTCCTAAGCTGACGTACCTCAGAAATAGTATACAATGCTTTCCTTCATAATGCCTTCGTAAAAGGACCTTATGCATATTCAACACGAAGTGTTTAATGAAAAATCAGTTTAAAAAAACACATGTTTCGTTTTGAACTGATCTGAAAGTGCCTTCTTTTAAAAATGGACTTAACAAGATGACCAGAAAATTAAGTAACTGAATTATGTCCATTTGATTTTTATTTTTTGCTCACTTTATCCCTTCCAAAATCAATCTAACTAATCGCGGAATAAAATTTGTGAATACCATGTAAGAGAAAGTTATATTAAAACATCTAACTGATTCATATATTCTTAACTAAAATCTATAATTTTAATGGAACATAACGAGGAGAAATTTGTAGACTCGTCATGGGCTATATCTCTAGTTACCAGAGAACATTGATTCTTTATATTTACGAGCTTTGAAAACAGGGAAAATACAAACATTAGGTCGTGAGCTATTTACTGTAACGTTTATAAAACTTGCTCTGCTGAAGCCATTCAAAACATTCGTATCAACCAAGCAGGTATAATGTTTAATACTTGTATATGTCTGAGTGTTGTTCTAATGTATAGGTGTTTTTTTTTAAATATCATCGACAATAATTAACTCCATTCAACATTAAAATATTACCAATTACATCCAGGAGAAAATTATCATTTTCCTGCATTGTAATTGCTATTTTCCTACATGAACACTGAAATCATTAAGAGGTAAAGTTACTTCGCAAGGCTTCAAGAAAGATAAATTCAGACGGTACTGGCAATAAACATAATAATGATTCCCTTCAGAAATGGGGAGCGACTGGGAAACCCAAGGATAACCAATCATTTCTTTTGCAACAGCTCTCAATTACAAGCAGTATTCGACTCCCTCTGCTTGCAGCAACAGGAATTTGTAGACTTTATGCCTACAATGCATCGACTTGTTACAAAAACGTGGGATGTAAATTTTATCTATTTTAACGACTCCCACAATACAATAATAAAATGTCGTTTTAGTCCTGGAGACGCCAGATTGATGGTTTGCCAAGGTAACAACGAATGACAGTCAAAGAGATGCACAGCATGGAAACAGACCCTCCGGTCCAACCCGTCAATGCTGATCAGATGTCCCAACGAAATCTAATCCCACCTGCCAGCACCCGGTCCATATCTCTCCAAACCCTCCCTATTCATATACCATCCAAATGCTTTTTAAGTGGTGAAATTGTACCAGCCTTTCCCACTTCCTCTGGCAACTCATTCCATACCTGTACCACCCTCTGTGTGAAAACGTTGCCCCTTAGGTTTCTTTTAAATCTTTCCACTCTCACCCTAAACCTATACCCTGAAGTTCTGGACTCGCTGACCCACAGTGAAAAACCTCTGTCTATTTATCCTATCCATGCTGATTCCAGAAAAGTTAGGCAACGCTTTAACTATTGAGTACCTATTTATGGAAGAGAAAATATGCAAAGCAAGAATAACAATGCTAATTTGTCGATATTTTGCAAAGTAACACCATAGCATGCGCACATTAATGCTTCTTAGTACCTTGTGTAGTATTTGTAAATACGAATAGTTCATTTGAGCGCTATGGAAATCTACTTTTGGGCGAATGCCAAAGGATTTCCGTTGGAAAACAACATCCCCATGACTTGGAAACACATGCTGTTTATTGATTCAATTGTCTTTTTCAGATGTCTCTCATTAATATCTGATCTTAATGCTTCACAACCTTACTTCTTTTTTTATAATTACTTTTTTAATCTCAAGACCTACCAAATGTTGCACACTTAGTTTTGTTTTTCCATTCCCTTTCTGTTAGCCATATTGATCACCATTACTGTTGTTGCTACCTTGATCCTTCGCCTTATCTGCTCGATTTAGTGTACAAAACATTCCCACACCTCCCCCGCCTGATTTAGTGCAAAACCCGCTCCCGAAGCAGTTATGCAACCCCCCCCCCCCCCCCCCCCCCCGCCAAGAAAACTAACCCCGGCAGTGTTCAGATGAATATTAGCCCAATAAAACTGAACTCAATTTCCCATGAGATCCATGTGCAAAACCCACTTCACCAACGTAATGCTTGAGCTATTTTTCACCAGATTTTGGATCACTTTTACTCGGTGACACTTTGCTTGTAGCTCAGGTAATAATGCAGATATAATTCCCTTTGATGTTTATTTACATCTTTAATCACTATCAGTTTATCGCGCCTCAGCAAAGGCATTTGTGTTGAACAGAAATCGTACTTTTTTAATTGATTAAGATTTATCATAAACAATTGCCATGTTTACTCCGTTGTCTTCAAGAAACATAACAGCTCCTTTTTTTTATTATTCTGCACTGTTCTTACTGCTGTGTAATTGACAGCCTGCTCTAATGATAAAGAATTATAACTCAGATGCGTGTGAACGAAACTAAAGGAAGCATTTATACTCTCACAAAATGATGGATGAGTCAGTGATACAGGCTGTCAACTTTATGAAATTAAACTCTTTGGTATGTAGTGTAATGAAGTTGAAGGTGTGTATTGTCAGTGAATGTTGTTCCGTGCTCAGAGCTTACAACAGCAGTCTCAGCCTGTACTAGGAAATTGAAAGTATGTAAAATATGGCTGTGAAATAGATACCAGAGTTGGTTGTTGTTTTAACAACAATTCGAATTTAACTAATCAGTTTATATTATGCCCCAGGATACGAAAGCTCAGTAGCATTTGAATTTATTGTTTTGCCAACATTGAACCAATGAGACAATCCAGTATTGGGGACACAAAAACAGGCATTTTAAAAATCAGACAGAGTAACTTCCATCACGACAGGTGCAAGTAATTAGGACACTCTCTACTAAAGTTGCCTTTTGATATGAAACATTGCCACAGTAAAAAGAAAGAAGATGATCCAGGGAGATCCTCAGAAGGAAGAAGAGAGAGACAGATGATGACAGCTGCTGCGTGTTTTTAAAATTCAGTTGATGTAATTTTAATAAGTGTTTTTATTGAACAGTATATTGTTATAGAGTTGGAGGTGGGTAATAAACAGTTAAGAGAAAGGGGACCTTAGAGTTTTGAACAGCTGTTGTTTAATATTCACTTTTAGAATTAAAGATTAAATTGGTATTACTTTCTTTAAGTAGTGGAATTTGGGAGTTCTATGTCACTCATTTTAACCAATGATTAGGCTAGGTGAACTTTTCTGGGTGTTTAGTTTAATTGACAGAGGGATTCACCACGGTGATGTAACAGTTGACATGAATCACTTCATTCCAGTAATAGTAAATACCAATATAGTATAAGAATGACAAATATATGAGGAAAGTATTTCTTTAAAAAAGCATTGCGTAGGACTTACAGAGAAGCAGCCACCATCACAACAGAAGAATTGGAATTTTATAGTCTATTTCATGGCCTTGCAGTCCATAAACCAGCATTTAGGTGAGAGATGTCCTGTTGAAATCAAGCTACTAATATAGTTTGACAAAATGTGGTAGTCAAGGTAATTCCCAGAAACAGAATCAGGGTAGAGCAGAGTTAAACTGTTGTGTTTTAACTATATAAATTCATGGATTAACGTTAACCAGGGTAATCCCCATTTTTTTTAAAGTTCAGGGGGAACGTCTTTTGGACCAACTGATAGGATAGGCTGGAATTTAGTCTAAAATATCGTCCCTAAAACTACCCTACCAACAACACAGCATTCCTTCCACACTAAACTGTGGTGCTAGCCTAGACTTTATCCTCGGTTTTACAGAACTCAATTTGAATCTACAGTTTCCCATTAGGGATTCAAGAAGAATTTCTGAACCTACTGCTCATGGAGCTGAGAGCTATGAAACTCTGAATTATGGTGCACGCATGCAATTGCAAAGCAGTCGGTCACTGCAACAAACACGTTTTTACTCAGAGTATTCGTTCATGGGATGAGGGCATTAATGATTACGCCACCATTCATTGCCTTACATAAATGGTTGAGAAAGTGTTTGTGAGCTGTTACTTCCTTTAACTGTTGCATTACAGGGAGGAGATATAGAATGACATCTATTGTCAATTTATTGTCACGTGTATTTTATTAAAATAAACAGTGAAACGCGTTACATATAAGTTGCCATAGCACGGAACTAAATTAATAACAGAAATAATAAATAAGAAGGAAAAAAAAACCAAACCTTCAGCAAAGTTCAATTAACGGCTCCTGGGTTCAGGGCACATTCGGAAATCAGGAGAAGTGACAAGTGGGACTGGGTCCAGACTAGGACACCATCGAGCGAGACTTCCACACTGGGACTAGACATCCAACCTGGCCAGCAGAAAGGCTCAGAATTCGCCTCTGAAGGAAGTACAAAACCTCCACGCTCAGGCCTCTGCGCTGGGACTTCAAGCTGATCTGCTAGAATACCCAAAAGACACCAAAAAAGACCGTAATACTGAGGGAAGAGCACCATGACAAGCTGAAATTGCCCTCCAAAAAAAGACACCCACACTGCAGACTGCCACACCCAGAGACCACCCTGCCAGACACCAGGCCAATACCACCATTCTGGGCTTCTGGAAGACACCTCATTGCTGGGGCTGGTAGCTTCCACCGAAGCTACTAAAAGAAGATAAGGTGCTATAATATATAAAATAATTTTTAAAAAGCATAGAAAGATCAAAATAGGAAAGGAGATGGAGTGGACGAGCTCCAGGCCCCTGTGTTGAGGAGCCCGCATTTTGCGCTGCTACTCCACTGCCATCTTGGAGATATGCACCCACAGCGCTGTGAATAAGGGTGTTCCAGACGTTCTGGCACAATGATAGTGAAGGAATAGATATAAAGTCTCAAGCTAGGATGTTGTCTGGCTTCATGTGGATGCTTTAAACCATGCTTGGCCATGAATCTGTTGCCCTTGTTTTCCAGGTTGTGAAGGTGATGGGAAGGAATATGCTGTAAAATAAGACTTTTTAATTAGTGTCCTGCATCTTGTAGGTGGCAAAAATTGAAATTCAAAGACATCATGAGAATTACCGCTTTTGACATACAGGCCGCTGTTGAACAGGTATGGCAACAAAGAATGCTAGCAGAATTGTATCTAATGGGACACAATGTGAAACTGACCACTGGTTTGAATTACACTTGGCACAAATAAAGATTGTTGTAGCTGTTGGACAATTGTGGTAGCTCAGCTCGAACACATCAGTACAGTAATTCTTGAGTGTGATGACCTTGAACGAACCATCTTCAGCTGCTCCATCACTGACCTTGCTTCCATCATAAGGTCAGAAGTACGAATGCTCATTGATAATTGCATAATCATTTCTTGCATTTGGTTGTCGAGAATAGAATAAGAGACTTCCGCATTCTGATTAAAATCAGCATCATTTACACTCACAGCAAATATGGAAGCGCCGGGTGTATTACTCTTCATTAGATACACGTTATACAACGCTTGTGTAAAACGTGTTGCGTTGTCATTGACATCAGTTACCGAAATCAAGATGAATTTACTTACTGAAAGAGGAGAGGCCCCTCCGTTCCAGGCTGAAACGGAGATGTTATATAGTGGCGTATTTTCATGATCTAGAAAGCCATTGGTAGCCAATTTATAGTTGTTCTTCAAAGATTTTTCGATCCTGAACTGTATATTCTCTGGAATTTGGCTCTGCACTTCTCCGTATTTGCCAGAATCGCGATCCGTTACGCTGATCAGAACCACCACAGTCCATGCAAGAGCATCTTTCTGCACAACACTGGACAAAACTGTTACTTGCAACACAGGGTAATTATCGTTAGTATCAATGACATCGACCACAACATTCATACGAGCTAACAATCCAAGTGGAGCGTAGATCACGGCTTGGACGTCAAGTTCGTAAGCAGTTATTTCCTCAAAATCCAGTATTCCTTGAATCATGATCTCTCCAGTCACCGAGTCCAATTTGAACAATTCGCGAACATTTTGGGAAACATAATTGGTGAAAGAATATGCTACCGCAGCGTTTCTTCCTTCATCCATATCAACAGCATGAACCTTTAGCACCAGAGAGCCATTCGCGATGTTTTCCATCACCGTCGCCCTGTAAGTTTCATGATCGAAAAGGGGTGCGTTATCATTTGCGTCAATGACGTTAATGATGATCCGCGCTGTGCCAGATCTCTGCGAAATCCCACCGTCGGTGGCCGTCAACACCAGAGTACACATTGACTGTTGCTCACTGTCCAAAGACCTCTTTAATACCAGCTCCGCACTTTTACTCACATCTCTTCTTGTCTGCGCGGTAATACCAAAATGCTCGTTTGGACTGATCTGGTATGAGTTAATTGTATTTGTACCTACATCCGGATCACGCGCAGTCTCGAGAGGGAAGCGCGCGCCGTGCGCATTTAACTTATTGATTTGCAGGTAGCGTTCCTTGTTCAAAAAAAATGGGTGAATTATCATTTACATCTAGTATTTCCACTGCAACGCGATACGTTTCCAAAAGATTGTCGAGCGCAATTTGGAAAGAAAGGGAACACGCAGCAGTTTTACTAGAAAGTTGTTCTCTGTCAATTCTTTCATTAACACATCAGAAACCATTTTCCACATTGGTAACCATGTATTCTTTTGGGTCATCAAAAATCAGCCGAAACTTGTGATTCTTTAAATCCCAAACGTTTAATCTTAAATCTTCCCAACAAAGGCCCCGCGCTCCTGTTCTTCCCGGATGGAGTAGAGAAGCTGCTCCGATGCCAGGTCCGATGCACAGAAAAAGAATATAAAAAAACGCTTCTCTTAACACTGCTTCCGCCATTGCTCTCAGATGTATTGTGTTGCACAATATCTTAAAATAGATTACATTGACTTGCTTCGTATATCACAGCAATTATACAACCGCATACCCATACACTGTAATCGCAACGAGAAATGTGAGGATATAATCTGGGGAGCTCGATAGAACATGTCCACCAACTGTTCGCGCACGAACTGTCTGCCTCTCGGATTCTGTTGTTTGCTTGATGGAGGAGGTGGTCGATCTATCTCGGCGTTTCGAGTTTTTTATTGGTAGATAGCGACACGAAGAGTGTCAACCAATAACTGCAAGAACACTGTTCATGGCTGGACCAATGTGCAAATCGTTATAATTTTGGGTGCACAATTAAAAAGTAAAGGTATACGCGCTTAGAAATTACACGCCATGCATAGATTTACTCAAAAGTGTGGTACTTCAGAATCTCTGGCTTTTGGAAATTACATAATTCGTTTTAAATCGTCATGATGACATCCTCCAATTTAATTTCAGTAAGTAGTTTGCTGCCTGCGTAAAGATGGCTTATCTGTTTTAAAAAGTTTCTTTAAGGGGATTAGAGCTACCTTTAGACCTTCAGTCCTTGCCTTACACAAAAGTGGGTGGGAGGATGACACGCAATTGTGATGCAGAGATGCTGCAGTGTCACGTGGATAAATTGAGTGAGTGGACCAATGCATGACACATGCAGCATTACGTGGAAAAATCTGAGGTTTTTCATTTTAGTGTCAAAAGCAGGAATACAGGTTTAAATTGTCTAAATGTCTATAAAATACTGGTCTAAGTTATTTAAATGTCTATAAAAATGATAGATTAAGAATGCAAGGAGTTCTGTGTATCTGCAGACACCAGTTGCTGATGTAATCATTCAGATGCCAAAGTCGTTAAATAAGGCAAATGGTGCAATGACCTTTGTCATAAAAGTATTTGAATTCAGAAGCAGAGATATCTTACTGCGACCATGCCTTGGTGAGGCAGGATGATCTTGCTTTAGAACAAGAGTGGCAAAGGTTTACCAGAATGACTGCTGAAATGGCAGAATGGATATTGGAGGAGAGGTTGAATCGGATAGGATTATTTTCGCTGGAGTTCAGTTAAATGAGGGTTGACTCACTGAAAACACATAAAATTCTATTAGTATTAGACAGGGTAGATGCAGTCAGATGTACCCGGTGACTCATGACTACAGAACCTGAGGTCATTGTCTATGGCTATGTGGAAAATCATTTAGGAATGAGGTGATGAGAAATGTTTTGCTCCAGAGAGTGGAAAGCCTGTTGAACGCTTAGCAAAGAAAGCTGTTGAAGCCAGTACAATATACACCTTCACGAAGGAGATGAATATAGCTCTTGTGTTTAAAAGTGTCTCGGAATATGGAGTAGAGAGGTGGGGGGAAGCAGGAATAGGTTATTGAGTTGGCTGATTAACCATGATCATAACGATTGACACAGCAGGCTCTTCGGTCCATCCTGATTATTCCTGCTCTTACTGTCTAAATTTCTAATTAACATATATTTCACCTGATAAAATCTGCAGCAAAGTTTTATAAAAGTTATATAAGAATAAACTTTTAAAGAGGCCATCTGAAGTATATTTTACGATTATGTTGATACCATTTTTCCAAATATCCTTTCTGTTTATTTAAAATTTACATATTGTGCTGACTGTGCTCAATGGTAATGCATGATTAGTTGTTTCTGCTCTTGCCCTCTATCATCGCTCTGTACACTGTCAGAATATGAAAGGCAAAACAAAGAAAGACATGGGAAAGGAGAGAGAGCGAAGCATGCAGCCGGCCAGGAGCATATGGGGACAGAACATCTATACAGTGGCAGCATCACCATTTGGAAAAATTTTATTAGCGTTCCTTGAGCTTAACAGTATAAAATTCAGATTGTATGTGTCATCTCTGCAGGACTGTTCGGATCATGTCTTAATTTGAGACCATGTCAAAGATCTAATTTCAATTTTAATGACATGGAGTATACTGCCATTAAAATTAACGTTCACAGAAATCGTTACAGAATACTGCAAATTGTTGTAAATATTACTCATATTTTTCAGTTCAAAATACTGGCATTGTATAATATATGCTATTATATTATGTACATTCTATTATATTGTATCTGACTACACAAACATTGTGTACAATTTTAAGCAAAATCTTACGTCCATTGGAAAGGAATTAATGTCTGGATTCCTTAAAATTCGAATCAGAAATGAAATGAATGTAGTGCCGCATCGTCCACAAAGTTTGCTCTTTCTTCCAATGATAACTGACGATTATCAAACTGAGGTTGATGCAAGATGATTGGGTGAATTTTAATGGTTTCTAATTCTATGGTCGTCTCCACGTTCACAGTTTATGTTCTTCCCCTCACACACACCCCCACCCCCACCCCCAAGTTTTCTTCTGTACTAAATGGTCGGTGGTTGAAGACCACTATATTTGAACTCTGTACCTTTCTGAAGAGTTCATAATGAAATTTATCTATTATCTTTGTCATAAATCCATTCTTCAAAATCACATGCAATGAATCATCTCTTTGGGGAATTTTGCACATGCATTTTGCAGCATATGTGCTGATAAAAAAGGCATGACGTTGTAATAAATGTCACCAAAGCAAACTGAGTTGTAATTAGAATGTAATGCAACAGTGTCATGTAACACAACAAAAGATATTGAATTTAATTAATAAGGATGTTCATTTTTACACATCACTGAGATATTAGAAGCTTTTACTTACAAATCACAAATGTAGTATAACATGACAAAATGAAATAATACGAATTGCTGAAAAATTACCTTACATGAGCCAACGAATGCCCAGTACACACATAATCAAAATGTTGCACCGTTCCCAAGGCACCCTGATGGTTATTAAAAGTTTGAATTTCAGTCTGACAGGCTCTGTTTTGTCAAAACAAAACAAATTTACCTAATCAATTTGTCTGAAAATGTGGATGAATGTGATATTCCAGCGCAACTATTGGCTTACTTCTAATAAACACAAATTTGAGCATTTCAGAAAGCATGCACGCCTTTTGCTCGTTTAGCTTCTACCTGGTTTCATTTAACGTTTATAAGTGGAAATGTTCACTCTCAATGGTCCAAGATCTCACTGAGAAAGGAACCAGAGAAGTAATGGTTATCACAGGCTTAGTGCTTGCATGCATCCTTACAACCAGTCAAGCAGAGGTCCCTAGTGTATGTGTGCGTGTGTGAGAGAGCACACACGTATGTATATAGTGTTTTGATTTGCTATGTATTTATTTTTAGTGATAATTATTCAATGTGCTTCCACAACACTCACTGCCAGTGTATTTCAGGCAGTAACAATTTACTGCACATAATCAACGTTTTCTCATATCACTTCAGATTATTTTTCCACTCATTTAACAATGGTTTCTCCTATGACCAATACTTCTGCCATTTTGCAGTATTTCCACTCACTTGCTATATTGAAGACCTTTGCCCATGATCACAGCATTGTACCGAGATACTGACAGTGTTTTTTCATGTGCTAAGTACCAATATCTGCCTTTACTGCATTCAGTGTTATTCACCCATAGTTCTCACAATCTCTTTTTTCACGCAACAATCTCTTATTTAAAATGTTCTTAACACACATTGCTGGGGAGCCTGAGCACTGTCTGCTCAGACCCAAAAAGCTCTGCTTCCTGACATTTTTCAAGAGACAATTTACAGGATAGATCAACATGGTTGACCTACTGTTGCATAATTACAAAGTAATTCTGTCAGAACTAAAGATTTATGCCTTTGTTCATTGTTCACCTCACCATTAGTATGCAGAACATGACCATCTCCACCAAAATGTTTTACATTAAATGATTTCATAACACTACCTCCTAACACATTGTATGCCTTCTTAATAGCACTATCGACCTGGGTGGCAACTTTCAGGGATCTATGTACATGGGCTCCAAGATTCCATCCACACTACCAAGATTATTTCCATTGACCCAGTAGTCTGCCTTATTTCCATTGACCCAGTAGTCTGCATTCCTGTTATTCTTCCCAAAGTGCATAATCTCACATTGAGCTGCATTGAACTCCATTTGCCACCTCTCGTCCAATTCTGCAGTTTATTCAAGACTCCCTGCAACCTGTACATTCTTCCAAACTGTCCACTACTCCACCGACTTTGGTGTCATCTGCGGATTTTCTAATCTATCCACCTATGCCTGTATCTAAGTCATTTACGTAGTGGTGTGTTTATTAAAATTCAGCTGGAGCCATGGTATGTGAACAAAGGGAGATTTAGCTGACAATTAGTTTATAGGTTTGTTGAGTAGTGATGAGTTGTTGATGATGCCAAGATCTACATGATTGGCTCCTAAGTCACTGAACACCTTGTGAATGTGAATGTGAATGTTTTGTCAGAAGCCATCAGAAATTTCACAATAAAGGTGCTATCATTTCATTTGCAGTGAAAAGAAAATCCTCAAGCCTGAAGAAAGTTGATTTATTTCGTCATCTGTTGCTGCAAGAAGTGGTGTTAAGCAACAAGTTGAAGACTTTGCAGCTATGGCCAGTCCCTCTGTGCTTTTTACAAAAATGCATAAGTAACTGGAGAACAAGTGTCGATAAACTGCAAGCCCTGACAAGCTAAAAGGATAAATCTTAACGAATCCTGTGGATGTCGACCATTTAATTGCATGTCCAATCATTTCTGTGTGAATGTGTGTGTGTGTGTGTGTGTGTGTGTGTGTGTGTGTGTGTGTGTGTGTGTGTGTTGTGTATGTTTTTCAAACGGTTTTATAAATGAGTTAGAGTATTACTTAGTAAATTTCTTTTTCAGTGTTTCACCATGTTTACCTTCTTCTAAGCACAGAAACCTGTTTCCTCCTGTTCTATCAACTAGGTATGTAAAGCAGGTTATTTGGGTGAAATCGTTACATTTTGTGATTACTTCATGAGCTGAGGAGCTTAAATTCCAGTGAACTACCTCTGTGAGATGATACAAACTTTGTTCGACATTACAGGATTTATTTCAAATAGTGGTTATGAGGATTTTGGGCGCATTGTTACTAACTAATGCATGCAAAGGAAAACGCTTTTTTCTGTATTACATTTAAGACATAAGTCAGGAAATGGCAAAAGATTTCCTGCAGGTGGCAGAGTTGTCCATAATAGTCTTAAGGCAACTTGCAAAGACCCAAGTCGGTTGACTTGGTATTAACCTAGTGACAGCATTACCTGACAGACATAAGAAGGCATATAAATTAAAGGATGCTGCAAAAATGCTAGAGTTGCTGAAACGATATTTGAGGTGGAGGATAAGGCAAAGATGTGCTTGACATGTCCTCGTTAATTGAGGTAAAAACAATGACTACAGATGCTGGAAACCAGATTCTGGATTAGGGTGGTGCTGGAAAAGCACAGCGGTTCAGGCAGCATCCGAGGAGCAGGGAAATCGACGTTTTGGGCAAAAGCCCTTCATCAGGAAAGAGGCAGAGTGCCTGAAGGGTGGAGAGATTAATGAGAAGAGGGTTGGGGATGGGGAGAAAGTAGCATAGAGTACATAGGCGAGTGGGAGTGGGATGAAGGTGATAGGTCAGAGAGGTGGGTGGAGTGGATAGGTGGAATGGAAGATAGGCAGGTAGGACAAGTCATGGGGACAGTGTTGAGGTGGAAGTTTAGAACTGGGGTGAGGTGGGGAAAGGGGAAATGAGGAAATTGGTGAAGTCCACCTTGATGCCCTGGGGTTGAAGTGTTCCGAGGTGGAAGATGGGCCGTTCTTCCTCCAGGCGTCGGGTGGTGAGGGAGTGGCGGTGAAGGAGGCCCAGGACCTCCATGTCCTCGGCTGAGTGGGAGGGGGAGTTGAAATGTTGGGCCATAGGGTGGTGTGGTTGATTGGTGAGGGTGTCCCAGAGTTGTTCCCTAAAGTGCTCTACTAGGAGGCGTCCAATCTCCCCAAAATAGAGGACACCGCATCGGGAGCAATGGATACAATAAATGATATTGGTGGATGTGCAGATAAAACTTTGATGGATGTGGAAGGCTCCTTTGGGTTCTTGGATGGAGGCGAGGGAGAAAGTGTGGGCACAGGTTTTGCAATTCCTGGGGTGTCAGGGTAAGGTGGGCTCAGGAAGCAGAGCCAAGTTTCCATGGACAGACCACACCAAAACTGGGGATGATGGGGTCTCAATATGTTAATATATTGAAAATAGAGTACCAATGAGGAGCAGAAACTCGCAAGCTTGTAGGAAAGGAATGGATAGCTACTCATCAAAAAAACATACAATCCAGATATTATGAAAAAATATTGTGAATAGCACATAAATTTCCTATGGCAGAGAATGTCGGAACATGAAAGCATAGGCATAAATAAACAGATATTTTACATGGCCAAGACTTAATAAAGATGCTGTTCAGTTCTATACAGCACGTCATATGTCCCAAATCATCAGTTCATTATCCAGGGAATTATAGAAGTGTTCCAAAAGCTTGTAATTTTAAATAAACCTGTAGGTCTTCTCACTGGCTCCAGTCCAACACCGGCATCACCACATCATAAAACATGTCTGTGTGAGGCGGTAGGAAAGCATTGGTAGATAATCAAACTCGCACTATTGATACCCATAACAGCTTTGAAGAACCATACAATCGAGTGCTATTTCTGGAAGACCATTACTAAAAACTAAAACAGGATATCAGTGTATCCTTACAATCATGTATTTGAAAACCCAATTCCTAAGAGTTGTTCCTTGAAAGACAATTGTACCTCATTGTTGACCATCCATTCATCACGATTTCTATATAACGTCTAAAATTTGCAACATTTTCAAGCAAGTTGAAGGATATTAAGGTAGACAAATCTTCAGGACCAGATGCGATCTATCCCAGGTTGCTGAGGGAGGCGAGAGACGAAATAGCTGGGACTCTGATAGATATCTTTGTAGCATCATTAAACACAGGTGAGGTTCCAGAGGACTGGAGGGGTGCTCATGTTGTTCCCCTGTGCAAGAAGGGTAGTAGGGATATTCCAGGTAACTATAAACCATTGAGCCTGACGTCAGTGGCGGGAAAGTTGCTGGAGAAGATACTGAGGGATAAAATCTATTTATATTTGGAAATGAATGAACTTATTGGTGATAGGCAATATGGTTTTGTGCAGCGTAGATTGTGCCTTATCAACTTAATAGACTTCTTTGAAGAAGTGGCCAAAGTCAATAGATGAAGAAAGAGCTGCAGATGTCATATACATGAACTTTAGTAAGGCGCTGATAAGGTTCCCCATGGTAAACTAATGGAGAAAGTGAAGTCACATGATGTGCAGGGTGTTCTGGCTAGTTGGAAAAAGAACTAGTTAAGCAACAGGAGACAGAGAGTAGGAGTTGAAGGGAGCTTCTTTAAATGGAAAAAGGTGACCAGTGGTGTTCCACAGGTATTGGTGCTGGGGCCACTGTTGCTTGTAATATCCATCAATAATCTGGAAGAGGGCATTGTTGGTCAGATCAAGAGATTTGCAGATGACATGAAGATTGGTGGTGCATCAGAAAGTATAGGAGACTGACAAAGAATACAAGAGAATATTGATAGACTGGAGAGCTGTGTGGAGAACTAGCAGATGGAGTTCAATCCAGGCAAATGTGAGGTGATGCATTTTGGGAAGACTAATACTAGAGCAAAATATACTGAAAATGGAAGAGCCTTGGGAAAAGTTGATGAGCAGAGAGATCTGGGAGTTCAGGTCCATTATACACGGAAGCTGGCTATACAGATGGATAGAATAGTCAAGAAGACATATGGCATGCTTGCTTTCATCGGATCAGGTATTGAATATAAGAACCGACAGGTCATGTTAAAATTGTACAAGACTTTGAGGGGTATACACGGCAGGTACTTTACACAGAGGTTGGTAGGTGCCTGGAATGCGTAGAGGCAGGCACAGTAGATTCATTTAAGGTGCATCTGAACAGATGCTTGAGTAGGTGGAGAGCAGAAGGATACAGATGCTTTGGAATTGGGTGATAGGTGTCGACCGTGGATTTGGATTGGCTCAGGCTTGGAGGACTGAAAGGTTCAGCAGCATTTAGAATACTGTACACAGTTCTGGTCGCCACATTACCAAAAGGATGTGGATGCTTTGGAGAGGGAGCAGAGAAGGTTTAAAAAGATATCACCTGGTATGAAAGGTGCTAGCTATGAAGAGAGCAGAATAAGTTAAGATTGTTTTCATTAAAAAACAGAAGATTGAGGGGGCGGGGGAGGTATGCAAACTCATGAAGGATATAGACGTGGTTGATAGAAATAAGCTTTCTCCCAGGGTGAGGGATTCAATAACGAGAAGTCATGCGTCCAAGGTGAGAGGTGAATAGTTTAAGGGGGATATACACGGCAAGTACGTTACACAGAGGGGGGTAGGGGCCTGGAACGCGTTGTCAGCAGAGGGAGTAAAGGCAGGCATGGTAGATTCATTTAAGGTGCACCTGGACAGATGTATGAGTAAGTGGGGAGCAGAGGGATACAGATGCTTCGGAATTGGGCGATAGGTTTAGACAGTGGGTTTGGATCAGCCCGGGCTTGGAGGGCTGAAGGGCCTGTTCCTGGGCTGTAAATTTTCTTTGGTTTTGTTCTTCTTTGAAGTATATAACAGTTTGGGTACAAGACAGCCGAATTCGACTGCGTATCGACTGAAAGAACAGTAAAATTTAGAGTGTTGCTACAAAACTCTCAAAATTTGTTGAAGCTATTCTATGAGAATTACCTACAGGTTTGGAAGAAAAAGAGTAGATTTATTGTTATTTGTTAATAGACACTTCCCAAATGAACGTATTGGCTTCAGTCCATTTAAATTTATTAACACAGCGTTAGAAGTCAACTTAAGTTGCTTAAGGGCGTTTTTCGTCAGAAAAAGACAATTTTGAGTTCATGGTTCTAGAAAGACTCACAATAGCATTTGGGGGCAGACGAGTGTTTGAAAATGCACAAACGAGAATGAACAAATGGTCAAGTAAACTTTGAGTTACCTGAATGTTGAAATCAGGAAATGAAGTATCAGAATAGTTGCCTGTGTCACGAGAAGCTTTGAAACTGAATTTGGTGATCCATAAAACATACTTAGCAGGGTCAGTAAAGTGACGTGCCTGACAACGACTTCTGATTCTGAGGAGAAGCATTAATTTGGGCACATAAATATCTTGAGAATGTTTCATCATTCGTAAAACGATAAGAAGAAATGGATGCGACTAAGTAGCACTGAATTATTGGGATAGTTAGAAACATGTTCTTATTTTTGGAGAAAGGATAACTGGAGGATTGTGAAAGACAATCGAGTAAGCAAAACGTAGTCTGTCGAGATGCACCTAAATGTAGTACATTAAATAGATCTGATGGTGACATAGGAGAGTTAGGACTGATGAACCAACGTCCTTATTAGTTGAACTGAGAAAGGCAAACACAAATGGAATCAAACATTCATTATATGCTGCAAAACTCAACATAACTTAAAGAAAAAAAGCTGGACATGGTTAATAGAGTTGGTTCCTAAACTATATGGAGCAAATAGACTCTGCAGATAGTAGAAATGTCGCAAAGACAAAAACGTCCCAAACTGATTTGCTGCAGTTGGCAGTGTTTCATTCATTCATATATAAGATTGATCTATTGAAGGAGTACTAGCAAGTAAAATTGACACCAATGGCTGTTGAAATAGCCGCCTTTCTTGCAATAGATGGTTTATACCAATGTTAAGTGATTCCATCTGGGATATAGAACAGCCCTACTACATTTTAGAAGTTTAAGGATGTAGCTGTCTAGTATGTGTGTTTCCATGATGTGGCCATACACAGTAAGACTGCAAAGAGTGGGAGAGAAGTAGATAACTTGTTTAGGCAATTGTCATTGATATATTAGAATAAAATTAGGCAAAAATGCATTTGCAAAGCTAGGATAACTTTACTGAGAAACGATATGGGATAAGGACAATGTTGTCAACTTTAGGAACGTGAAGGTTCTAATGTAATTACCTGTTCACAAAACTAAACAAAGATTCATGTGATTAATAGGAATATGAAGGTTTGACTGGAAATTTGTGAGAAATTTCCACACAATCTCAGTACTCTTTGTGACTTTATTAAAGAAACAAGCTGAAAGTGGCATGGTCAGCAAAATGTTTTTGAGAGGCCGAAGGCAGCCATAAATAAATTGTTCATGTCTGAGTTTTCGTTTCAGACCACGCAAAACGTCGATTGATGCTGGTGCATTTTGAGTAGCCACAGTCGTTTTGCAGACTGTAGAGTCAGGAATGAAGAAGCTAGTGGGCTACATCCCCATTCAAAACACAGTATCATATGAAGTACTGTGTCTCACAAAAAGCGATTTGGGGATTTTTGTTGGCTCTTCAATACTTTTCAATTTAGGTCTAACACAAAAAGAAGGACATTAAGTTACATTTGAGAAAGACATAAAGACTTGGGAACGTGGGGAAGTTAGTGGTCGTATCTTGGGGAGAGTTCATATCATTGTGAAGGAGATGTTGGACGTATTAGAATGTATGAAGGTGGATAAGTCTTCTGGTCGTGGTCAGATATATCCAAGAACATTGCAAGAGTCGAGACATGAAAATGCGAGGTCCCTGCCTTTTATTTTTACATCATCACTAGCTATTAGTGAGATTTGGAAGACAGGAGGGTAGCAACTGTTGTGTCCTTATTAAAGAAAAGAAAAAGTTGGGAACTATAGATCAGTAAGCCTAAAATCTGTGGTAAGTAAGAAATTTGCGAAGATTCTGAGAGACGAGATATATATGCATCTGGAAAGATAGGATTTGATTAGGAGTTGTTAGCATCGCTCTATGCGTAGGAGATCATGCCTCACAAATTTGTTAGCGTTTTTTGCTGAAGTGACCAGGAAGGATGATGAGGGCAGAGTGGTAGATGCATTCTATATGGATTTCAGTAAAGCTTTTGATAACATTCCACATCTCAGACTGATCTGGAAGGTTAGATCATATGGAATCGAAGGGGAGCTGGCAAATTAGATATAGAATTGGCGTGATCGTACGAAGCAGTTGTCAATAGTGGAAGGATGCTTACCAGACTGCAGGCCTGTGACTAGTGGAGTACCTTGGGGGTCGTGCTGGGGCCATTGCTGCTTGTTATCTGTATCAATAATTTGGATTAGAATGTATAAGGCATAATTAGTAAGATTGCAGAAAATATTTAAATAGGTGGTATCAGAAAGATTAGGAAGGTTATCAGAAATTGCACTCGCTATTGATAACTGGGGAAGTTGACAGAATAATGGCAAATGGAATTTAATATAAAGAAGCCTGAGGTGTTGCATTATGGAAAATCAAATCAAGGTAGATGTTTCATGGTGAATGGTAGGGCCTTAACGAGTATAGTGGAACATAAGGACCTTGGAGTTCAGGTGCACTGTTCTCTGCAAGTGGCATCACTGGGAGACAGGGCAGTGAAGAAATCTTTTTGGCACACTGGCCTTCATGAGTAAGGACATTGAGTATAAAAGTTAAATTGCAGCTGGATAGGACGTTGTTGGAGTATAATGTTCAGTTTTGGTCAGCCGACTATAGGAAGGATGTTTTTAAACGTGAAAGAAAGTAGAAGAAATTTAAAGAAATTTAAATTTCTGCCAAGACTCGAGGGTCTGAGTTACAGGGAGAGGTTGGACAAGCTAGGTTTTTTGTTTAGAGCGTAGGAGACCCAGGAGGGGGTGGGGATGGAGGGAGGTGGATCTTATAGAAGTCTGTAAAATTCTGACAGGCATGTATAGGGTGAATGCATTCAGTCTTTTTCTGTTGTTTTAAAAACTACACCTTATGGAAATCATCATTTCACTTTTTAAAACCAAGTTCTCCAACACTCATTGTAGTTCCTGTTTGCGTGCTGTTTCATCACGCAGTGGGGTTGTTATTAGGGCTAAGTGGAATCAGGTGTACAAGAAGAGGAAGATCCAGTCGGCATAAGCAGCTGATTGGTCTATGAATGTGTCCAGTTATCGACAAGAAAGGTCGTCTGCCTGATGACAACTACTGATGGGCTAACAGGGAGCTAAACACCATCTGGGTAAGAATGAAAAATCAAGCAGCAACAAGCATATGTCAGGTATAGACAACATAGATCCAGGGAATTCTTAGAAGAGAATAATGGCAGGAGGACTATTCTTAAGACAGAAATAAGGAGGGCTAAAAGGGAACATGAGATAGCTTTGGCAAATAGAGTTGAGGAGAATCCAAAGGATTTTGCAAATGCATTAGGGACAAAAGGGAAATGAGGGAAAGAATAGTGCCCCTCAAAGATCAGCAAAGCATCCTTTGTGTGGAGCCACAGGAGATGGGGGAGATACTAAACGAGTATTTTGAATCAGTATTTACTTTGGAAAAAGACATGGGAGATATAGAATGGAGGGAAATAGATGGTGATATCTTGAAAAATGTCCATGTTACAGAGAAGGAAGTGCTGGATGTCTTGAAACGCATAAAAGTGGATAAAAATCCAAGAGCGGACGGGGTCTACCCTAGAACTCTATGGGAGCTAGGGAATGCATTACTGGGCCTCTTTCTGAGATATTTGGATTATTGATAGTCACAAGTGAGGTGCTGGAAGACGAGAGGTTGGCTAACGTGGTGCCAATGTTTAAGAAAGCTGGTAAGGACAAGCCAGGGAACTATAGACCAGTAAGCCTGATGTCAGTGATAGGCAAGCTGTTGGAGGGAATCCTGAAGGACAGGATGTACACGTATTTGGAAAGGGAAGGACTGATTAGGGATAGTCATGTGGTTTGTGCGTGTCAAATCATGTCTCACAAACTTGATTGAGTTTTTTGAGGAAGTAACAAAGAGGATTGATGAGTGCAGAGCGGTGGACGTGATCTATATGGACTTCAGTTAAGCAATTGACCAGGTTCCCCATGGGAGATTGGTTAACAAGGTTAGATCTCATGGAATACAGGGAGAACTAGCCATTTGGATTCAGAACTGGCTCAAAGGTAGAAGACAGAGGGTGGTGGTAGATGGTTGTTTTTCAGACTGGAGGCCTGTGACCAGTGGAGTACCACAAGGATAGTGCTGAGTCCACTACTTTTCATCATTTATATAAATGATTGGGATGTGAGGATAAGAGGTACAGTTAGTAAGTTTGCTGATGACACCAAAATTGAAGGTGTAATGGACAGTGAAGAAGGTTACCTCAGATTACAACGAGATCTTGATCAGATGGGCCAGTAGGCTGAGAACAGGCAGATGGAATTTAATTTAGATAAATTTGAGGTGCTGAATTTGGGAAAGCAAATCTTAGCAGGATTTTTACACTTATTGGTAAGGTCCTAAGGGGTGTTGCTGAACAAAGAGACCTTGGAGTGCAGATTCAAAGCTCCTTGAAAGTGGAATCACAGATAGATAGGATAGTGAAGAAGGCGCTTTGTATGCTTTTCTTTATTGGTCAGAGTATTGAGTACAGGCGTTGGAAGGTCATGTTGCAGATGTTTGGCGTTGAATTAGATAATGCTGTGGAGCAAACATTGAATGAATATATCCAATATTTGAGCTATCATGTAGCTCAGTGTCTGAACAAGTTAAGGTCATGCAGAGTACGAGAGACGAAACAGGTTGAAAGATTGCGTTATAACAAAGGTTTCAAAGATGTCATGGAGGTCAAAAAGAGATACGGCACCGAGGTCACAGTCGCAAAGGATGTCATTTGAATCTGATTTAGAATAGTATAAATCGATAGAAGATTTTTAAAACTGATTGATTGGAGTTACTCAAACAATTTACACCATTACTGTACTTCACAGATGCATCTTGAAATTATATCGCACTGGAACTTCTTAATTTTTCTGTTTCTGTCATACAGTCAATCACATCAGCCTCACTATTTAATATTGCATAAATATATGAAACATGATATATGGTTTCTGGATTTCTTACAGAATATGGGCGGCACGGTGGCACAGTGGTTAGCACTGCTGCCTCACAGCGCCAGGGACCTGGGTTCAATTCCTGCCTCAGGCGACTGACTGTGTGGAGTTTGCACGTTCTCCCCGTGTCTGCGTGGGTTTCCTCCGGGTGCTCCGGTTTCCTCCCACAGTCACAAAGATGTGTGGGTCAGGTGAGTTGGCCATGCTAAATTGCCCGTAGTGTTAGGTCAAGAGTATATGTAGGGGTATGGGTGGGTTGCGCTTCGGCGGGTCGGTGTGGACTTGTTGGGCCGAAGGGCCTGTTTCCACACTGTAAGTAATCTAATCTAATAAAGCTTGTATCATAGAACTTGAGTAATTGAACAGAAAATTTAAAATTAGACTGAGTCAATAAGACTGTCAGACACTTGCACAATTTTAATCACTTTCATTTTAAAGCTGATAATATATTGCAAAATGACATGCAACAACGGAAAATGTTCTTCTTCATTTATATATCCAATCTTGAGCAGAGCATTTCAAAAACTTTGTCAAACATGTGGGGCTGTAAAGGCACAGCCGGTCAGGCAGCATCGAGGAGCAGGAGAGTATAAGTGCTTCATGAGGAATTTGCATCGGCGGGCTGGTCAAGACAGCTGAGAGGTAAATGGGAGGGGTAGAGCTGGGGAAAGGTAGCTTGGAATGCGATAGGTGAATGAAGGAGATGGTGATAGGTCAGAGTGGAGGGTGAAGCAGATAGCTGGGAAGGAAGATGGACAGGTAATACAGTACAAGAGGAGGGTTGGATCTAGGATAAGGTGGGTGTAGGAGAGATGAGGAAACTGATAAAATTTACATTGATTCCGTATGGTTGGAGGATCCCAATGCGATCAAGTAAGGTGATCTTCCTCCAGTCGTCAGGTGGCTAGGATTTGGTGGTGGAAGCCCAGGACTTGCATGTCCTTGATAGAGTGGGGTGGGGGGTGGTGGGGAGTTGAAGTGAACTTTGTACATTCTGTAAATTTGACTCTGATCTCCAGCATCTGCAGCCTGCACTTCCTCCCATTTCAGTAACTTTGTATATCTCTTGCAGAAGGTAAAGAAATCCAAGAATAGTGATCTTACATTAATGCCATAGGGTGGCAAATTTTGGGAAAAGGTTTAAGAGAACTAGCCAAAATATTGATGGGTTTTGGGACAATATGAGAGAAAACAAAATTGACTTATCAGAAAAAAGGAGACTAACCAAATTTAAAATAATGAACATAATTCAGAAGAAAATTTAGGGGGGAGGTGGATCAACTCTTTTGTGCAATGCTGCTATAAAATAGAATGCATTGACTGTAAGATTATTGCAAAGAAATGTGACAGTAGCGTTCAAAATAGAAACTGCTAATTTCTGTGAATACGAGGCCAATGCTATGGTAAGTTATATATTACGTTAGTCAATGTTTTATGTAACAAGCTAACCACTAACCTTCAGCCTCCTGCCACCCCATCCCAGCCCGCAAAAAAAAATGCTTTAAATCAAAACTGCATAAAATGATTTATCCTGAATATATCATGTCCAATTATTGGATAGTTCTTCTAGGTCAAATATACAATTTTCCAGCAGAAAATTTATTGAACACTGTCGAATACAATGATAGACCTGAAAATTGTCATTCAAATTTTCATCTGCAATAAGGTTCATAGTTATACAACAAGTTACAGATGCAAGCAAAGTTCAGAGATTATTGTTATCGTATTGACCAGCTCAGTTCACATTTGCAGCTGTGATCTCCAGCATCTGCAGACCTCATTTTTCACTTGTGATTCATGCTTAACAGGAAAGTGCGGAGTGGAATTCACAGATAATATTTTGTATACTTCAACAATGTCAAACAATGAATAATTACAAAGCTGATTTCATGCTCACATGCACGTTTCAGAGCTGTCATCTAGTGCTCGGTATATTTTGCATAATTGAAAATTAGGAACAACAGGAAACTATTTAATTAATTAGGTCTTCAGATATTAAACTTTCGGAAACAGCTATGCACTGAAATAAAACTTACCCATGAATGCAGTCCTTATCACATAGCTCTTTAACAAAGTTTGTTACTGCTATTACCAATTATGGAACTTCTTGTAAATTATTTTCCGGTGCTTATGTCTGATCTATCCAAATCATTGAAATGCAATGGAGGATTACAGGGCTTTAGAAAGAGAAAATCACTTTTTGATGACTCCGGAGATAAACTTATAGCATAGCGATAACCTTTAGTTTGAGCAGACTGGGTATAATTAAATGCTTCGTTTGGTGCAGGCGTACGATTAAAGGTATCATTCAAAGTCCGATTTGAACAACAAAAAACTGTGCGACCGTTGTCTACAGCATTTCTATCTTGGTTAAACTTCAGGATAACCAGAACAATTATGGTTACAAAAAGCAAAAGGGAAGTTGATCCTAACATAATAATTAAGTAACCATTAAGATTGGAAAAAAACTTTTTCGACTGTCCATATTCCTCAGTTCTTTGTGTCGAATTCTCCGTAAGATTTGATAAAATATTAAATGAGAGTGTTACGGTAGTGGATAGACTTGGTTCTCCATTATCCTTCACGAAGACTATCAGCTTTGCTGCGCTAATTTCTTCCTCACTTAAACGCCGTGTTGCTCTAATTTCCCCAGACCGAAGCCCCACAGTAAAAAGCCTGGGATAATTAGCCCCCAGCAAGTGATAAGAAAGCCGTGAATTCTGACCAGAATCGGTGTCAGTCGCGATTAATTTGGTGACCAAATAATCGGGATATACTGATTGTGGCAGAATTTCTACTGATGCTGAGCAGTTCCACGTTAAAGGTGAAACAATAACAGGAGCGTTGTCATTCTGATCCAAGATAATGACATTTATGAAGGCAGTGCTGCTCAGTTTGACAGACCCATTATCGTGAGCTTGAACTTTGATCTGGAAATGTTTCAACTTTTCATAATCAAGGGCATGCAGGGCGTAAATGATCCCATGTTTAGAACTGATGGTAACATACGAAGTTCTCTGTACGCTTCCACTGCGAGTGTTCAGAATAGAATAGATTATCTCTCCGTTCTGGCCCGAATCTGGATCCGAAGCAGTGACCGCAAATATAGAAGCACCCGGAGTGTTATTTTCCATCAAATAGACATTATATGACGATTGTGTGAATCTCGGCGCATTGTCATTAATGTCGGAAATGGACACTAAGAGGGTTTTATTTGTTGACAGAGAGGGAGATCCTCCGTCCCAGACTGAAATGTCAATGCTATATGTCTGGACAGTTTCACGATCCAACTTATCACTTGTAACCAAAGTGTAGCCGTTTCTCGATGTTCTTTGAAGTTTGAACGGAATATCTACTGGAATGTGACATTCTACATGTCCATTTTCTCCAGAATCTGAATCTATAGCAGTGATCAGTGCTACAACTGTACCTGGAGGGGCATCTTCCTGCACCGTACTGGACACCAATGTCACTTCCAATACTGGGGCATTGTCATTTGTGTCTATTAGTTCAACCATAACTTTTGTAAGTCCCGCCATACCTGCATCAGCGTTGTCCACAGCTTCTACATCAAGTTCATAAACATTTGATTCCTCAAAGTCCAGTACTCCTTGAACTGTAATCTCTCCAGTTTCTGGGTCCAAGTTGAACAAATTTCGAATATTTTGGGAAACGTGGCTGGTGAAGTAATACTTCAGTTCACTATTCTTACCTTCATCAATGTCAGTAGCGTGTACGGTTATCACCAAGGTCCCTTTGGGGGAGTTTTCCGCTATAGTGCATTTGTATGTTTCATGATCGAATACAGGTGCATTATCATTGACGTCAAGTACAGTGATCAATATCCTGCTTGTTCCAGATCTCAGCGGTATCCCACCGTCAACAGCGGACAGTATAAGGTGAAAGGACGACTGTTGTTCACGGTCCAAGGGCTTTTCCAATATCAACTCGGCACTTTTTGTCCCGTCAGTCCGTGTCTGAACTCTGAGGCCAAACTGGTCATTCGGACTGACCTGGTAAGTGTTAATTGTATTCGTGCTGACGTCCGGGTCATACGCGCTCTCGACAGGGAAGCGCGCTCCTACTGAAATTGACTCACTGATTTGCAGAAGAAATTCAGGGTTCGGAAATCTGGGAGAATTATCATTTATATCTAGTATTTCCACTGCAACCGAATGTATTTCCAGAGGATTATCAAGCACTAATTGAAAAGAAAGAGAACAGATAGAGCGCTGCTTACAAATCTGCTCTCTATCGATCCGCTCATTCACAAACAACACCCCATCTTCCATATTTACCTTCATGTACTGCCTTCTTTCATCAGAGACGAGCCGAAATTTACGAGACAATAATTCCCAAAGATTTAATTTTAAATCCTTAGCGATATTGCCAACAAAAGCACCGTGCTCCTTCTCTTCGGGAATCGAGTAGCGAATTTGTCCCAAAACCAGGTTTGATGTCCAAAGCAGCAAAACGAAAGATGTCCTGCGTAGTATTGTCATTGTTCTCGGGCGAATGTTGACGTAAAAATGTCGATATGTCGTCCAGTCTTGCTTTTTATACCGTCTTACCACGGGAATATATACTAACACGTAACAGGAGAGGCAGACAACGAACCTGGGAAGATTTCATGAACATGGCCGCACGGCATATGAACAGGCAACGTCTGTCTCTTCGTTTCTGGTCTGTATTTCAGCGGCTCGGATGAGAGGTCCTGTAGATCCCTGTCTTCTGATCTGCTTTTAATTGGTAGACAGCGACACGAACAGCCTCAACCAATAACTGCAACAACTGTTCTTAAAGCTGGACTGTTCCGGTATTCATTGTAATAGAAGGCAACGGATGATTTAGGAGTGCGCAATTTAAAATCCTTTTAGAAACCACAGGTGCAACATAACAACTGATAGTATAATGCTACTTTTAATATTGCTTATATTTATCGATGCAGCAACAGAAAGATAGATTACATTTACATTCCCATAATTACATTTTCCATTTCATCATTGGATGCCAAGGACACAAAGCTTTACTGAGATCATGATAACCCTAATTATGTCATCCAGTACTTTGTGACTCAGTATCATTGATGCAAAGTGCAGATCACCCTCTGGATCCAGCCCAATTAGATGACGGGCCATTTTGTTGCTGGGTGGTAACAGGAAAGTCTGAATAATTCCATTCCCGTTCAATGATAGAATAACATTGTAAACATACTGAAAGAATGTACTTAATTGAATAAAAGTAAATGCCAGCGAATTCTTCAGTGGGGCTAATCTTAGCTGTCATCGCAGTTTGTAAATACTTCTAGTCAGTGGACTGAAGACACAAAACTGAGTCAAAATAACATAATTTGGACGCTGAAAATGAGAGATAAAAGCAGAAAATTCCGGAAAAAGCAATAGGCCAGGCACCATTTGTACAAAAAAAGCAAATTCTTCAGAAAAATATCTTGCATCAGAGTCATTTCTGGTTAAATACCACGAAGAAAAATGTTAACTCCGTGACTTTTGTTCCACAAGCAGCCACACTTGCTGAGCATTTCCAGTATTTACGCATTCATATTAGACTAGGTGTGTCTTATAACAACAACTGTTTCCATTTTTTTCTCACGCTGTTAAGTTATCCTAATGTGACAAACTGGTTCTACAGTGAGAATAACAAATATAAAACTGTGATCTACCTGAATGAGCAGGTGATACCATAGATTGGCAACTGTTTGCAAAAACAGTTTTAAGGATTCATAAAGGATTCTGAGATATTTCAGAAACACTACTTACGCAGTTTCACGGGGCACCCATTGGCTGATGATTAAAATCGAAGGTGCATAACAGGCTAGATTTGGATGATTACATATTTCTTCCGGAGCTTTAAGTCTGGAAATGTTCACAGAGATAGTATGACATGATGCTCTTCAAGATTTTGTAAACAAAAACACGATAAGATTTGTGTCTAAGATTTAAGGTGCTGCTTAATCATGCGTTATTAACGTCAGAACAGGGGTGATGCATGAATGGATTTTATTGTAGTTTCAAAGAGGTTTGCCTGCATTTATGTACGTGAATGATGGAAATGGGTAGGATTTCATTGACGCAACCAACTCGAGGAGATGCAAATAACCGTGAAGTCAAAATATGTGGATCCTGGGAACCTGATATAAAAACACAAAAGGATAAAGTCGCCATCATCTCAGAGAACCATGGAATTGTTCTGTCATTAAAAGGAGACAGTTGGTGATGGTCTAACCTGAAGGTCACTACACCTCAGGCAAGATGTAGGAAAGGAAAGGAAAGTCCTTCATGGTTACTTCAGCTGGTGTAAGAATTGAACCTGTACTGTTGGTGTCACTTTGCAATAAAAATCAGCTGGTGAACCAAATCATTTAACAAACCCCAAGACTGTGAAACGCTTCGTCTTTAGAAGAGGATCATTGGACTCAGAAAAGTAACTGTGCTCCTCTCCACAGATGCTGTCAGGCACGCTTAGTTCCTACAACACTTTTAAGTTCACTAAAAACGGCAATTGTGTTGCAGCCTTTCATGGAATGTTGGTGTCATTTTAAAGGCCAGCATGTTTTTTTCTCTTCAGTGTTATTCGGGGGAAGCTGATTGTGAGCAGGATTTGTGAACATGTGCCGCCTTACTAGAACAGACGGTCACCAGAATTCCACAATATTCCCTCAAGCACAATGAAACAATTAAGATGCAATTCCAATTCAAAATGTTGTGTGGCTTGGATTTGAAATTACAAATTATGATTTTACTATTTACCTACTGCACAAGATGGTGGAGATCAGAAACATGGAAATAGAGTGAAAGGAGCATTACTAAATTGTTGTAGGTATTCTTGTGGATTGTGAACAAGCTCAACTCTTTTTCTATGGGAATAGAAACATAGTTCTTTGGAGGGGAGCAGTAAGAAGAGTATAAGATCTTTCATGGAACTCCACATAAATGAACACGTATAAGAAGCTCTATTTCTTTGAAACCATGAGGACGAATGAATTTGTGGATTTATGTTAAAATGACAATTTATGCATCTGCAAACAAATGTCAACATTTTAACAGGAGTGATATGAAGAGGTGCATTTGGCAGATGATCCTTCGAGATGAAGCACCTGAGGTACTGTGAATATTACAGCTGCAAATGTACTCTTAACGAGGAAATGAATGAATGTTTATGAACGTGCATGGGGTTCCAATCATAGCAGCTGCTGTTATGAAGGAGTAGATTTTTAATGTACCTTTAAGAGAGACTGGAAGCTGGCCACATCTTCCGCCTAGGAACCCTCCAACCACAAGGGATGAACTTAGATTTCTCCAGTTTCCTCATTTCCCCTTCCCCCACCTTGTCTCAGTCCCAACCCCCGAACTCAGCACCACCTTCATAACCTGCAATCTTCTTCCTAACCTCTCCACCCCCACCCCCACTCCGGCCTATCAACCTCAACTTATCACTCTCGCCTTAACCTCCTTCCACCTATCGCATTTCCAATGCCCTTCCCCCAAGTCCGTCCTCCCTACCTTTTATCTTAGCCTGCTTGGCACACTTTCCTCATTCGTGAAGAAGGGCTCATGCCCGAAACGTCGATTCTCCTGCTCCTTGGATACTGCCTGACCTGCTGCGCTTTTCCAGCAACACATTGTCAGCTCTGATCTCCAGCATCTGCAGTCCTCACTTTCTCCTGGAAGTTGGTGTGGCCTTAAAGACGCACATAGGCTGCTGAAAGAATTTAAAATGTAATATTTGACGGTGAAACTACCAGTGCAGCTGTGTTGCTATGATACAAATACAATTTTAAATTCAGCCAATCAGTTTAAATTATGCCCCAGACAACAAATCCAATCAAATGTGAATTTAGTATTTTGACAACATCAAACAAGTGAAATGATCGGATGTTTTACGGTATAAAATGGGACATATTGAACAGTTTGGGAGAGTATTGCTAAGAACACAACAAGTATACACTGATAGCCGAAGAGCTCACTGAAAGGTACCTGTCCATGAGAAATTATGCAGCAGAGCATTGAAGCTGGCCTATAAAAACATCTACAGAGGAAAATGTACAAATGAGAACGTAAAATGCTGATTAGTTAAGAAAAATTATTTTATTTTTCTGTAAATCTGAATCGGAGCTTTTTTCATCAGACCAGAATTATGAAGTGGAAGGTAAAAGCTTGGTTTAAGAGAAAGTAGTTGTAAATAGTCGTCTAATGTTCTCTTTTGGACGTAAAGAATAAGAATGTTAATTCTTACCTTAAATGGTGACCTCTGGGATAGTTCTTTGCTTCACAAAATATGACGGATTACTGTGCAACGTGAGCTTCTCTCTGTATTGACTTTAAATTAGCAAATTACCCAGTGTCACAACAGTTTGGTGGCTTTTGCCCGCGATTTGAATAGGCTTCGCCAGATCCAACCTGAGATCTGGACAGATTTAAATAGAGCTGAATAGATTTGGGGTATGAAAAGGTCCAGTGGATTTCAACACTTGCAGGTTAGTGTCCTGGATCTTTAAATAAAGTGTAGGTGAGACAATTTGTTTAATTTTGGTGACTTCTAGTTGTTTAAATGAAAAGTGAGAGAAATGGCTTTTAAAATTGCCAAAGTTGTTCTAGGGTTTGAAGTTGATTCTCAAATTTGCCAGGAAAGTTTAGAAGGAAAGTAAACGGCCATAATTTTAGAATTAGCAAAGAAGTTAGATTTGGGTTTAATCAAGGACAAAAGTAAAGCAGAAATTGTAAGAGAATTACTCAAACATTTAGGTGAGTTTGAGAAACAGGCACGTGCAGTAGAGTTAGAAAAATTAAATCACAGTTCAAGAAAATTGAGTTAGAAGATAAACAAGAAGAGACAGAGGGAGAGAGTTAGAGAAAGAGAGAGAAGAACAAGCGAGAGCAGGAGAGTGAAAGAGAGAGGAAAACGGAAGGGAAAGAATGTTCTTATCTGACAAAGAGAGTGAGAAGAAAGGGAGAGAGAAAGAGAGACAACAGAGAGAGAGGAAAAGGAAAGAGAGAGAAGGATCTTAGCTGAGCAAAAAGAGAGAGAATTTGAACTTGAGAAGTTGTGACGTGGTCAGCACAGTTGAGTTAACAGTTTGGAGATTAAAAGAGAAGGTGGTGAGGTATACAAATATGTCAAAACTGCGACATTTTGATGAGAAAGGTGTAGAGATCTTCTTTATTTCGTTTGAACAATTGACTCGGCAGATGGAGTGGTCTGAGGATTTTTGGCTAATACTAGTTCAGACTAAACTGGGAGACAGAGCTAGTGAGGTATTTGCTGAGATGTCAGATGAGGGAATAAGAGATTACGCAGAGGTCAAGCAAGCTATTTTATGTGTTTATGAATTGATATAAGAAACATGCACACAGCGGTTCAGAAACATAAAGATGGAACCAGGTCAGACTTATGTTGAGTTTGAAAGAATTAAACATACTCATTTTGATAAATGGGTGGGAGCCTGGAAGATAAATACGACCTTTGAGGCTCTAAGAGAGATTATTCGTCTGAAGGAGTTTAAAAGCTCATTTCCAGAGATTATAAGAATTCACGTACAGAAACAGTAATTTCAGGAAGTGAGAACGGTAGCAGCTTTAGCTGATGAATACGTATTGGTTCGTAACACAAGCTTCTGGCCAGAATTTCATCCTTTGAGGGATAGTCGTTGGGAGGAGGGGAAATCCTACACTACAAAACAAAGAGTAGAGAACACCACAGGTTAAAGAAGCCCAAAAGGGTGGAAAGGAGGTGAAAGGCCTCAGGTGGTTGCACTGTACTGGTGTGAGACTCAGAACATTACAGTATTGGTGGTTTCAAACGAGCACTGGGAAAAGGTATTTTCAGTGCCAGAAAGTGGGGCATTTAAGGTCATAGTGCTTGTCGTTAAAAAAGAGCTCTGAGGGAAATGATGTGGGAAAAGGAACAAAGCTAGTGGCATTGGTCAAAGTCGTAAAGGAAACCCCAAGAAAAGCCAAGGAACTGCAGGAGAGCAACAGCCTAGGCTGCGGCTGGAGATGGATTTAGTACCTGATCTCTGTAAAGGATTTGTCTCTGTGGGTAAAGTTTACTCAGAACGAACAGGGAAAGAAGGGCAAGACGTTATAATTTTCAAAGATATAGGATCAAACCAGTCTCCAATAGCAAGAGATGAGCAAATCTACACTCTTTCTGATCTGTTACCCGACATTGTGGTAACTTGTGGGATAGATGGACAGTAATTTAATGTTCCCGGATGTAAAATCAGGTTGGAATGCCAACTCAAGAGTGGGCAAGTAACAATGGGAGTGATTGACAGTGTGTCAGTTCCAGGAATCCAGTTTGCTCTTGAGAATGATTTAGCAGGGTACAAGGTGGGAGTGACTCACCATACTGTGGAGAAGCCCAAGGAAAATCAAGAAACTGGAGAGTTAAAAGAAAAATATCCTGGTATTTTCCCAGACTGTGTAGCAACAAGATCCCAAGATCGAATAGGTGAGTTAACTAAATAGCACCTAAAGATGACGCAGAATAGAATGAAGCAGGTGGCAGATAAAAACTCTGAGACTCGGACGTTTTCCCGAGAGGATGGCGTGTTAGTACTGTATCCAGTGATAAGAAATCCCTTCAAAACCAGATTTACTGGTCCCTATCAGGTTAAAAAAAAAGTTGAATCAGATGAACTATCAAGTAAAGCTGCCAGATAGAAAAAAAACTGTATCGGGTGTGTCATGTGATCATGTTGAAATTGTATTATATAGAAAGAAAGAAACTGGAGAAACAGGTTTTCGTTATTGCCCCGCAGAGTGAGGAATCAAATGCAGATGTTGTGGAATTTGATGTGCCTCAAAATATGTCAAACAATGAAGAAGTCCTTGAGGAATGGAATAGGTTCATAAACTATCTGGTTCAGGAGCATAGAACGCAGTTGAAAAGTTTGTTACTGTCGTATGAGGACATATGCAGGAAGAGATAGGGAAGATTAAAGCTATTGTGCGTGAAGTAGGCATAGGGAATGCTGCACAGATAAAAAAAAAACAGCCTTACCAGCTTACTCCTTACAAAGCCAGACAGGTAGAGAAGGAGGGGGGAGGCCATGCTCAATGAGGATATCATCTAAACGAGACAGAGTGAGTGGAGTTCGCCAATCGTCTTAGTTACCAAACCAGAAGGGACACAACAATTTTGTATGCATTATCAGACAATCAATGCCGTTGCACAATCAGACTCATACCCAAGACCAAGATTGGCAGACTGTATAGAGAAAGTTGGACAAGCCAGTTACATCACCAAGTTGGTCTTACTGCATGGTAACTGGCAGGTACCTTTATCAGACATGGCGAAAGATATCTCTGCATTTGTAACCTCAAATGAGCTATCTCAATTCAAATTGATGCCTTTTGGAATTAAGAACACACCTGCCATATTCCAAAAACTCATGAACAGAGTTGTGGCTGGGTTGACAAACTGTGCAATCTATTTGGACAATGTAGTAATCTTTAGTAAATCCTGGAACGATCGCATGCTACAGTTGGCAGTGCTCTTCGAATGAACCCAAGAAGAAAAACTGTTAATAAACCTAAACAAAACTAAACTCACGAAAGCAAAGGTGACATTCTTTGAAAATAACATCGGTCATGGAATGTTGACACCACAAAATGCAAAGATGAAGGCCATCGAGGAATTTCGGCAATCAACCTCGACAAAAGCATTGCTTCGATTTTGTGATGAAGCAGTTTCTATTGGAAGTTCGTTCTAGACTTCAGCAGTGTAGTGGTATGTTAAACAATTTGCTGAAGAAGAACACAAAGTTTCGGTGGACAGAAAAATGCCGGAGGTACTCGACTATTTAAAAGCAATATTAACCACGGCCCCAGTTTTATCTACAGCAAACCTTTCGAAACCCTTCAAAGTTACCATCGATGCTCGTGACATAAGAGTTGGAGCTGTACTGCTGCAGGAAGATGATAATGAGATTTAACTGTCTGTTGGTTACTTTTTGAAGAAGTTCAACCTCCACCAGAAGAAATACTCCACGATAGAAAAAGAACTATTGAGTTTGTTACTAGCATTACAACATTTTGATGTGTATGTCATGTTAATTTTTATTTTAAATATGGATCTCTCGGATAGTTCTTTGCCTCTCGAAATTTAACAGATTGCAGCATGAGGTGAGCTTCTCTGTGTTTCAGAGTTAAAATAGCAGAGGGGGTTACTCCACGTCCGAACATTGCTTTGTCCCAAATTATGTCAAACGTCCTGACTGCATTTGGAATTGCAGCTATCCTGTATGAAACTGTAACTATGCCCTTTAGTTGGTGAGAGCGTTTTAGCAAATCAATAATTGTCTTACGGATTGCAAAATTTCCAGGCACACTATTGATCTGGCTTTTTGAGTTCAGATTGCAGCTCATGATAAACAATATAATGTTGGTGGTACAGAATTTAGCAATCGTAACGCCATTGAGGAGAAAAGGGAAGTCGTCTTACCTGTCTTTTTATGTTGTGCAGATTTTGCCGAGAATGCTTGGAGTCAGTTTCTGCATCCACAGAATTGCAAATGTTTCTGTAAATTGTGCAATGTTCAGCGAGCATTTCAGTGCTGAGCTTGCGATAGAAAATGGTTATTGATGCCACAGTTGAAGCTGATTCAGCCTTGACAAGACCTTAAAGAATTGCTGCAGAGACTTCCTGGAACTGAGATGGTTGTCTTCCTACAGTTCCAACCTCCTCTTTTGTGCTAGACAGATAGCTAATCCTTAGAGATTGTTTCACCTGGTTTCTATAAATTCTTGATGACACGCCTCGAACAAATTCTGTATTGATGTCAAAAGTAATCAGTCTCATTTCAAATCTGGAGATCAGTTCTTTTGTCTCTTAATTAGGCAACTACTGAAATGCAAATTGTTCACCTGTGTCAATTCTAACCTTCAAAGTATCTGCTCTGTGTGGCTTGTATGTTTAAAATTAAAACTTTGTCACTATCTCAAAGAAACCTATGCACCCTTGTTAGAAATTCATAACAGAATATCACTACAATTTGTAGGAGTGACATTTGACCAAACCTTAGAATGGGACAGGAACCGTGCCTGCAACTGCAGCTCTCCATGGGATGTCTGTACATGTCGAGGTATCGAATTCAAACACTAATGCCAATGGAGTGTAAAATAGAATGAGATAATAATTCGTGGGACATCCCCTCTTGATTAATTTTGTACTTGTGGCAAAGTTAATTTTAAATTCATATATAGAAAATGCGCATCTTTGGCCATGCCAATTTTATTTCTCACCTCTAATAGCCCTTAGGAATAAAATGCTGATCTTCATTTTGGAAACACTGCAGTCCTTGCAGGGCCAGTTCATCACGCCTTCGTTCAGATTGCAATTTTGCAACATTTCCCCGGAAATACGGAAGCCGTGGGGCAATGGCTCCATATCATAATTGTGTACACAAGAAGGAAGAGCAGGCAGATAATTGCCCTTGTCCAACTTTGTGGGAGAGATAGGGTATTTGGTGCGTGTTGTCTAAGGAGTCTTGGTAAATTGGGCAAAATATGTTCACGGTGATATGTGATACTGTCACTGCGAGTCAGAGTAAACAAAGTGGATTGATTGGTTGCCAGTCAAGCAGCAGCTTCTTCCGGCATTTGTCGAGATTCACGTGTGTCCTTTGAGCTCGGTATGTTGAGGATATTCTGGCACATTCTTAATTTGTACCTCACCAGTGGTCGACAGCATTTAAGACGTCAGGAGAAGCATTAATTTCTGTATAATTTCCTTCCATTGACGTTCTTTGAAGTTAAGCTTTTGTGTCACTCGTCCAATTCAATTTCTGGTCAATAGCAACACTCCCGATATTTGTAATAGGGGATTCATGTATGGTAACGTTGTTGAGTGCAAAGGGGGATAGACAGATTCTCTCGTATTTGATATTAACATTGACGAACAAAAATGCAACACCGCCGTACTTGTCACTTCTCAGCCTAGGCCAAAACGTTGTCCAGGTCTTGTTACTTTGCCACGTCGACTTTAGCACTACCTGAGAAGTTGAATTGAAAGTTGCATAATCGTCAGAAAACATCCCGAAGTTGGAACTTATGACACAGGGAATGCCATTGATGATGACACTAGTTAAGCCCTAGCAAAGAACTTGCGAGACAACAACATTCCGGTCGTGTGGAAGGGGTGACTGCCTTTGTCCTAAATGCTTGGTATAATTGCTGTCAGAGGAGAGAGATTCCTTTGCTACGTTTTTGCTCCAGCTCCTTGATCAAATGCAACTTGGTTAAAAGCCAGCCATCTTTATTTCCTCCTTGGATCTCAGCTCTTCCTTCCATATTTCTATGGTCTGCAATATATCCAAGGACATGATTCGGCTGGCCACCCCTCCCATTTATCTCTCCACCTCGGAGGTTCCCTGATGAAGGGTTTTTGCCCGAAACTTCGATTTTCCTGCTCCTTGGATGCTGCCTGACCTACTGCACGTTTCCAGCACCACTCTAATCTAGACTCTGATTTCCAGCATCTGCAGTCCTCACTTTTGCCACCGCAATCTGAGCGTCAGTGAACACGTTATTTTGTGTAAATGGCTCTTGTCAGCATTCTCAATGGCACATTTCATTAATTGGATAGTGAATTTGGGCATTTGCATAGAGTGCTATTTGGCTTGTTAGGATTTATCCTGCTTTTTTGTGGCCGTGACAATATATGGAGAACTTTCCATATTGCTGTATAGATTGCAACTGCATTGGAGCAGTGCTTGAGGAGTGGCTACTTCGGGATCATAGGTTTTCAGCGCTATTCCCCGAATTTAATCAGGACCCATAGTCATTGCGCTGTCCAGTTCTTTCAATCGTTGCTTGATATCACATGGGGTGAATTGAACTTGCTGCAGCCTGACATCCACCTGAGGTATAGCACTAACTGACAGGTTAAGATTTACTCTCTTTATGTGGCCGTCTCACGTCTGAATTACTGGGGACCTTAGAATTGAATTGGAGTCTCCAGTCGTCAATTTTGTTTGCACTTGAAAATGCTTCGGTCTTGTATTTTACAACGAAGTTCTGGGGTCTCCCATCATTGATGATAGGGATATTTATGAAGCCTCATCCTCAGATTAACTATTTAGTTATCCACCACCATTAATAAGTGGATGTAGCAGGATTCGTGAGTTTAGGTGTCGTACTGTGCCTTCTCTTAGCCTTATCTGTCACGAGCTGCTTAATGTGAAAAAAGTGCTCAGACTTTGATCAATTCGACATGTCATTTTCAGTCATGTTTGGTGCTGTTCTTCACATACTGCCTTCCTACTATCTTCTTTGAACCTGTGTTGGTCATGTGTCTCCACAGTAATGGTAGAATGGGGAAGGTATCAGGGTCTGATTCTGTTTGAAACTACTCTGTTGGTACAGGTAGTTCATAAAGACAGCTCATGAGTGCTCAGTATTGACTTGATAGTTTTGTTTGAAATGCATCATATTCAGCATTGTCATCATGCATTCTCAATGTGATAGAGCATATCCTCAAAGTAAAAGCAGGACTTCATCTTCATAAGGGTTGTGTCATTGTCACCAGCTTTAATATTGTCATGGTGCTGTTAGAGACATTGGTATCTTCTGCAGGTAGATTTACAGCAACAAGGTTAAGTAACTTTGATTTTTATCCTGTTGGCTGCTCACCTACGGCCACAAATCCAGTTTACGAACTATGCCCCTGGCACTGGATGGGCCGTGATAAAGGGTGTGCTGCAGAACAATTGCTGTTGATGGAAATTAATATATTCCAGCCAGAGTGTGTTCCTTGCCATTCATACCCTCAGGATGATCTCAAATTGATGGTAAATGTTCTGGGGTATGTGGGTTAGGTAGGTGGTGATTAGCACGAAGTTTCTATGTCCATATTTCGTCTGATGTCTTTAGTCTTCACGTTGTGCAGAATTAATGCTGATTCTCACATGACAATGCTCTGTTGATTATACATCACTATGCTGTCACCTTGTGGATGATGATGATAATGCCCAGGACCTCCAATGTAATACATGATTTTGTGATAGTCCTGGTGTCAATATATTGTTTCACTAATCTGGGGGACACCTCTTTCAATTTTGAGGTTATTACGGTGCACTTTGGTGACTTGGCAGGATTGATTGTATCATTCTCTTGGTCAATGATCCAACAATCAGACTATGTGGCAGCTGAATATTACTATTTTCCTAGGCTATTTCAGGTTCACCAAGATTATTGTTACTCTGGAGCAGATTGGGGAGGGCTATATTTTCTTCCTTGCATGTCATCAGTGAACAAAATAAGTTCTGGCTGTAGGTTTGCTCACTGAGCTGAAAGGTTCATTTTCAGACGTTTCGTCATCATACTAGGTAACATCTTCAGCGATCCTCCAGACGATGTACTGCTGATCATTCCTGCTTTCTATTTATATGTCTGGGATTTTCGGGGGCTTGGTGATGTCATTTCTTATGGTGATGTCATTTTCTGTTCTTTTTCCCAAGGGGTGGTAATTGGGGACCAAGTCAATGCGCTTGTTGATACCAGTTGGGATGCCATGCTTCTAGAATTCTCGTGTGTGTCTCTGTTTGGCTTGTCCTAGGGTGAATGGGTTGTCCCAGTCAAAGTGTCCTTTCTTAGCTGTATGTAAGGATACAAGTGAGAGACAGTCATGTCGTTTTGTGGCTAGTTGATGTTCATATATCCTCGTGGCTGGTGTAGTGACTATTACAGTTCTCAAATGGTATTTTGTAAATGACATTCATTTGTTTGTTGTCTGTATTAAGTCATTCAAGTTTATTAGCTGCCGTTTTCGTTTATTGGTGAGTCTGTGGGATACCAAGATGCCAAGGGGGCTGAGTAGTCTAGCAGTCATTCCTGAGATGTCTTTGACATAGCGGAGAGTGGCTAAGGTTTCCGGACGTGTTCTGCCTGCTTGTTTTGGCTTGTTGCTGAGAAATAAGCATCTTAAATCAAACAGATTACATTGAAAAAGTGAACGCACTACGTGCAGATACAAACACTTACCAACAAGTGGCGATAGACCCGACCCCACAACTAGAGAACCGAATCATACCCCTACTCAAAACAACTTCAGAAATCTGGAGAAATAAATAAGAGCGACTTTCAAAAAAATGAAACTAGACAGATCCAACACACCACGCTTCTATAGATTACCCAAAATTCACAAATTTTGCAGATATTTTCATGGAATGCAAGAGTTCATGAAAACTTTGGATTTAACATTGATGTTGTAAAACATTCTTATGCTTCATAAAAAGAAATGTGTTTGGATATCTGTGATTTCTCAACACATTTTAGTGTTTTTATCTCTCTGCTGCTGTCTCCCAGTTTTCTCTTGCATATAGTTCAATAAGTGTTGGATTGAACTAGAGTAAAAGTTTAGATGACAATTAGAACCTAAAGTATAATGTCAAATTGCGTTCATTCAATTTCTAAATTAATGCATTAAATATAAGTTGTGTGCTTGCTTTCCTTGGTTTACTTTACAGTTTGTAGAAAGTAGGTTTAAATATGATAAGTATCACCAGAACCATAAATAAACAAAACACGAAATTAAAAGCAAATTACATGATATTTAACATAGGTACAAGAGGCAAAACAATTCATTGTAAATGTATAAATATATTTTATCCTTAAAAAGCTAATAAAAAGTCTGAAATACGTTTGAGAATAGATGTTTCGCCTTTCTTTAATGTTAAAGCTCATACTGTAATTCAAATTACGTCATAAAATGTTGGGTGAATAAAAAACTTGAAATGTATACCTTAAAATTTCACTAGTAAATGAAAACAGCTTGACAAAAGTTGCTAGGGAATTCAAGCACCATTAACTATTATATCGCCAGAAATTAACCATGTTGAAAAAGCAAACATTATAAAGTCTGAATTGCATTTAATGAGTTATGTGATGTGTAGATTTCCAAGCAAGAATTGTAGTTTTCAATGTGAAATCGTAATTAATTCATAGAAAATACAGTTTCCTTGTGAAATGCTGTCATATTATTGTCAATGCTGTGATCATATTATTTGACTAATAATTCTGCACTTAAAAATAATAGAAGTAATTAGTCATTGAGAGAAAATATCTCACACAAAAGGTTCAAAAGCCTTCTCGGATTTAATGTCAGACACCACTGGCTGGAATGCACAATCACATCACATATTCTCTTGAAACGGAAATTTCTATGTGTGTCACATGTTGTGGGAGGAAACATACCCCTTAAAGGCTGAGAATAACTATCACAACATTGCCTGCCCTAACAGATAATGCATGCATTTAAGTATGCATCTTGTTAAATGTGGGTACTAAATGTGATCTAGAAAACATCATTTCACGTCAGTGTATTTTTCAAAGACAGAAGCCAACCTTACTCTCTCAAATTCAATTCAATTACTACACATATTCTCTGCGTACATATTTTTAAAACGTTAGCACTGTCACTATACGCATAAATTAATTCAAAGTTCTTAATTAGCTTTTGTTTTCCGAGAAAAGATGTTCATTGTGTGAAGTAGAACAGTTACTTGTGAAATTACACTGACCCCGAAAATCATATACGTTTAGAAACATATAAACCTCTGATTGCATGCTACGGTTAATATAGTGTGCATTGCATAGAATGGCCGAACAAGAAAACAGCGGACAGTCAAAGTTCACATGAAGCCAGTCGTTGCTATTAAAATTGTTACTATTGTTTCTCTATTAAAATATTGCAATCAAGTCAAATATACGTTTTGCCTACCACACAAATGAATAATAGAATGTTGAATATTAGTCCCTGCATAATGCCAGCTATGTAGGCCACTCGTGCCAATCATTGATAGAATATAGCAAAGAATCGGCCCAGTGGTCATTCAATGTGTGCAATATGTCCATCGTACAGAACCAGACAGTGCTTAGAAGCTTCAGAAAGGTATGTCCATGATTTGATGTGATTCTACTTCTGTAAATAATTTGTTTAACAATGCTGGGAATTCCATCACGAGCCAATTCAAAATTATTTCTAGGGGCTCCCAGAGTGATGCACTTTGCATGTACTCGAAGCTTCGTTTGTTAATAGGTCGGGCTATTTTTCAAAAACTTTTTTTCTAAGTAGTTACGTTGCATAGTTTGTATTTTAAAAATGGTCGTGAAGACCGCCAATCTCTGGTGCCTCTCCATGACAATTCTTTGATCAATAAGCATTTGTCTGCCAGGCCTGAAAGCTAAGATTGATGGTAAACTCTGCTTGCTCCATGGCCATGCCCACCGTAGCCAAACAAATTAGAATGGTCTTCTCATGCAGTATAATTGGTCTTCCTGTTTTCCAGATTGATTCTTGCGTCACAGTCCTGATGAGTGGAAGATGAAAAACTTTGAATTGTTGTCGCTTTTTAACAATGATTATTTTCTGTACACCAAGCATGCATGCATTCAGTGATTTCAATACCAGAAATACACTAACCTCGGAAGGAAACAAGCAAAAAAAAAATTGAGAGTATCTTTTAATGATGCATTGAGCTAAACATTCAAAACTTATGGACATCCCAAACATACGACTTTATCAAAACAAACTTCCTGCTCGCATAAAAACTGCTGTTTAAATGAATTCTACGCGTTGATATCCATGGCATTCACTTCCCTGTAAGGCAAAGTAGGGTGGCTAGGTTTTAAAAAGTGAAAATTGCTTTTCGATTATTCTGGTGATAAACAGATAGTGTAACCAAAACCTTCAGTTTGGTCAGGCCCGCTATTATTCAGTAGTCATCTTGGTCCAGGTTTCTGATCAAAACCATTGATTGAAGTACTTAATCAGTAAGAAGAAACTGTCGAGTTGTGATTTCTGCACCGATTCTGACTTGTTTAAACTTCAAAGCGATCAGTAAAATGATGGTTTAGAGAAACAAAACTTAAGTCGATTCAAAACGAAGATGAAATAATGACTTAAATCCGAGATATATACAGAATGGCGGGGCACGTTTCTTCTTTGAGAAGACTTATCAGTATTATTGGAGACGGTTAAAAATGAAACTATGATCGTACTGGAGAGGGTCGGTTGGCCATTGTCCTTCACAGAGTGGATAAAGCGTTCAGTAATGATACCTTGAGCCTTGTAGTCGTCGAGTTTCTCTTACATCTCCAGTCAGAAAGCCTACGGTAAATAGATGGTGATCAGCCACGTCCAACATTTCATATGAAAGCCGTACATTCTGACCTGAATCAGAATCAGTCACGATTAAGTTGATCATCAAATAACCTGGATGCACTGACTGAGGCGAAATCTCCACCGATGCAGAATTATTCAAAGTGAAAGGTGAAATAACAAACGTTCATCATTTTGGTCCAACATAATACTATACATTGACGATGACAGTGCTGCTTATTGGAGTTGAACCACCGTTCTGAGCTTGAACCTTGACGTGGAATAATTTCAGATTTTCATAGTCTAAGGAATGAATCGCAAAAATGTTTCCATTTTTAGAGTTAAATGTAACGTAAGCAGATATCGGGCCTTCGTCTAAAATCGAATAGGTGACTTCCCCATTCTGAACCAAATCTCTGAGTCCAAAGCGGTAACAGCAAGTGTGGAACCACTAGGAGCGTTGTTCTGCATCAGACACACGTTATAAGAGGATTGCATAAAGTGCCATTTATATCAGAAACTGAAGCTAAAATTGTTTTGTTTGCATGAAGTGAGGGCATATCCTCATACCAGGCTGAAATTGATATATTGTACATTAGGATTGTTCGCGATCCAGGTTATCGTCAGTTATCAATTTATAGCTATTCATCAAAAACTTTTGCAATTTACATGGAATGTCTTCAGGAACCTGGCACTTTACCTGACTATTCAGAATCTCGATCTGTGACACTGATTATGGCTGTAACCGATCCTACTGCAGCATCTTCAGGGATAATGTTGGATGTTGAGCTAATCTCTCTATCAGCAAAGTTATCATTCACATCAATTAGATCGACCATGTCCTACCAAAAAGGGTGGAGCGTTGTCCACTGCCTGTACGTCAAACTCGAAAATATTTGATTCTTCAAAATCTAGTTCTGTTTGAACAGTGGTCTCGACAGTTATCGAGTTCAATTTGAACAGGTCACGAATTCTTACAGACACATAGCTAGTGAAGGAATATGTTAACTCAGCGTTCACTCCTTGATCTAAGTCAACAGCATTTATTTTTGCAACGATACTGCTTGGATGAGTGTTTTCTCGCACAATCACTCTATAGACTTGATGTTGGAATACAGGCGCATTGTCATTCCCATCCATTACATTAATGATAATCTGCATTGTTCCAGATCTGTGGGAAGCCCACCATCAATAGCAGTCAGTACAATAGCCTGCTGCTCATGATCCAAGGATTTCTGTAATAACAACTCAGCACTTTTACTTCTATCTGTTCTTGACAGCACTCTAATGTTGAAGATTTCGTTTGGATTTGTTTTGAATGTGTTGATTATATTTATCCCCACATTTGGATCGTGCGCGCTCTCAACCGGGAAGCGCGCTCTAGGCGCAATTAATTCACCGATCTGCAGGAAAATTTAATCCTTTGGAAAACGAAGTGAATTATCATTTACATCTATTATTTCCACTGAGGCATGATGCATTTCCAAAGGGTTTATGAAGAGCTATTTGAAAGGAAAGGGAACACGGCGTGCTTTGTCTACAGATGTGTTCTCGGTCTATTTGTTCCTTAACAAATAATACACCATTGTCTTCATTTACCTTTAACAATTGTTTTCTGTCATCTGAGAGCAACTGAAATTCGCATGCCGATAATTCTCTGAATTTGAGAGTTAAATCCTCTCCGATATTACCCACAAATGTGTCGTGCTGCAATTCCTTGGGAATGGAACACCGAAGTTGTCCAGAAACCGTGTCTGTCACATAATGGAGGAAGATGAAAAACGTCCCGCGACTGGATGTATTCATTGCTCTGGACTGCAATGTCTGATGAATTTATAAACAATCAGCCAATCGCTTACATTAAATTCCTTTTTTGAAAAAAACGAACGAATTTGTATTTTTTTAATGCTAATGTGCATTTGCGTTATCAAAAAAAAGGACAGCTTCTCTGAATATGTCCGTCTAGCATAAGGGAAAGCACGGGCTGTTTCTTCGCTGGCTTTTTGTTTCACTGGTGGAGGAGGCGGTTACATCACACACGTCATCCTCTTTCCTTATTGCAGACAGTGACACGAAAAGATTTAACCAATAACTGCAGCAATTGTTTTTAAAACTAGCCCTTTCTGAAACCTTAGTATTTTTGAGTGTGCAAATAAAAACTCAACAGAACGTCTTGTGACACAGTCCGCAGCACCCTTGCTTCTGAAACTGAAGTTCGGTATTTCAAATACATTTTATGTCTTAATTGTTAGGGAAGGTGCGTTCATAATGCAACCAAACACATTACTTATCAATCAAAAAACACTATCTTACGGACAGCACATGCAAGATCAGAATTTGTTTGTGTCAGTCATACTCAATGCAGAACGAAAGCCATTCAATATTTTACCTCTGGATTCAGCTGGCGTTGTGTTCCAGAAAATAAAACAAGCTTACTAAAATTAAATGAAAGTAAAATTAAGAATGGTTTCATTTCTTTCATGTGCCGCATGTCACCACCTGTCTAAAGAAAATAAACCACTGGAGAAGTTTTTTTAATAGTCCAGTCTCGCCTTTTAAAATGACTTGCAAGTCGCCAACTGCCCCTGATGGCACATCCATTGTTGCCATAATGACCATTGTGTATGCAATCATCTGCATCTTACTTGTCAGTATCACCCATAGTTTATTTGACACAATCCGTAGATTGTTCATATTACATCACGTCAGACATGAACAAACTTATTTATGGTTATATGTTTGAGAGATTCTTTAATGTTATTTTACATTTGTTGCCATTTTCCTCACTTTCCATAGAATAAGCCTGCATATTTTTAAAAAATATCTTTCACAGGATGTGGGCATCACGAGCTAATCTAGTACTCATTCCCTTCCCTAACAGTTGAGAGTCAACTACATTGCTGTGCGTCTGGAATCACATGTAGGCCAGACCAGGTAAGGATGGCCATTTCCTTTTAGAGAGTTCGTTAGTTAACCAGTTTCTCTTTTTGTCGTGACAATCGAAGACTGTTTCATAGTCTTCCTTAGAGTTTTAATTCTAGATTTGTTTTTGAAAAAGGTTGCATTCTCATTCTACCTTTCACCATGATAGTATTCAAACCCAGGTCGCCAGAATGCTACCTAGACCTCTGGGTGCATATTCAATCCTTACGTTGTTAGGCCACAGCTTTGTGATTATGGAAAGTGCATGCTGACAAATCATAATATAATAGTGAATTATTGCATGACTGAATTATTAAGGTGCAGAACCTGGTAGTATTGTGTTCTGTTGGGCAGAATGGCCTTCGCCAATTCAAGCAACGTCAAGTTGCAAACTGAGGCATCATGCATCTTCAGGAAGTGGAGATTTAGTTTATGATCAGACTAAGCTGTATAAAATAGTCTAGTCCAGCAACTAGTGGTGATCCCTATAGATCAATTCTCTGGCCACAGTATAGTTATGTACATAATATTCATATGTCGGATAGAGTGGTATATATTTATTCGGAATGTGTATGTTGGAGTAATCCTCACCTCAAATATACTGAGGCAAGTGTCTTAGCAAGTCATCTAACTGTAATAGTAGTGGGGGCTAAAAAAAAGGTAGTGCGTGAGGGGTCAATTAACATGGAGATTTTGGATGGGGGAGGTCATGTTCTAGACACATCTAAAGAGCAGATTATTGCAGGTGCAGCAAAGTTCAAAAGGACCATGTAAATTAATGTTTGAAACGTAAATACGGGCTAAGATAAAGGTGTGAAGACATAGCTGAACTATCACAAGGAGACGTTTAAACCAATAAATAATAACGTCACCAAAGGTGAATTTGAAACAGAAACAAAGGTTCTACCAAAAGGATGCAGCATGTTTTCAATAAAGTAGGAAGTATTACAAGGGATGGGGTCACCATTCGTTGATATCTGAAACGTTGAAGGTAGTACTAAACGGAAGGAAAACATATACTTGTGCAAAAGGCAGCTGGTAGGTTGGGCCCTCAGATGGATCTCTAAAACAAAGCTAAAACTTTAAGAAGGAAAAATAGAGTGTGACATAAAGGTCGACATAAGTATGCAGGTAAAGTTGCCATAGTCCAAGGAGACTGTGACTGAATGAGAGATGACTGACAGTGGCTTAAAATGTCGCTCAACACGCCTCAGGGAAAAAAGGGATCTTTATGGAGACTGCAGCAAGTGTAGACATTTAATGCACGAAGTTTCCATCAGTCCTCATCATAAGCCATTTGTCCAAACAGCTAACAAACTCGCAGGAACAGTGGCACTCAGTAAAAGAGAGATAAGGGTTTCCATAAATATTTTAAAAGGAAAGCTAATAAAGTGAGTATTGGTCCCATAGACTATCAGCCGACAGAATCATTAATAAGAATGCAGAGATGACAGGTGATGACAGATGAATTGTGCATCATTTTTTATATTTCAAAGGAGATGAACAACATTTCAGAAGCAGTGATGAATTGGGAAATAGCATGCGGGAGAATTCATTAAAATCACAATAAACAGAGAAGTGATGTTAAGTAAATGTTTGGCAATGCCGACCGAGAATTGACGAAATCGTAACGGACTCCATCTGAGCATTTTAGAAAAAATTATCATTGAGGTAATATATTGTGGTTAATTTTCAAATACTTCCTTCATTCTGGGAAGATCGATTTAATGGTACACGTTACTGCTTTATTCAAAATGGATGTAGATGGAAAGCAGGAAAATACAGGTCTGTTAGCTTAATATCAGTCATAGAGAAACAGTTTGAAGTCATTAATTGTAAAGATGCAGCAGGATTCTTGTGGTACACTGCCTGTGAGGAAGGAGGACTGGTTGAAGTTGCACCTATTACAGAGGTTGATACCAAAAAATATTTTGGCAATGGAATAAATATTAGGTATATTCTGGAAAATGTTAGCAAACTAATTTGGAGGTTATTGTCCAATGAAGACAAAAATCTCTGAACTTGTAGATGAGTTCGTGGTCATCAGGTACAGACATTGAGATTTTCTGAAGTGGACATTATGTTTGACCAATTCACCGGAATTCTTTTAAGAGTTACCGCAGATAATGGAAAAGCAGACAGTATATTTTACTCAAATCTGCAGAAGGCATTTAACAATATGCCATCAAATTTTTTTGTAGAAAAAAAGAGGTTCATTGTGTCAGGGCTGACATATTCGAATAGGTAAAGGACTGGCTGACTAAAAGGATGCAGAGAGTATCAAAAATAGCACGTTTCCAAAGAGCAATGCGTGGTCAGCCAAAGAGATTGATATCGAAACTCAAGCTGTTAATGAATGTAAATAAATTGCATAAAGGAGTGGAATGTATAGGAGCCAAACATATTGCTGACAAAAGGGTAATTCGAAAATTAAGCTCTGATGGGGACTCAAGTATGTGAGAGAGTGTTAGGAATAAATTTGTTGTGTGGGTTAAATTGAGCAAATAGACTATAATGCGTGAGAATTGAAATTGCTAATTTTGGCAGATAGAATTTAAAAATAAGCTAAGTATCTCAATGTTGAGTGACTGAAGAACTCTGAGATAAAAAGGAATATGAGTCCCTTAGGGTACTATTCAGAAATGGACAGTATGCTCGTTCAGCATGTAATTGGAAAGCCAAAACAATACTTTCATTTATTAGGGAATGTAAGCGTAATGACTTCATCTTTCAAATATACAGAATGTTGGTGAGATCACAGCTAATGTTTTGTGCATTTGTTTAGTTATCTTTTTTCAGGAATGATGTAAATTAAATGAAAACATTTCAACGACGTTTAATCAGACTATTGACAGGAATAGGTTGGTTGTCGTAGTTTAGAGAAATAATTGCTTAACAGCATTTTTAGAAATAGCAGACAGAATAGTTACATTGGGTAAAAACAATGACTGCAGATGCTAGAATCCAGATTCTGGATTAGTGGTGCTGGAAGAGCACAGCAGTTCAGGCAGCATCCAAAGTGCAGTGAAATCGACATTTCGGGCAAAAGGCCTTCATCAGGAATAAAGGCAGTGAGCCTGAAGCGTGGAGAGATAAGCTAGAGGAGGGTGGGGTGGGGAGAAAGTAGCATAGAGTACAATGGGTGAGTGGGGGAGGGGATGAAGGTGTAAGGTCAGGGAGGAGAGGGTGGAGTGGATAGGTGGAAAAGAAGATAGGCAGGTAGGACAAGTCCGGACAAGTCATGGGGACAGTGCTGAGCTGGAAGTTTGGAACTAGGGTGAAGTGGGGGAAGGGGAAATGAGGAAACTGTTGAAGTCCACATTGATGCCCTGGGGTTGAAGTGTTCTGAGGCAGAAGATGAGGCGTTCTTCCTCCAGGTGTCTGGTGGTGAGGGAGCAGCGGTGAAGGAGGCCCAAGACCTCCATGTGCTCGGGGAGGGGGAATTGAAATGTTGGGCCATGGGGTGGTGGGGTTAATTGGTGCGGATATCCCGGAGATGTTCCCTAAAGTGCTCTGCTAGGAGGCGCCCAGTCTCCCCAATGTAGAGGAGACCGCTTCGGGAGCAACAGATACAATAAATGATATTAGTGGATGTGCAGGTAAAACTTTGATGGATGTGGAAGGCTCCTTTAGGGCCTTGGATAGAGGTGAGGGCGGAGGTGTGGGCACAGGTTTTACAGTTCCTGCGGTGGCAGGGAAAAATGCCTCTCCATTTCCATCTCTGACACCTCTCTCCCCTTCCTGGACCTCTCCATCTCCATTAATGACGACCGACTTGACACTAACATTTTTTACAAACCCACCGACTCCCACAGCTACCTGGATTACACCTCTTCCCACCCTACTTCTTGTAAAAATGCCATCTCATATTCCCAATTCCTCTGCCTCCGTCGTATCTGCTCCCAGGAGGACCAGTTCCACCACAGAACACACCAGATGGCTTCCTTCTTTAGAGACCGCAACTTCCCTTCCCACGTGATTAAAGATGCCCTCCAACACATCTCGTCCACATCCTGCATCTCCACCCTCAGACCCCACCCCTCAAACCGTAACAAGGACAGAACGCCCCTGGTGCTCACCTTCCACCCTACAAACCTTCGCATAAACCAAATCATCTGCCAAGATTTCCGCCACCTCCAAAAAGACCCTAGCACCAGGGATATATTTCCCGCCCCACCCATTTCCCCCTTCCGGAAAGACCGTTCCCTCCATGACTACCTGGTCAGGTCCACGCACCCTACAACCCACCCTCCCATCCTGGCACTTTCCCCTGCCACCACAGGAACTGTAAAACTTGCTCCCTCACCTCTATCCAAGGCCCTAAAGGAGCCTTCCACATCCATCAAAGTTTTACTTGCACATCCACTAATATCATTTATTGTATCCATTGCTCCCGAAGCGGTCTCCTCTATATTTAGGAGACTGGGCGCCTCCTAGCAGAGCGCTTTAGGGAACATCTCTGGGACATCCGCACCAATCAAACACACCACCCCATGGCCCAACATTTCAATTCCCCCTCCCCAAGGACATGGAGGTCCTGAGTCTCCTTCACCACCACTCCCTCACCACCAGAAGCCTGGAGGAAGAATGCCTCATCTTCTGCCTCAGAACGCTTCAACCCCAGGGCATCAATGTGGACTTCAACAGTTTCCTCATTTCCCCTTCCCCCACTTCACTCTAGTTCCAAACTTCCAGCTCAGCACCGTCCCCATGACTTGTTCCTACTTGCCTATCTTCTTTTCCACCTATCCACTCCACCCTCTCCTCCCTGACCTATCTCCTTCATCCCCTCCCCCACTCACCCATTTTACTCTATGCTACTTTCTCCCCATTCCCACCCTCCTCTAGCTTATCTCTCCACGCTTCAGACTCACTACCTTTATTCCTGATGAAGGGCTTTTGCCCGAAACGTCGATTTCGCTGCACTTTGGATGCTGCCTGAACAGCTGTGCTCTTCCAGCACCACTAATCCAGAACCATTGTTACATTGCAAATGCGCTACAAGGTAATATAACATAAAATAACATAATTAAATAACAAATCAGTGGTTTTGTATGACTTTTGAAATAAAGCAGAGAAAATATGCTTTCCTGAACATGCCAAATATAATTGGTGTACAATATATTTTAGAAATTCTGAACAGTTTCAGACGGAAACATTTATATACCAACGTTCCTCTATATACACTGACCAAACAAAAACTTCATTTTCTGGTGCCAACTGAAAAAAACGTATTTTCCGCCATGCACTGAAATGATGTTACATGTTATGATGCTAACTGTTATGACATGATGCTAAAAGGTAGCATAGACCTTAATTGCTTCTTATATTTAACGTAGATGTGAAGTTGGTGCTCTAGATGTTATGCAACTAGACAAAACACTCGGCTTTATGAAAAACATAATTTATTTAAACACTGCAGTGAAAACACAAGTAAAAGAAAGTGGAATTTAGAAGTACTTAACTATTGGAAAACTTAACTGAACCGATGCCATGACTATTACTTATTAACTATTCCAATAAACATATCCCTTGGGTAAAAGGTAAATTCAAACACAGATTCCTACAGGCTGGAGGGAATAACATCTAGAGAGAGAGATTTCAGAGAAAGTCAGGAAATCTTTACTGAAGTTTGCAACTCTTTTGAACTGAAAACATCTAATGATGGCTACAGCTAAACAAAAGTAGAAACAAAACCTGAACTGGGAGAACTGGTCACTCCCTTTCTACTGTTAAATAGTTAACCCCTAGATTCTTCGGACCCTCTGCTTTTATCTTCGTGAGTAATCCATATCTAGCTAAAAATTTTAGTAACTCTGCTGCAATCATTTTAGCTGTAATTTGCGTAATGGAATCGTTTCTGGAAGTCTAATGGTCATGTCCATTATTGTTAACAAACTCTAATTCCCACTTCATGCTTTAGGTAGGAGTCCCATTCAATCCTTGTAAATGGTTCCTCTAATGCCAGAATTGGTATTAAACGTGCTCGTTTTATTGCATCTTGAGGGGTTTCAATTATCTGATATGTATAATAACATGTCTGGCAAAATTCAATTATATCCTTATGCTTTTCAGGCCAAGTTAAATGTTATACATTTGGCTTGAATTTTTCTTAACCATAAATAACCTCCTACTGGTAATTCATGTGCTACCCGCAGTATGTCCTTTTTTATAGCCAACTGGTAATACAGTTTGATGAACTCCTGACCATGTTTCATTTGCCTAAATATATGATGGTTTCCATTTCATCATCAAAGCATCATTTTTAAGATAGTAACATGTGGTAATTCTCCTTCTATGTTCGCTTTTCATTACAATACTCCAGTGTTTCATCTTTCTATTGTAGCTCAGTTAATTTCTCTGAACTAAAACTACCCACATTGTCATCCATCTGTTCTTGTTTTGTGTCAGCCATGTGAACAAACATGGTCTCTGACAATTCGACTTCAGCTTCCTTATCTGCATTCTTCGATTTATCCTCCAGTTTCAACTGGTGGCTTTGTGAACTTGTCATCACAGTCAGGAAAAATCCCAGAATATACTTCCTGTAATGCCTCTGTTCCCTGATTTTCCACTGGCTTTTCAACGACATAAGGCAGCACTCTGGCTCACGATCCAACGATATCTCCCATCACCATTTCTCTACTTTTCACTGTACACTCCAACTTCATTCGACATAATGGAGAATTTCTTCTGTCACTGTGAATTCAATGTACTACCACTTTTTTTTCTGGCAATAGTTCTTCTGAGTTACATGACTCCTCATCACTCAACATCAATGATTAACATGATCCAGTATCTCTTTATATTGTGACATGTTCCTGCCTATGTGAGTAAACCCTGCCTGCACAAGTAAATGGTTTAAGATCTGGTACTTTCTTCTCACCCAACCTCCAGCCAGATAGCACCTTGTGGTGCAACTTTTTTTCGCCTCCACTGTGCTTATCATGTTTTCTATATCTGTCATAACAGTGCTTTTTCTAAATTACCAACACTATGACTTCATGTGGCCCACTTTATTGCGGTGAAAATACCTGAGCCTTTTAACTTTTCTTTCCTCATCATTGGTTTCCTTTTACCTTCCAGTAAGCTATCTTTATTATCGTCAATGAGACCTACTTTTCCATTATCACCTGACTACTTCTCTTTTCTCCAGTTTCCATTTCTCACAGGTTGCAATTGGTTTCGGAAGTCAAACTTCTTTTTATGAAACAACACACATCAGTCAGCCATTTCTGCTTCAAATTTTGCTGTTTTAATCCTTAGCTCTTGACTATGAGTTCTCAGAATCTCAGGAAGTGAATTTTTGAACTCCTCAAAAATAATCCTCTCTCGTCAGCGCGTCATCTCTTTGATCTTTTAAATGCCCCTTACCCACCAATCAAAATTAATTTGTTTGATCCTTTCAAACTGAATGCATGTTTGACCAGGGTCCCTCCTTAGATGCATGAAATGTTTTCTGTAGGCTTCTGGCCCCAGCTCTTATGCATTAAGATGGCATTTTTCATCTTCTCATATTCCCTCCATACCTCCTCAGATTAGTGATGCAAATACCACACCAGCTCTACTTAGCAACTTTGTTTGGATTGCCAAAACCCACATGGTCATTGTTCACTTCATTTGTTTAGCCACTTTCTCAAATAAGGTAAAGAAAAGGCTTCTACTACTTCTCTATTACTTCTACTTCTTTCTCATCAAATTCAAGCAATGTTTAGATATATTTAAACAAGTAGGCAGAGGTAGGTACTGCAGATGCTGGCGATTAGAGTCAAGATTAGAGTTGTGTTGGAAAAGCACAGCGGGTTAGGCAGCATCCAAGGAGCAGGAAAACCGATGTTTCTGGCAAAAGCCTTTTTCCAGCACCATTCTAATCTTGACTCTTTAAACAGATGCATACCAGTCCTTTGGCTACGATGGGTTTGCTCATCAATACTATCCTCCTAACTATGCCTGCCTTTGCTTTTGCCTTCACCTCCATCTTTTTAAGTTAACTTTTCTGTCTAATTGCCAACTTCAAAAGTCCAAAATATCTATCTTTCTCCTTTCTGCTAGGGCATTCCTCCTTTTCTATTTATTCTGCCATGGCGATTATGTTCTTTTCTTTTATTTCTGCTTTTTCTTTCCTCTCCTTTTAACGGGTAATTCAAACTGTTGCAGTTTCTTTTCACGTTCAAGCTGCTTCATCTGCAATTATATTCTACCCATTTTCATAGGTTCCGATGGCATTGCCAGCAAATTTCAGTGTCAAACAATTGCTGCAATTACCTCACCTAAAGGAAACCCCAACTCCAGCTTGTCTGCCAATTCAACAACTTTATCTTACTCATTCTTTGTAAAATGCCGATAATCACTTCCTCCATCCCAGAAAACACTTAGTGACATAACGAGTCTTAGTTACTGCACAAACCAACCGAATTCAACACTCGAAACAAAAGACACTAACACCAATCACTCATCATCAATCAGTCCAACAGCCCTAAACCCAAATTGGAATTGTAGAATCATCCCGACAAAGCAGCCAATCTCTTATTGACCAGGCCAGACCCCCTCAAAACATTTCAAGCAAGTAGCCTAGACTCTAACTTTATCTTTATTTAAACGTAGATGTGAAGTTGGTGTTCCAGGTGTGATACAACTCGGCTTTAAGCAATACACAATTTATTTAAACACTACAGTTAAAACATAAACAAAGAAAATTTTAATTTAGAATACCTTAACTATTGGAAACCTTAACTGACCCGATACAGTAACTATTACTAATTAACTGTTCCAATACAGTGACATCACATAGATATACCCCTTGACAGAAAGATAAAGTCAAACATAGATTCTTGCAGGAAGGAGGGAATTACATGCGGAGAGAGATTTCAGTGAAAGTCTGTCAGGAACCCCTTGCTGAAGCTTACAACTCTTCTGGACTGAAAACGTCTTATGACTGTAACAACTAAGAAAGAGGATAAAACCTGAACTGGGAGAACTGGCCACTCCCCTTCCATTATTAAACCGTTAAACCCCAGCTGTTCAGCACCTCTGCCTTTACAACCTCTCTACAGAAAAAAAAAGTCAAAGCCAAAATCATCATTTTTACAGTGACTGTATCGTCACAGAAGGAATGAGTATTTGGAGTTGGAAATTGCAGTTATATGGAAACAAAGAAATTAGCCAAAATTGCAAATGATTGGATTATTTATGTGCGTAAATGTTTAATTGTGTGAGCTACACGCAATAAATAATGCAACAGAGCAAAAATATTGGTATCACTTATCTTGCACAACATGCCAAACCTCTCAGAATGTTCGTGTTACATGAGAATTGATAGGACACATCGGTCATAGTCACAAAGTGCGTTACTGGTAACGCTGTCAGAAATGATGAAGAGTGACTGGATTCGAAAAGGTAACCCTGTTTTCTCTCCACGGATGCTGCCAGAAGTCTGCATTTCACAGGCAATTGCTGTTTTTGCTTCAGATCTCCAGCATCTGCTGTTGCTTATTGTATTTTTAATGCTACTAAGAGCATATTTAGATCTGTGGCGATTACATGGTGCATAAGAGGATATAAAGTAATTGAAAGTCATAACTACATGTGGGACAAATAATGCATTTGGACAAGTATTGAAATAATATCTGGTGGGAATGGTATACTAACAGAAATGTTATAGTTTACAGGTCAGGACACAAGCACCATTTCACAATACTGGGAGAAAGTGAGGACTGCAGATGCTGGCGATTGCAGTCAAAAAAGTGTGGCGCAGGAAAACCACATTCGGTCTGGCAGCATCCCAGAAACAGGGCAGTCGACATTTCGGGCATAAGTCCTTCATTATGAATGTGAACGCAATAAATATACAATATGTTTTTTTTTAATCTCTTTATATTTTAAAGCTACCAAAATTTTTGTGTATGTTCACTATCAGTAAAAACACAGGAGAAATTCGTCAACGCTCCTGAGGCACCAATTTTTGAACCCACAACCACTGCCATCTGGAAGGGCTAGGGTAGTACATACATGGGCACACGGTCATCTGAAACTCCCGTCTAAGCTATACCCCATTCTGACTTGGACTTTGCCTTCGGTGTCTCGAGGTTAAATTCCCGAAAGATACTCCCTTCTGGGAGTATCATGACTGGGCTGTATTATCTCAGGAAGACAACTCATCACCATCAAGAGTGCTGGGGAATAAGCTAGTGAATGTTGGCGAGTCAGCGACACCCACATCTCATGAATGAATGAATAAGCAAAATAGAAGCTACGTATATATTAATTCAGCTGGAGTACTGTGGCCAATACTAGGCGTCACTGTTTCAGAAGGTTGACAATGTTTTGCATCCAAAGAAGATTTACTAGGTAGGTAACAAGTTGACGGATTTTAGTTGCATGAAGAAATCAGAAAAGACTGCTTCTCGCTATCCTTAGAGAAAAAAAAGGTTAAAGACGATTTATAAATTCGCCCAACGCATTGAAGAATTTTGCTAATGTAAATAGCAGAGATCGTTTTGAGCTGACAGAAATGTAAATCATCAGCAGGCATCGACAGGTGAATTGAGGATTTTTTTTTGTGAGGGGCGAACTTCCAGAATTGAGTAACTTCCAATACCTGGAAAGGGATTACAGAGTAATTTTCACAAGGGCACCTGAAATATGTTCAAAAAGAACAGAAAACTAGTTTGGATGTGTAAGCCTCACTTAGCAACTAAATGTGAAATAATTGAAATATGTGATCACCAAATCAGTGTTTCCAAAAAATGTTCAGCACATCAGAGACGGATTTTATATTTTCTCTGTGTAATATGAAATCTGATGGAAGTATAATTTATTTTCACAAATTCTTAATCATTTTTAGATCCACATATTTATTATTGGAAAAGCATGAATGGTCTCATGTATGCATCCAAACAGTCATTATACTCACGAAACCTGGAGCCAGAAAAATAGATTTTTGTGACATTAAACGTAAACGATTAATTTATTCAGGCTGTACAATTATATTTCCCATTAAAATCAGCTTTTTGTACATGTTATGCCACTCTCCAAAAGTGTAAATGGCAGGGAAATACAATGATGTGTGCGTTATCAATACGAAATTTGCAACAAACATTTTGAGAATTCATGCGAACGTTGACAGGACGCGTACGAAGATCAGTCTTTTTTTACTGAGCAAAACAAAAAATAATTATTGGGACAAGAGAAAATACAAAACTCTTACCGACTGTCACACTAAATAGCAGTAGCTTTTCATCGATGCCATTTTTCTTTTATTTTCAGCGTGGCATTTGCTTCTAAATTATTTTCTTGTCCCGGTTTGCTGACTACCCATGCTGTTCAAAGGCAAAGTAGGATGACAGGGTTTTAGAAATAAAAAATCACTTTTCGATGATTCAGGTGATAAACACACTGTGTAACGATACCCTTCAGTCTGACAAGGCACAGTATAGTTAATTGGCTCGTTTGTTGCGTATCCCCGATTACCGACATCTGCCGAATTCCTACGTTTGTGACAACATGCAGTCGAGTTGTCGTTTTCATTGACACTTCTGTCTTGCTTCAACTTGAAAATGACTAGAAGAATAATTGTTATAAGAAACAGAAAGGAAGTCGATCCTAAAATGATGATCAAATAATGATTTAGATAAGGTAAGTACTCCAACGGCAAAGGTTTGTCAGTTCTATCCAAAGGTTTCTCTGTAATATTAGGCAAAATTGAAAATACGATTGTGGCCGTACTGGAGAGGCTCGGCTGTCCATTGTCCTTCACGCAGATGACCAGTTTTTCCGTTGTCATGTCTTTGCCGTTTGCGTGCAATGTTGCTCTAATTTCGCCAGTAAGAAGGCCTACAGTAAACAACTTGTAATCAGTAGCCTCCAATAATTGGTAGGAAAGCCGTGCGTTCTGGCCAGAATCAGCATCTGTTGCCTGAACCTTGGTGACCAAGTAACCTGGAATTATTGACTGAGGCGAAATCTCCACTATGGCTGAATCGTTCCACGTCAAAGGAGAAGTAAAAACCGGAGCATTATCATTTTGATCTAAAATTATCACAGTGACATTGGCAGTGCTGCTCAGTGGTGGCGATCCAGCATCTTGAGCTTTAATTTGGATCTTGAAGTGCTTCAGTTCCTCGTAATCAAAGGAGCGCAGCGGATATATGTTCCCAGATTTGGAATTAATCGTAACGTAAACAGACGCCAAATGTTCTTGCCCTTTACTCTCCAGAATAGAGTAGGATATTTCTCCATTTCTACCCAAATCAACGTCTAGCGCAGTTACAGCAAATATAGAAGTGCCTGGAGTGTTGTTCTCCATCAGATAGACGTTATATGAGGATTGTGTAAACCTCGGTGCGTTGTCATTTACATCGGTTACCGAAACTGTAAAGATTTTGCTTGTAGCTAGAGGAGGTGAACCTCCGTCCCAGGCTGAAATGGTGATGTTATAGATTGGTACCGTTTCCCGATCGAGAACGTCACTTGTAATCAACGTGTAAGTGTTCGCCACAGGATTTTCGAGCTTAAACGGAATACTTTCTTGAATCTGGCACTGAACGTTGCCGTATTCGCTGGAGTCGTGATCCGTTACACTTATCACTGCTATCACAGTCCTCGGAGGAGTGTCTTCCCGTACGGCACTTAACACCAAAGTCACGTCTAATTCGGGCGCGTTATCATTAATATCAATTATATCAACTACAACTTTGCAACGGCCAGACAATCCAGGCGGAGCATTATCGACAGCTTGTATGTCAAGATCATAACCAGGCGATTCTTCAAAATCCAATTTACCTTGAACGCTGATTTCGCCAGATTTCGGGTGCAAGTGGAACAACGCGCGAATCCTTTTATTAACATGATTAGTGAAAGAATATGTCAGTTCAGCGTTAGTGCCTTCGTCCAAATCAGCAGCTTCAAGTTTTATGACCAACGTACCTTTTTCGGCGTTTTCTGGTACTTTTGCCCTGTAGATTTCTTGGTCGAATATTGGTGGGTTATCGTTAGCATCTACCACAGTAATGATAATCTGTACTGTGCCAGATCTATGAGGAACCCCACCATCAATGGCCGTCAGTGCAAGGTGAAATGTCTGCTGCTGCTCACGATCTAATGGCTTCTCTAATAGCAGCTCTGCATTTTTACTCCCATCTCTCATCGACTGCACTCTGACAGCGAAATGCGCATTTGAACTGATCTGGTAAGTGCTGATTGTATTTGTGCCCACATCTGGATCGTGCGCGCTCTCGAGGGGGAAACGCGCTCCTGCTGCAATTAACTCGCTGATCTGCAACGAGTATTCTGCCTTCTCAAAACTGGGCGAATTATCATTTTCGTCGATTATCTCCACTGCGACAGGATGCATTTCCATGGGGTCATTGAGCGCTATTTGAAAAGCAAGGGTGCAGGTGGGATTTTGCCCACAAAGCTGTTCTCTGTCTATTCTTTTATTAATAAATAAATTGCCGTTTTCCAAATTTATCTCTATAAATTGCCTTATGTAATCGGAGACCAGCCGAAACCTGCGAGCCGATAATTCCCAAATGTTTAGCCTTAAATCCTCAGCGATATTCCCAACAAAGGCTCCGTGCTCCATCTCCTCCGGAATTGAATAACGGATTTGCCCCGAAACCAGATAGCAGGCACTGAACAAGAAAATAAAAAGCGCTTCGCTCGTCGGTGTATTCGCCATTTTGTTATCCCAAGAGTATTTTAAAAATCTGAAATATACCTTAATTTGCTCCGATTCCAACAGTTATTTCAATGTATTGTGAGCGACTAATGTTGAATTGAGAAATACAGCGATTGAAAGGGTGCAGCTTCTCTGAACATGGCTGCACAGTAGAGACGCAAGCACCGTCTGGCTCTTCTTTCTTTTCCGAGTGGCGAAGGTGGGGCAGGAGGGGTCGATCTCTCGCAGCGTCCTGGATCCTTATTGGTAGACAGCGACACGAACAGTCTCAACCAATAACTGCAGCAATTCCTTTTAAAGCAAGACTGTTGCGAAATTATTTGCACCTTATCCAGTGTAGCATATATGAGTGTGCAATCAAAATAGTCTGACTAACTTCAGTAAAATATAGCACTTCATTTTACGAGTTAATGTGAAGAAAATATTTCTCACCACTGTCTTAAGGGTTATTTTCAATTACACCTTCACATCAGCAACATGCATTAATATTTCAATTCCATGTTCTCATCCTCTAAGATAACTTGTAAAATGTTAGATATATGGGCATTTAATATTAACTCTGATGAAGTACTAAATAAAACACATGTTATCAATATTGAAACCACCAAGATGAAAGCAGAATAATACTTGATTACATGAAGTGATAAGGGACCAAAAATAAAGACTGACAAGCAGTTTTCTTTTTAAAAAAACAAAGTGAATTGAATGCTCTCAGAAATTTGTAGTATGCCCATTAATATTTTGTTATATTTTAATACCCTAGACTTGTGTACAATGGCTTAATTTTGAAGTTTTCAAACTTTGAAGTAAAACAGAAATGCACAGGAGTGTAATAGATTTTTTAGGGACATAGAAACACTTAAAATGCACAGAAACATGGCAGATGAAATATAATGCAGAACAACAATGACAAATCACGGTGAGATGAATAAGGAGAAATATTCGACTCCCAAAATTACCACACATCCTTAGTTACACCTTCATAACGATTGCATAATCCCTTTTATTCCACCCTCCCCACTACGCAGGACTTCAGACTACCTTCCAGCGATTTATCTGCACTTCACTCAATCTGGTCCACTGTATTCGTTGCTCACAATGTGGTGTACTAAATAGTGGGGAAACAAAGTGCATATTGGGTGGGCATCACTTTGCACAATGCATATGTTTTGTCTGCAAAATTACTTTGAGCTCCCCTTTCACCAATAGCAGGTAAAAATGTTTGCCATTTCACCACATCATCGAGTTCCCCGGACAACATCTCTTTATTGGGCTTGTTATAGTGCTCCAATGAAGCTCAATGCAATCTGGATGAATGACATCTCATTTTCTGCTTTGGAACCTTGCAATCTGATGGGTTCTGTTTAGAGTTCGATACCTTTAGAGCTGGGCACCTTCTCCGATTTCCTTAATCCACCGTCCACATACCAGGCTTTGACATCATATGGATTTCTACCACTAACAAGCCAATATCAACTCTTAATGGTCCCAATTTGCAGCTATTAATTCTCCTAAACTGACATATATCCACTGCTTTATCTGTCCAACTGTTTTCTCTTTCTCTCTCTCTCTCTCTCTCTCTACTCCCCCCCCCCCCCCCACTCCCCACCCCCCACCACCTCTGGGCTCCATTTCCATCTAATATCTGCTTGCTGCCCCTCTCTGCACATGTACCAATCTTTTCCAAGCTACAATCAGTTTTGAAGAAGGATCACTGAACCAAAAACTTTAACTCTGCTTTCTCTCCAAAGATCTGACAGACCTGCCGAGGTTTTCAGAAAATTTCTTATTCTCAATATTTTGTCAACAGTAGCATCCATATTCACGACCTGGGTCACATGAGAAAACCAAGGAAGTGCACACATGGGAACACTAACAGCTAAAAGTTCCACTGAAAGTCACTTCACATTCTAACTACTCATTCAGCATTTGTGAGTCAAAATCTGATATTCTTATTTTATAGTCCTGCACAGACAATAATGTTTCAACAAGACGGTTCACAATCACACTTTTAAGGTTGTGAAGTGATGAGCACTATGGTCAGGACCTGAAAACAATGCAAACATCACGTAAATGAATACATGAATGTTAACAACTAAAGCGGTTTAGTTTTATTTACAGATAGTGAGATTTCCTTTAGCTCGTTCTTACAATTTGCCAGGACAGTTATGCACCAAATGTATACAGAGACATTCCAATGACGTGAAGTCTTAGACACAAAGAGCAGAATCTTATCAGCCATGTGGAGGACACTTTGTAAAAAGTGAGAATTCTACAGGAAAGCTCACGTTAGGATGGCTCCCCAACGCATTTTCACCTGTAAGCAATTTGTCAGGAGAGGTTTGCAATCAGTCGCCATCAGTTATTCATCTAGCAGAATGGCGGCCTAATCAGAAGTAAATAACTGTGGCCTTGAGAAAAACTAGGTAATTTATAGAAAGATCCCTGTTAATGGGTTCCCTGCTCTGGCCAAAGCCAGTGAGAACATCTGTGATTTGGAAATGGTCCAAATTAGAGAGTAACAAACACAACATTAGGTTTCGAGAAAAAATGTAAGCATCAAATATATGTTGTTGCCTATTTAGCCTAAACTTATATCAGAAAATGCTCGAATCCATTATTATTGAGAGGGAAGCAGGATATTTAGACTTGCCTTAACTCTACATTGCAAGGTGAATTAGCATCACTGGCTTGTGCATCTGGAATTGCCATTGAGAAGGTGGCGAGCAATCGTCTGTATTTAATGCTGCAGCCCATTGTATCAACACTGGTTGTGGAGATTTCTAGCATTCACCAAGTGACAATGAAGGAACAGTAGTGTATTTTATGTCAGACCGGAGTGTAACCTAGATTGGAATAGATACGTGGTTCAATTACATTTGCTGGTCTTCTCTTTCTAAGTGATAGAATTGACTGGTTTAGATTTTATTTTTGAAGTATTCTTGATTACTCTAGCAGGTTTTACAGGAAACAGAGCATTTGGTAAAATGTGTCATCTTGAGGTTGGGTTACCAGGTGCTACACTGAACAATGCTTCGACATCAAGTACTCGTAATCTTTATAAAAGACTTGAATGAAGGATGGTATGAAATTAATATGCTAATTAAAATTGCATAAATTACGATGAGACCGTGACATCAGTAGATCACGGTAGACCAGCGAGAAAGAAATGTGACGCAGTACTGTTTATGGCATCAGAGTGAATTATATCGCAGTAACTAATTTACAGGATTTCTGAGAATAAAAGACACTAAGTTAAGGGCAAGCTACAAATTCAAGAGATCAGAGCAGTAGGGGGCTATCCAGACACAAAAGGCTTTTACATGACAGGCACAACCTTAAAAAAACTCAAAAAAGTGTAGAATCTATGAAGCCAGGGCTGTGAATGCTTGATCCCATGAAAGAATCACAACTCACAGGTTTAGCTACAGAAATAAGATGATTACTATAGACTTCTCTCAAAGTGTAGTAACAGCAAAGCATCACTTTGTGCTTTCCAAGTGCTTTACAATGTTTACAAGAATAATACTTAGACTTCAGGGGCTATGCCAGGAGGAGAGATTATACAAATTAAGCCTGATTTCTCTGGAACTTAGAAGGTTAAAGATGCTATGATCGATTCCTTTTTTTGTTCCAAATAGTAATGGGAAAAACTGGTTAGGTAAATATAAACTGTTTCCACTGGTTGGGCATTCTAGAACCAGAGGCATAGTCTAACATTATGACCAGAAAGAGAAATCATATGAACTATGTCTGTGCACAAAAGGTTTAGAGCGCTGTCTTCATTGAACGACAGTTGACTCCAGACCATTTGCTAATTTTAAATCTCAGAAATACATGTTTGTTAAACAGTTATTAAGGGAAGTGTGGCAAAGGCAGGGAACGGCGGTAGACAATAGGTTAGCCATGATCTTTAACAGAATCTGCATAGGCACGAGGATCTGAAACGCCTCCACATATTCCTTTGCTTCCTATGTCCCTAATGTTGGCAAAGTGAAGACAGCTCATGTTGTTTGAGGCTGAAGAAAAAAGAAATGAAATCATCAATTGTCAGAACAAAAAGTTAGAAGGTCAAAAAAGAGAGGCCATCAGAGAGCAGAACAAAATATCAGAAAACTTCGACAGCAATTTTCGACATCTCTGGTAATCTGGAGCATTGCAAAAAAAAAAAAACAAGGAGTGTGGGAGCAAGGAAGCAGCCTTATTTGACGCCACTGTGGATGTCAAAGAACTCAGAAGAGCTATCGTTGAACTACAGTGTCTCCTTCATTTTACTGTGGAAGAGTTCTATAATGCTCAGCAGATTCAGTGGGCAGCTGATGTTCAGAAGAACCTTGAAAAGGCCGTTTCTGCTGACCAGGTTGAACACTTTGGTGAGGTCGTTGAAAGTGACTTGCAAGGGCATATTCTGTTCTCTGTACTTATGCAGTTGGCGAAGGATGAAGATCACGTCTACTGTTGACCTTTTAACTCAGACGCCACACTGTGACTCTGGGTATATACGTTCTACCAGTTTCTGCAGGTGAGTCAAGATGATTGGAGCAAAGGCTTTGCTAACAGAGTTGTGGAGACACATGCCTCGGTAGTTGTTGCAGTTGTTACTCTCATGCTTGCCCTTGTACCTGGCAGTGACCTTGGCATCCCTCATGTCCTGCGGTACAGCTCCTTCTTGCCAGCACTTGCAGAGGACTTCATGCAATCAGAACAATAAGCTAATCTTGCAGAACTTGATCAGATCAGGAGGAATGCCATCGTTACCCAAGGCCTTACCTGAGGCTAGGCTGTTAATGGCCTTGCTGAGCCCTTCTACTTATTGCTCTGCAGCTAGCTCATCCATGGTTGGCAAGCACGTGATGGCATCAAGTGCTGAAGCGGACATGGTATGCTCTTTGGAGTAGAGATCAGAGTAGTGTTCAACCCACCTCTCCATCTTCTGGCCTTTGTGATTATTCCCCAGTAAAGGATTTGAGGGGGGCCGTCCTTCTTTGGGTTGGTCCAAGTGCCTTCTTGATGCCTTTGTACATTCCACTAATGTTCTCATTTATAGTGGCCACCTGAATTTCCTCTGTTAGCTGTGCCCAATTCTCATTAGCACAATGCCTGCCAGGCTGCTGACCGTTGTTCCTGGCAGCCTTAGAATCTGCAAGTTCTTCCTCCTAGCTGACTACTTGTACTCAGCTAGGGGACAGCCTTGGCTTTGCAACAGGGGGTCATCATGGTTGCCATAGCCTCCACTAGTAGTGTGTCTTGCAGGTATTCTTCCCAATGATATCTGGGGATGTGTGGTGCATGGTATCCTGCAAGGTTTTGCAAATCTCTGTGATGGGGTCTTCATGTCACAAAGTGCTTAGTTCTTTCCCAAAAGCCTCTCAGAACTGTTGCATAAGGTTCATTTCGCTGATGTTGAAGAGAGGGTTTCCCTGTTGCTCAGTGTGATAGGATCTTTTAGGTTGCAGCCTGATTTTGCAAGACACTAACGAGTGGTCTGTGTTATAGTCTGCACTGCGGTAAGAGGGTATGTGGAGAATGAATTTGATGGTGGTGAGCCTGACCAGGATCAGATCGAGTTGGTGCTAATGCTTTGAAAATGGGAGTCTCCAGGAAACCTTTGCTGAGGCTTTGTCTGGAAGTAGGAGTTGGTAATGTACAAATCATGGTGAGTGCACAACTCGAGCAGTCGCTGTTCATTCTCATTCATTTTGCCCACACCAAAATGCCCAAGGCAACAGGGCCACGAGTTGTGGTCTGCATCCACTCTGGCATTGAAGTCTCCCAGAAGAACAAGTTGCTCCTTCCTGGGGATGCTGCTCATGAAGGGTGCAAGATTGTCATAGAACTCATCTTTTGCATCTGACGTGGAGGACAATGTCGAGGCATACACATTGACAAAAGTGACTGGGCCTGCAGTAGGTGTTGAGATGAAGAGTCATGAGTCACTCTGAGCTATTGCTGCCTCGTTCTATTATGTTCGCCAGGCTCTTCTTTATGCAAAGCCGACCCTGTGCTCTCTGGGCTCATCAGAGCACTTCCCCAGCCAGTAAAACATGACGTCATTCTCTTACAGTGAGCTTGCTTCTGCCAGCCTTGTTTCCTGAAGGGCAGCTTTGTCCACGTTGAGACTCTTGAGCTAATTATTTATGGCAGCAGATTTCCTTGATATATTTCACTAATATCTTGAAGGTTTTCTGAGAGGCTGGTCATCATTGTCCGGATGATCCAACTTCCCACTTTTAGAGCTGGTCTCTTTTGTTGTTTTCTTTTATTGCTTGGTGCAGAGATTGCAATCTGCTGTTTGAATAATTCCTAATCCCCTTGCACCCAATGAGGACTGCAGATTGTGATGGAACAGCACCTTACTGGCTGGGGGCTGCCCAGCTTGAAGTGGGTAATATCTGTACAGTGGGATTCAAAAATCCCACACCGTGGGGAGCGACCCCTGGCCTCACCCCATCTCAGCCCAGGTCTCTCACCCACTCCCATCTCTCTCTCTCTCTCTATCTATCTCTCTTCTCCCTGCCCAGGTCTCTCTACCCAGACCCTGTTCCTCTTTCTGACAAACCAACCTCTCCCCGTCTCCCCTCCTGTGGCCCCCAGACTCCAACCTTACACTTCCATCCCCCAGATCTCTTTCTGTTTCTTCCTCCTCTCCTGGTACGTTTGTAGAGCTGGCGATAACAGCGACCAAGCATGGCCAAAGCCGCTGTCTCTGGGCCTTGACCTTGATTCCTTGCGGCTGTCCCAGGTCCAGGCCCCCACCTCTCGTCTTCCAGGAATTGGCGCTCCCAACCAGTCAGCCACTTTACAGGGTGTGTCCCACCCTACCAGAGTCATTGGGAGCCTTGGCCCCCTCCATGGGCGTCGCCCCAACACCCCATAACCACTGCAAATCCACTGCCTGCTCCCATCACAGTGCAGCCTCCAACAACTGCGCAAGTACTGGTAATGGCCATCTAAACACCGCCCCCCCCACACACACACACACCGCATCTCCCCTAACTGCCACTCCTCGCTATATCCCTTCCTGTATCTATATGCAGATTTGCCTGTGTATCACAGATTGAACATTGGCTTTCCTGGGCATTTCCCCTGGGTGGTCCAGTTTCCTCATATAGTCCAAATGTGTGTGCATTAGGTGGCCATGGTAAATGCAGGGGTAATGTCTTCGACATCTGGGAGGCAGAATGCCAATTCACAGAGCGCTTCAGGGAACATCTCTGGGATGCACATGCCAAACATCCCCAGTGCCCTTTGGCCAATTGCTTTAAGTCCTTTGGGGCAGCATGGTGGCTCAGTGATTAGCACTGCTGCCTCACAGTGCCAGGGAGCCAGGTTCAATTCCAACCTTGGGCGACTGTCTGTGTGAAGTTTGCACATTCTCCCCATATCTGTGTGGGTTTCCTCCGGGTGCTCCGGTTTCCTCCCATAGTCCAAAGATATACAGGTCAGGTAAATTGGCCATGCTAAATTGCCCATAGCGTTAGATGCCTTAGTGGGCCTGTGCGGGTTACTCTTCGGAGGGTCAGTGTGGACTTGTTGGGCCAAAGTTTCCACACTGTAGGGAAACTAATCTAAAGTCCGCCTCCCATCAACCAAGGACAGGCAAGTTCTGGAGTTCCTCCACTGACAAGTCAAAGCCACCCATCAACTGGAGGAAAAACCTCCCATTTTCCAGCTCAAGACCCTACAGCCACACAGCATCAATATCAACTTCGCAAGTTTCCAAATCTCCCTCCCCCCACTTCATTTCAGATCTAACCCTCCAGTTTGACACCGATCTCTTGACCTGCACTGTGTGTCCATCTTCTTTCCCAATGACCTATCAGTTACTTCGCACATACATCCACCTATTGCCTTTTCACCTAACTTACCCCCAGCTCCAGGTCCCTATTATATTTCACCTCCCCTTACTCCTCCATATTCCTGATGAGGGGCTTATGTCCGAAACATCAACTCTTCTGCTTCTCCGATACTGCCTCACCTGCTGTGCTTTTCCAGTGGCACACATTTTTGCTCTGATTCTCCGGCTCCTGCAATCCTCACTTTCTCCTTCTTATGTTATGGGCCACAGAATTAAGCAATGGATATAAATAAGCATATTCATTCATGAGAAGAATAAACAGAAATTCCCATAATATGGTGAAATCTCAGATGGGTATATTGTATGACATTTGTGAAAAAAATCAACAACATCGAAACAGGCAGCAATAAAAAAAGCAAGGTAAGTGGTACCATTCAAAGCAAAAGGCCACAACAATGATAATCCTGACCGAAACTTTTAAAAATTCTGTATAAGTACAGTGCTCAGATGATGACAACAACTGCGACTGCACATTGTTTACACACTGGAAGAACCATTCAGGAGGAACAAGAAGGTATCTATTTTACTCCAACCAAAAGACAATCGAAAGATAATTACCATGGCACGTGGCATAGACATAACATTGCTTCACTAACTATCTTAAAGTATTTCAACGGTTCCAGGAATGTCTGGAAACCATCGCCTTCATCATAAATTAAGTTAACCAGGCCAAAGTAATCAGTGTGAATGCCAAAATCTGAGATTTTAAACTATTAGAGTAGGAGAGAAAATGATAATATGAATATCCAAAACAATTGATGAAATTATGCAAACTATAGTAATAGAAAAAATTTGGTCGGTGATGGAGATGGCATTCTATAATGTGAAATTTCGCCGTTATTGATGCTGTAAAATGATACAATTCTGAATGCAGATGCGAATTATTATTTATTGTTAATTCATAGAATGTGGAGATCGATGCCTAAGCCGCGATATATTGTCAATTCCTAGTTGCTCTGAGAAGGTGAGGCTAAATTGCTTTCCTAGGCAAAAATGAGGACTGCAGATGTTGGAAACCAGAGTTTAGGTCAGAGTAGTGCTGGAAAAGCACAGCAGGTCAGAGTGGTGCTGGAAAAGCACAGCTGGTCATTCAGTGTTCAAGGAGCAATCGACGTTTTGGGCAAAAAGCCCTTCATCAGGAATAGGGCCAAATCATCGATTTTCCTGCTCCTCTGATGCTGCCTGACCTGCTGTGCTTTTCCAGCACCACTCTGATCTAAATTGTTTTCTTGAATGGCTACTACATATTTGTTGTAGGAAGACCCATAATGCAGTTATGAAGCGTGTTTCAGAATTTTGACGCACCAACAATGAAGGAAAGGCAATACATTTCCAAGTCTGTATGGTGAGTCACTGGGAATGGTACGTACAACTCGTGGTTTACCCATATAACTCTTTGTGTGTCCTTCTGTATGATGGTGGTCGTAAGTTTTGATCAGATTGTCAAAGGAGCTCTGGAAAATTCCTCCAGTGAATCTTCTGGAGTGTACACATTGCTGCTGCTGAACATTGACGGTGGTGGGATTGCATATTTGTGAATGTGGTGCAAATAAAAGGATTACTTTGTACTTGACTGTGTCAAACATCGAATACAGTCAAGTGGGTAATATTTCACTTGTGGACAGCTTTGGAGAGCTGAAAGTTGATTTACTCGCAGCAATATGTCTCGCCTCGACCTTTTCTTGAAATCTTGATATTTTTAGAGCTAATTCAATTCTGTTTCTGGTCAAGGGTTACCAGCAGTGATTACCATAGAGAAGGAAAAACCACTAATTGCCTAGAGGTGATAGTTAATTTCACTGATGTTGGAAATGGCTCGAATGTTACTTGCCAGGGCATACCTGAATATTTGTCCGTTCTTCCTGCAAGTGGAGATGGTCAACTTCAGTATCCGTCATCCCCTTCGAAAAGAACTTTGCCTTTTTCGGATCAGAAGGCATAATCTCAGAGAAAGGGGACGCCCATTTAAGACAGAGAAGGGGGTGAAATTTTGTCACAAGGAAATGGATCTATGGAATTTGTAAATTGCTGTCAAGGCTGGATCTTTAAACATATTCAAGGCTGAGATCGTCCTCGGGATTTTAAAAAAAAATCTTTGATGCTAACTGTTCAAAATATCAAAGCTTATCACCTATGTGTAATAAATATAATTTAAAATCATGTTTATTGCATTCTGGTTAATCTTCCCAAATTACACTTTTTTTGGAAAATCGTTACAGTTTCTGAAAAGTGCCTAAGTTGTCAATATATAAGCTATTTCGTCATTCAACCTGGCATCTAAAAGACATTAGTTGTTTTATCAAAAATAGTTTTCAGTTGCAAGTAGATGTGCCATGGACTGTAAATTAGGTCTTGTGATACTGAGTGTTGTGATATTCAGCGATCTAATTTATACTTGCTTTCAAATACTGCCATAACAGCAGACAGAAAAATGACAGAGGAATACAATGTTCATTTTTTTAAAAATAACGAAATGCCCTGTTTCGTCCTTTCATTACTCCAGTATTGCCTTGCAATACAAAAACAACAAACAACGTTTATTGAAGTGAAAACAAAACGTTGCATAAAAATACCAGAAAAACAGAGTTAAAGAGTCGACTATGACACCTTCAAAATGGAAAAGAAGCTGGAAGTTCTGTTCTTTTGTTATGTTAATAACAGAAATGGCAGGAGGACAAAATGGAAAACGTAGTGCGTGTTTTTTTTTAATTCTCTCATGGGATGTGGGCATCTCTAATTAAGCCAGCATTTATTGCCCATTTCTAATGACCTAGAGTGAGGATAAGGGTCAACTACATTGCTTTGGGTCCGGAATCATATGCAGATCAGATCAGGTAAGCATGGCAGGTTCCCTCCCAAAAGGACAGTACTGAACCAGATTGTTTTTTTTCATTAGTCAACAATGGATTCACTATAATCACCAGGATCTTAATTTTAGGTTTTTTTTCATTTAAATTCCACCATCTGCCAAGGCTTTGAACCATAGTTCCCAGAACGACAACGGTCCCTGCATAGTCTAGCGATTACACTAATATATCAATGCCTCCCAGAGGAAAAGGCAAATGCAGTGAAGAACGTAATTAATTGGTAATAGATATGTAAACAGACACGAATGTTAGTTGTGAAAAGAAAAAAAGGGATCAGTTGTATTGAAAGCCAAGCCAAAAGTACAAATAGAAGACACAAAGGAGGATGATGGGGGATTTAAGAAAATTGGAGAACAGTTGTCATACCCTGAAGCATTCCTTGCATGTGTAATCAGTGGACCTGTGGTAAACAAATCGGACGATCAGGCTTTCAATTGCCACGACGAGAATCTGGTTATGTAAAGCAACGCTCTAATTCCTAGGCTAACAAAGTGTTCCTTACTTAATGTGTGAACAAAACCTTAGATAACTGGAGTATTGCAAATTTTACACTCGCATTCAAAAGGGGAAAGTGGAAAGAGGGCAGGGTTGATCTAAGAAAAGTCTCACTGAAGCAACATCACCCCATTATCGAGCGGAATAATAATTCCTAATTAGTGAAACATAACCTGACAAGAGACTGCCAGTAATGATTTTTAAAAGGTAAATTTTGTCTGAATAAATTGTTTAAGCAATAAAGGCACTGCAGTGTATATGAACATACAACTTGCGTATGATGATTTAATACATAGTGATTTATTCAGACAATACAATAATAAGGATTTGACAGGAAACTAGGGTGCCTTTTTCATTAAAGGATCACAGCACAAGGCAGTGCTGATCTAAAATTTGTTTGTTTCTTCATAGGTGCTTTCAATGCAAGTGTAACCGCTGGAATTGATATTGAACCATAGGATTTAAGACTTTAAAAGAAAATCATGACAGGGATATACATTTTTTGCGGAATTTCGCAGATCGCAAGACATTACAATGTACTAAATTGTGTGGAGAATGGTAATTGGCATCAGGAGAACAAGGTCAGACTAAATAAGGTAGAAGACGCATAATCGATGCAATTAACCTTTAAACGATGCATCTTGTCGGAAATAAAAACTATGAAACTGCAAGACACAAATGTTAAGTAAAAGCCAAAAAAAAACTGCGGATGCCGTGAATCAGAAACAAAACCAAAAATTGCTGGAAAGCTCAGCAGATCTGGCAGCATCTGTGGAGAAAAATCAGAGTTAAAGTTTCAGGTTGAGTGACCCATCCTCAGATGTAAATGCTGCTAGTTCGAAGCAGCAGCGAATGGAGGAGGTTCCGTTCCGAGATTGCTAGGTTCTCGGTCGAAAGAAGGGCTTAAAAATTCGAGTGGGATATTTGGCCTTGTAAAAGAACACAAAAGATAGGAAGGCAAGGTAAACGTTTACTCAACATTATTTAAGTTTCAGCTAGAGTGTACAGTAAATTTATGAGCACTTCATTCTGATAAGGATGTTTGAAATATGAAAAAGGTGTCAGGAACGTTAACTATGCTTCGAGCAGGAATGATAGGAGGTGTTTAGGTTAGGTGCATTACTCGAGGGAAATGTAGAATGGTAAAGTTGGGGAATTGGTCTGGGTTAGTTTGTCTTCGAAGGGTCAGTGTGGACATGTTGGTCCAGATGGCCTGTTTCCACACTATAGGGATTATATGATAACAGGGGAGATGCGTTCATTCCCCCGAGAGAAATGACGGTCCAACAAGGGCCTAACAGGTATTCAAAATTCTGAACGGTGTTTAGTGTTGATGACATAATGACGGTAAAACTAACTTCCGTGTATTCAGCAGACAATCCGAGATCATACAATTATATTATTTGCAAAGGACCTGGCAAGGAAATTAGTAATTTATTTTCAACGGGCAGTTGACAAAATCTGGAATGTAAAAATTGAAAGAATGGTGCAAGGTCATAAATGAAATTTCAAAAGGTTGCTGGACAGGCATAAAAACTTGACTGGTTTGCAGGGTTACCAAGTACAGTCGAAAACACGTTGGAAGGGCTGACACAGGCTTAACAACTACATAACCTTCATTTTTTTAGTGATATTCTCAAATTATATGTCATTCCCAGCAGAGAAACCGTTCTTAAACGATGTCGTTGTTTTTAGAATCCTGAATGCCTGGTTCATTGAAAGGCAAAGTGGGATGACAAGGCGTCAAAAACAGAAAATTACTTTTGGATAATTCTGGAGATAAACGGCATTACGATAATTTTCATCTGTCATCCGGGATTATTGAATTGTTCGTTTGATACAGACCTCCGAATAAATGTTGCATTCGAATGCCTTCGGGTGTAACAGCAAACTGTGGAACTGTCACATCGGATATTGATGTGGAGGAGCCCGTGTTGGACTGGGGCGGACAAAGTTAAAAATCACACAGTATCAGGCTTTCGTCCAACAGGTTTATTTGGAAGCTAGTGCTTCCAAATAAATCTGTTGGATTATAACCTGATGTTGTGTAAATTTTAACTTTCAGTATTATCTATACTTCAAGACGAGTAGAAGACTAATGATTACAAGAAACAGAAAGGATGTAAACCACAAAATGATGATTAAATAACGATTCAAATCCCCAAAATATACAAATCTTCTTGGTAGGTGACCCAGTTCGAAAGGTTTTGAAGTAATATTGGACGACATTGAAAAGAAAAGTGTGACCTTATTGGGGAGGTTTGGTTGCCCATTGTCCTTGACACAGACGACGATGCTACTGTGGTCAACTCATGATCCCTCAAATTGCGAGCTACTCTGATTTCTCCAGAAGGAAAAAAGACCCACAGCAAACAAATTTGGATTAGCTGTCTCCGAAAGATTATAAGAAAGCCTTGCATTCTGGGCAGAACCGCATCTGAAGCAATTATTTTAATGACTAAGGACTCTGCATGTCATGATTGAGGAGAAATCTCCACTGGTGCTGAAACATTCCACTTCAAGGGTGAAACAATAATCGGAACGTTATCATTTTTATCCAAGATAATGACATTCACCATAGCTGTGCGGCTCAAAAGGGGACATCCATTATCTAGAGCATGAACTTTGATCTCGAAATGTTTCAGTTGCTTGTAGTCAAAGGAACGCCGTGCATAAATGTTACCATTTTCGAGTTAATACTGACATAAACAGATATAGGCATTTCTTGCATTGAATTCTCTAAAACAGAATAAGATACTTCCACATTGTAATTGAAATCAGGATCTGAAGCAGTCACAGCAAATATAGAGGCACCAGGAGCGTTGTTCTCCATCAGGTGTACGTTATAGGAAGATCATCTGAATTTCGGAGTGTTGTCATTTATATCAGTCACAGGAAGTAAGACAGCCTTACTTCTTGAAAGTGGAGGAGGCCCGCCATCCCAGGCTGAAATCGATATGCTCTACATGGGGATGGTTTCGCGATCCAAATAAAACTAGTCACTAATTTGCAGTTGTCCCTCAGAGATATTTGAAGATTAAAAGCGAGCCGTTCTTCAAAATCACACTGAACTTGTCCACGTTCGCGAGAATCAAAATCTATTACACTGATGAGAGCTATCACGGACCCTGGCGGAGATTTTTCCGGCACAGTACTGGACAGCAAAGTCACGTCAAATTCAGGGGCGTTATCATTCATGTCTATTAATCCGACTATAATTTTAGCATTTCCCGACATGCTGAAGAAACCATTGTCAACAGCTTCCACACCTAGTTCATGCACAAGTAATTCTTCAAAATCCAATACACCTTGAAATCTGATCGCTCCAGTTGCCGGGTCCAATGTGAACAATTCATGTATCCGTTTGGGCAAGTAGCTTGCGAAACAGTAAATTACCTCAGCATTAATGCCGTCAGCTAAATCAAGAGCATTGGTTGCTGTGACCAAGGTATCTTTGGCGACATTTCTACCACACTTGCCCTGTATATTCCCTGATCGAACACATTACGTATCATTGACATGCACTACAGTAATCATAATCCGAGTTGTGCCAGATCTCTGAGGAACCCTTCCGTCAATTGCCGTCAAAAACTAGCTGAAAGCTTGCCGTTTTCTCACGGTCCCAGTATGTTTTTAATAATAATTCGGCATTGTTACTACTGTCACTTCTTGTCAACATTTTGAGAGCGAAGCGAACTTGGACTAAGGCGTTAAGTACTGAAAGTACCTCAAAGTACTGTTTCGTTTCATCAGGGATAAACCGAAATTTGTGAGCCGATAATTCCGGAACTTTTAGACCTAAATCCCCAGCAATATTCCCAACAAATGCTCCAGGCTGCAATTCCTCGGGTGTTGAATAGCGAAATTGCCCAGATACCAGATCTGACACACATAATAGAAGATGAAATATGCCATAGTCATCGGGTCAGCCACCAGTGTTCCGTGCTAGAATGTCTTTTAAAATACCTTCCACGACAAATGGTAACCGGCATCTTATGGAATTTATTTATCCATATAAACTTGTAAACCTAGAAAGGCAAGGTCCGGACATCAGCAGATTTGCTGAATATGGCCCCATCGCATGAACGCAGGCACAGCCTGTGTCTTTGCTTCTGTTCTCTGCTCCGCACGACAGGGAAGGGGTAGATCCCTGGTAGTGTCTCAGTTACTTATTGGCAGGCAGCGGCACGAAGTCCCACGGCCAGTAATTGCAGCAGCTGTTCTTAAAGCTAGACTATTCCAAAATATTTCTAATTTCAGATATGTTTCTAATATATTCCAGATATATTCTAATATCTGAAAAATTAGGAGTGCGCAATTTAAAATGTCTCGAACCCTCACAGACGTTCATAGCCTGAGTTTCAATCGTATTTGTAAATATGATAAAACATAGACATTCTTACGACACTTAGTGGAAAAAAGCAATGAATTTAGGGGCGGCTCCAAATTGGAAGCTTCTTTTTATTCCATGATTTTTTGCATTCAACGGTGAAGGCTTCCAGGTCTTGAAAATTTGCATTCTATTGCTTACTATGTCAACAAACAGACACCAAAAGCAGGGGAGAGAGAAATCACAGACAGGCATATCAACACGCAATGCATCCAAACATAAATTGGGCACATGGAAGCGTGTTACCATGCCAATCATAATATACTGTGCACTGTTCAAAACTTTTAAAAGACTTCAGGAATATTTTTCACCATAGTCAGATAGGTCCACAGAAACAATGGTGGCATTTTGGGTTGACCATGTCTCTTCCTATTACATAAGGATTTGATCAATTATGCAAAACGTACTCTCTCATCAAATATCAAAAGAAAAACTTTATTCTTCAAAGGCAATTGCCAGTCAGCATAAACATTATTGGCTGCGTTAAATCATTGCTTTAGTGTTCTGGATATTCACTTCGTTGAAGGGCAAAGTAGGATGAGCAGGTTTCAAAAATAGAAAATCGCTCTTGGGCGATTTTGGAGTTAAGCACACAGTATAACCAAATTCTTCGGACTGACCAGGACCACCATAATATGAAGTCTTCTTTCCCACACGAATCGGATTGGAAATATCATTAGAGTTTCTCTGTCACAAGAAACTGGAATGCTGTAGTCCTCAGTAAAGTTGCTGTCTTGCTTAAACTTCAGTACGATCAGAAAAATAACGGCTACAAGAAATACAAACGAAGTTGATCCCAAAATGATAATTAAATAGCGATTTAAATCCGAAAAATAATCGGAATATTTCACTTCAGACTTTCGCTCAGAGGATTTCATTGGAACATTGGATGTGATTGTAAAGGAGACTGTGGTAGTACTGGGGAGACTCGGCTGCCCGTTATCTTTTACCAAAAAGATCAAATTTTCAGTGGTGATATTTTGATCCCTAAAATATGTTGTTGCTCTGAGTTGTCCAGATAGGGGACTCAGAGTAAACTTACTGGGATGAGTGGCCTTCAATGCTTGATAGGATATCCGTGCATTTTGTCCAGAATCGGCATCAGTAGCAATTATCTTAGTAAGCAGGTCTCCTGGATGTACTGACTGCGGTCTAATCTCCAATAAGCTGAATTGTTCCACATTAGAGGTGAGACAATAACCGGCACGTTGTCATTTTGGTCCAAGATAATGACGTTCACGATGGCAGTGCTATTTATTTGGGAGAATCTACCATCCCGAGCTTGAACCTGGATGTGTAATTGTTTCAATTGTTCGTAGTCAAAGGAGCGAAGTGAGTAAATATTACCATTTTTGGCGTTAATCGTGACAGATCCCAGACTCTTTGGTAAATAATTTTCTGCAATGGAATATACAGCGTCACCATTCTTGTCTATATCAGAATCTAAAGCAGTAACTGTAAATATGGAAGCACCAGGAGTGTTGTTCTCCATCAGATACACGTGATATGACGATTGTGTGAATTTTGGTGCCTGGTCATTTATGTCAGAAACAGGGACCAGTATGTTTTTGTGCGTTGATAGCGAGGGCGTGCCTCCGTCCCACGCTGAAATTGTAATGTTGGACAGAGGAGTCGTTTCGCGATCAAGAATAGCACTTGTGATTAATTTGTAATTGTCTCTCAAAGCCAGCTGAAGCTTAAATGGAATAATCATGGGGACTTCACAATAAACGTGACAATTTTGTCCGGAATCGAGATCAGCTACATTGATTACAGCAATCACAGTTCCAACCTGCGCATCTTCGGCAACTGTGCTGGACACAGATGTTACTTTTATCTTGGGTGCGTTATCATTAACATCAATTAGTTCGACTATAACTTTGGCTCGTCCTACCATAAAGGGAGGCGCGTTATCCACTGCTTGAACATCAAGTTCGAAAACACTTGACTCTTCAAAATTCAATGCTACTTGAATTACACTTTTTCCCGTCGTGGAATCCAATTTAAACAGTTCGCGATTTTTTTGGGAAACGTGACTTGTAAAATGATATGACAGTTCAGCGTTTGTCCCTTCATCTAAATCAACAGCTTTGATTTCTACCACTAGTTTACCGAGAGGCGCGTTTTCAGCTGCACTGCTCCTATATATTTCTTGTTCAAATACAGGTGCGTTATCGTTGCTGTCCACTATAGAAATGAGAATTCGAGCTGTAGCAGATCTGCGAGGATCCCCACCATCGATGGCCTTCAGGACGAGGTCATAGCTGGACTGTTGTTCACGATCCAGTGCCTTCTCTCACAACAACTCGGCGCTTTTACTTCCATCACTTCTTCTCTGAAAGTTGCCACCCAGGTAAATAGTGCTGTGAGGAAGGCATATGGTGTACTGGGCTTTATTGGTAGAGGAATTGAGTTCCGGAGTCCTGAGGTCATGTTGCAGTTGTATAAGATTCTGGTGCGGCCTCATCTGGAGTATTGTGTGCAGTTTTGGTCGCCATACTGTAAGAAGGATGTGGAGGTATTGGAACGAGTGCAGAGGAGGTTTACCAGGATGTTGCCTGGCATGGTAGGAAGATCGTATGAGGAAAGGCTGAGGCACTTGGGCCTGTTCTCATTGGAGAAAAGAAGGTTTAGGGGAGATTTGATAGAGGTGTATAAGATGATTAGGGGTTTAGATAGGGTAGACACTGAGAACCTTTTACCGCTAATGGAGTCAGCTGTTACTAGGGGACACAGCTTTAAATTAAGGGGTGGTAGGTGTAGGACAGATGTTAGGGGTAGATTCTTTACGCAGCGGGTTGTGAGTTCATGGAATGCCCTGCCAGTAGCAGTGGTGAACTCTCCCTCTTTATGGTCATTTAAGCAGGCATTGGATAGGCATATGGAAGTTATTGGGCTAGTGTAGGTTAGGTAGGATTTGGTCGGCGCAACATCGAGGGCCGAAGGGCCTGTACTGCGCTGTATTATTCTATGTTCTATGTTCTATGTTCTCTCGACTTCGATGCTGAAGTGCACTGATATGGTAACTATTGATTGCGTTTACGCCCACGTCCGCATTATGAGCGCTCTCGACAGCAAAACGTGCCCCTGGTGTAATTAATTCGCTGATCTCCAATGAAAAATCTTCCTATTCAAAACTGGGTGAATTATCATTTACATCTAATATTTGCACCACAACGCAATGCATTTCCGACGGATTGACGAGAGCTACTTCAAAAAAAGGGAACAAGTCGAGCTTTGTCTACAGAGCTGTTCCCTGTCGATTTTCTCCGCAATAATTAGAATGCCGTTTTCCAGATTTACCTCCACATATTCCTTTTTATCATCGGAGACCACCCGAAGATTGCGACTTTGTAATTCCGAAACGCGCAGTTTCAAATCCTCCGCGATATTCCCGACAAAGGCCACATGGTCCAGTTCCTCCGGAATCGAGTAAACAATTTGTCCCAAAACCAGGTCCAACACACAAAGGAAGAAATTAAAAGGCTTTCCGCCCTTGTGCGCATTCGCCATTGTTTAATTTAATTGTTAAAACAATGAGGTCCATCCTAATCCCTTAGATAAACTGTATTACTGTGTTTGGTATAATTGCACTATATTAAAGCAAGAAATAAAAATATCAAGCGTCAGTTTTATTTCCGAATATGGCGGCACGTCAAACATAGAATCTCTCTCTCTCTCTGCTTCTGTTCTGTGCTGTCTTTATGGGGGAGGGGGTAGATCTCCTCTGATGTTTCAGCTCCTAATTGGTACACAGCGACACAAACAGCCCAGTTCTTCTGCCTCTTTTTGCAGTTCTGGTGTACTGCAGTGTGTTGTGGCCCTTTTGAATGGTGTCTTGATGCAACTTCTTTTGTGTTGCAAAACATAAACACACCAACACACACAAAGGAAGAAGAACACCTATACAACGTATTCGCCAAAAACGGATACCCGCGCAATTTCATCAACAGATGCCTAAGGGAAAGACAACGGAACGAGGGCATGCCGCAACCCAAAGGATTAGCCACACTAACCATGCATCAGGAGCGTTTCCGAACTGACAGCCAGACTACTGCGACCACTAGGACTCATAACAGCACACAAACCAACAGCCACTCTCAGGCAACAACTCACCAGAACGAAGGACCCGATACCCAGCATGAGCAAAACCGATGTAGTGTATAAAATCCTATGCAAGGGCTGTACAAAACACTACATAGGACAAACAGGAAGACAGCTAATGAACCGCATCCATGAACACCAACAAGCCACGAAACGACACGACCAGCTATCTTTAGTAGCCACACACGCAGATGACAAGCCACATGAATTTGACTGGGACAACGCTACTATTGTAGGGCAAGTCAAACGGAGAACAGCCAGGGAATTCCTCGAGGCATGGCACTCATCCACTATTCTATCAACAAATACATCGACCTGGACCCAACATACCGGCCACTGTAGCAGACATCTGGAACTGACAACCGGAAGCGGCAGAGACAACCCACTATAAATGCCGCAGGAAACATCACAGAAGCGCTTCACAGGAGGAGGCTCCCAAGGACTGAGGATGTCACCTCCACAGGTGATGAAACGTTTGCAACACAAATTCCCAGCTCGGCGAACAGAACCACAACAACGAGCACCCGAGCTACAAATCTTCTCCCAAACTTTGAACAAAGTATTCCCCCTGGGGTGGGTAAGTCCAGAACTAGATCGCATAGGTTTAAGGTGACAGAGAAAAGATAAAGAAGGGACCTAAGGGGCAACTGTTTAACATAGAGGATGGTGCGTGTGTGGAATGAGCTGTCAGAATAAATGGTGGTGGCTGGTACAATTGCAGCATTTAAAAGTTATCTGGATGGGTATATGAATAGGAAAGGTTTTGAGAGATATATGTCAAGTGCTGCCAAATGTGACAAGATTGGATTGGGATATCTGGTCGGCATGGACAAGTTGGACTGAAGGGTCTGTTTCCGTGCTGTACTTCTCTATGACTCTGTGAGCCAGATGTATCCACTATAAATAAAAATAAAACGGAATATTGTTCATTTATGTCTTGTCCATATATTTCCGAGCAAATCCAACCAGCCCATTAGTACATCCCGAAACTCTCAACGGCCATCAACATGGTTGGAGATATCATCAACAAGACTATACAGCAGCATTTGCTCAGCTGTAACTTGACAGCTGCTGCTGAGTCTGAGTTCCTCAGGGTCTAATTATTTCCATACCCTGTTGCTGCCGTAGTCCAAACATGGAAATAACAACAGTCCAGAAGCAACACTGATTGCCTTTTTTTTGTCAAAGCAGCATGCAACTGGATGCAATATCAAGCTAAAAGAAAGCCTATGAGAATCAGAGGGAAACTCACCTTTAGTTGGAGATAGAGGGAAAAAATCTTTTTGAAGGTGAATAATGGCAACCCCAGTACATTACTGCAAGAGCTCCAGCTATTTTCATATATTTCATGAATAGGCTTCCTTCCATCATTAGAACAACAGTTGGGATATTCATGTACAATTGCATAGTGTTCCTTTCCATTCACTATTCGTCATACAATGAAACATCCGTGTCCATGTGCAGCAAAACAGTGCCATATTCAACCCTGCGTTCTTATGTGATAAATAACATCCACACAACGTAATTGCCCATCAATGATCATCTCTACCCCTCCTCTTGACAATGAACAGCAATGTGAAGTCTGAAATCCCTCCCTGAATCTTTTCAGTGAATATCAATGGCCAAATTAATTAATGGGCGATTCACATAACTGCTACGATTCCAGCAATGAGTCAAATGCTGGCAGTTCAGCAGTGGGGATTCACGTCCTGGCAATCCACACCAATGCATTTTGGCAGATATAGAACGAGCATCCGTTCTGTGAGAGTGTACATTCCGAATTCCTGTATGAATGCAGCTCCAGCATCACTCTAGATGTTTGAGGGCATTCAGGAGAAAGCTTGCACATCTGATCAGCACCCATCTGCCTCTTAAATATTCAACTATTCCACCATTATTACATGGTGGATGCAATGTGTATTACCTGACAAGATGTACCGCAGTTTCCATGCCAATGAGATATATTTCCCTCAGTGATTAATGACAGCAGTTACATGTCAACAACACTTATGAAAATTCCTCATCTAAGTATCGCATCTTCCAGAATTGGCCAGACATCTCTACTCTCCATTATCATTCTCAATAGTTTACAAAAGCGTGTTCTCTAATTAAACAGTTGAAACCAATTAAAAATTCAAACCAAACAACCATTATAAATTCAATTACCTTCATTAGAGATTTTGTGTTTGTTGCCACTAAAAAGATTTGACTTGTTGTTTTATATGAGTACGGAGTGTGAACAAAATAAGGTTTAACCCCTACATGGAAGTATTCATGAGTTTTGAGCATGGATTGATGATGATTCCTTTTCCTGCAAATTCAGAGTTGGCTCCAAACCTAAAAGCTGCCTTTTTAGGGGCTACAATTAAGCAAAAGCCTATTAAATGTTATTTCATGTCAGCTTCTTGCGTCCCCTCTTAATATATTTATTTTCACTGCTCAAGTCGCAATGACTTTATTCATAAGAGAGATATTTCGGTGGGATCAGAATTATTTTGTCCTTACTTTTTTCATTATTCTGATTTTAAAACTTTACCATTGAGGCAAAATCTCAATTAAATGTTCCCATGAAAGATTAAATAAACAACTTCGAGAAATTACCAGTTAGTGAAGGTTGGCTGCAGATAACACTGACATAACAATTCACTTTTATGATAGGAATACACATCATAAATTTAGCTGGTTTACAAATTCCATCTATTCAATAAACTTCACAAATATGTTTAGTTCAGCAATTCACAATATTAAGACCAATCTCATGATATTTGACACAGTATAGCCTTCAGTTAAGAACGTTAATCGAGGGGTAAGAACTTCTGGTTGACCTTATACTGTATTTTAATTCTGATTTTATCAGGAGAGGTTGATGAGGGATTTAGGTGTGCATACTGACGTGTGCTGGAACTCAGTGTGTGGGCTATACAACTGCAATTTTGTACTTGTACTTTTCGTGGCAATGCTGCTCGTCTAACGAGATTTTTTTTTATTTCAGAGAGGTCATACGGTCAGTTCGAATATGCCTGGGTAAATCTGCAAATGTTTTTAAGTCTTTTTTTTAAACACTTGTACAATGATATGAGAGTGGCCAGTTCTCTCATTTCAGAGTTTGGTTTTGTTTTAGCAAGCTGCTTTTGTTTCCAACTGCTGATCAAGGTTTAGCCCGGAACCCAAGGGGATTGTTTACTTAGAATCAATCAGTGTAGTCACAACTTGCAAGGGTAAATATTTCAATTCACCGTGAGTTCTAAAATATTCAAACTGTACAATCATTGATGAATTCATCCAAGACATTGAAATTATGTCCTATAATAATAACAATTTGAATATATATACAACAACAAATCCAACAGTGCAATACTGAGGGAAATAACAGAAGCATAAATTTAAAATTGAGTCAGACTTCAGGTGAATGTTTATTCCATATGCACTGCCAAGCATTGCAAAAAAGAGGGAGGTATATTCAGCACTACAATCATGCTGCAGTATGGGAACAACATCAAATAAATTTAGTCTATCAAGCCTTCTATACCAAGAGAAACAACTAATGAAATATGCAAAATGAATCTGATGTTTCAACATTTAATGTAAATTCTTCATCCACGTGATTACCGAAAAGTTTGTTGCCTGAGTTAATTCATCATGTTGGTGTCCTGGACATTCGCTTCTTTGAATGGCAAGGTAGGATGACAGGGCTTTAAAAACAGAAAGTCACTTTTCGATGATTCTGGAGATAAACAGATGGTGTAATGATAGCTTTCATTTTGAACATGTCCAGTATAATTTAATGACTTATTTGGGGCAGGTCTATGATAAGAACTGCCATTCGAACTGTTGCTTTTGTGACAAAGTTCGCTGGAGTTGTAGGTTTTAGCAACACTTCCGTCTTGTTTAAACTTCATGATGACGAGTAAAATGATGGCAACAAGAAACACAAATGATGTTGATCCTAGAATAATAATTAAATAATTATTAGGTACCAAAAAATATTCCGATGATCTTGGTTTGTCAGTTAGTTCGGAAGATTTTTCTGTAACATTGGCTACAATTATAAAGGAGATTGTGGCGGTACTGGAGAGACTTGGCTGTCCATTGTCCTTCACAAGGAGAATTAATCTTTCTGTAGCGAATTCGTGTTCTCTGATATTTCGTGTTGCTCTAATTTCTCCAGATAGACGATCCACACTAAACATACTGGAATCAGTGTCCTCCAAAAACTGGTAGGAAAGCCGTGAATTTTGCCCAGAATCGGCATCAGTGGCGATTATCTTGGTAACTAAGTATCCTACATGTACTAACTGTGGTGTAATCTCCAGTAATACTGAACTGTTCCACATTAGGGGTGAGATAATAACTGGCACGTTGTCATTTTGATCCAAAATAATAACATGCACGGTGGCAGTGCTACTGAGTCGGGGGGAGCCCAAATCCTGGGCTTGAACATAAATCTGGAATTGTTTCAATTGTTCATAGTCAAAGGAGCGAAGTGTGTAAATATTACCATTTTCAGAGTTAATCGTGACATATCCAGGACCCTTTTGCATACTATTCTCCGAAATAGAATACACCACGTCACCATTCTTGTCTGTATCAGAATCTAAAGCGGTAACTGCAAATATAGAAGCACCAGGAGTGTTGTTCTCCATCAGATAAACGTTATATGATGCTTGCGTGAACCTCGGTGCATTGTCATTGATGTCAGAAAGTTCAATCAAAATTGTTTTATGGGTTGAAAGTGTGGGAGAACCCTCGTCCCAAGCTGAGAGAGATATGTTGTAGAATGACACTCTTTCACGATCCAGCTGATCGCGTGTTACCAATTCAAATTTATTCCTGAAAGACCTTTGCAGTTGAAATGGAACATCTGTAGCAATTTTACAATGAACGTTCCCATTTTCCTCCGAATCTAAATCTGTCACAGTGATGACAGCTATTACAGTCCCAGGTACAGTATCCTCAGAAACTGTGCTGGATACTGAAGTTACGCCTATCACGGGGAAGTTGTCATTTAGGTCGATTAAATTAACCATAACTTTGGCATATCCTGCTCGTCCGGGTATAGCTTTGTCTACAGCTTGTACAGCAAGTTCATAAACAGCTGATTCTTCAAAATCTAATACGTCTTCAACTCGAATCTCTCCGTTGTTTGGTTCCAATGTGAACAACCCGCGAATCCTTTCGGAAACGTGATGGGTAAAAGAATATGTTACCTCAGCATTCGTACCTTCGTCCAAATCAACAGCGTTAACTGTTGCAACTAAGGTGCCTTTAGCACTGTTTTCTGCTATAGTCGACTTGTATATTTCACGATCGAATAAAGGTACATTATCATTGATGTCCACGACGATAATAATCACTCGAGCCGTGCCAGATCTGGGAGGAATTCCACCGTCGATAGCTGTCAATGTCAGATGAAAGGCAGACTGCTGTTCACGATCTAATGACTTGTCCAATATCAGCTCAGCACTCTTACTGCCATCACTTCTGGTCTGCACTATAATACGGAAATGTTCGTTTGGACTGATTTGATACGTGCTGATCGTGTTTGTCCCTACATCCGGGTCACGCGCGCTCTCAAGAGGAAACCGCGCCCCTGGTGCAATTAGCTCACTGATTTGCAGAGAAAATTCATCCTTGGAAAATTGAGGATAATTATCATTTATGTCTAGTACTTCCACGACAACTCGATGCATCTCCGACGGATTATGAAGCTCTAATTCAAAAGAAAGGGAACAAGTAGAGCTTTGCATGCAAATCTGTTCTCTGTCGATTCTTTCATTGACAAATAAATTCCCATCCTCCAGATTTACCTCAATATACTGTTTTTCCTCGTTTGCCACAAGCCGACATTTATGAGCAGACAATTCCCAAGCTTCTAGCTTTAAATCCTCCGCGATCTTCCCAACAAAGGCCCCGCGTTCCAGTTCCTCAGGGATAGAGTAGCGAATTTGTCCCGTAACCAGGTCGAACGCACAAAGCAGGCAAATAAAGGACGTTCCACACCACCGCGATGTCGCCATTGTTCAGGGCTGGATTTTGATATATAAATATCGAAATCTCTGCCAAACGAATAGATAAATACCCAGGAACGTTGCTCCACAATTTTGTCGGTCGCTGATATTAAACCGAGAAATGTGAATAATTCACTAGATTTATACTGCTGAAAATGGCGGAATAGTGCAAATGTGAACACAGCATCTGTTTTTCGCTCGTTCTCCCTCTGTCCCTTCTTCAGCTGTGTTTGCGTTTCTCTGAAAGGGGGAGAGAGGAGAGCTGGATCTCTTGCAGCGTCTGCACTCCTAATTGGTAGACAGCGACGCAAAGAGTTTTAACCAATAACTGCAACAAAGTTCCTTAAAGCTGGACTGTTTCAGAATAAATAACATTTGAGCAAGTATTTAACATCATGCGACCAAAATCTTTAGATACGTATCGATTGGGTCACTTTGTTTTTGAAACCTGGACGATTGTTTTGTAATCCGGTATGCTACTGCTCAGCATTCAAAGAAAGCGTTTCACGCATGCATTTTGCCGATTGATTTTTTTTTGTTTGTTCTCCTGATGTCTGGCGTGCATAATGGTACAGCAATGGCCACCACAATCTCGACAGAGCAGAAGTTGAAGGGCAATGTTAAGTCTGATTCAGGTAACAGTTATCCTTATTTAGACGATACTGTCGAGGTCATATAGTTCAGAAATTATTCCGGGCCTTTAGTAGAATAATTCATTGTGATATTTCATGGCATTATGTATTTCAATCAGAACATTGACACGAAGAAAACTGGCTTATCCTGAATCGACACATTAAAGCAAAAAAATCGCAACTTCCTTCCCCTTGGTGAAATGTCACTGATGTTACTTTAGGTTTTTTTTTCAGAATTGACGCACCTAAAGCTTTTGAGTGAACAGCTACCCACTAAATAGCCAATTATGAAACTACAAAAAGTTTGCCATATTCAGTAAAAAGTGATATCTTTTAGCAAAAATGAATAACAGGGGGACTTGGTCAACAGCAAGTATGGCATGATTATTCACATAATACATTACACATGAGAGATTCTCTTGGATATTTTATTCAGCTCATTAGAAGAGAGGATTATTCATACTTCACAGTCACTGTTATAACATGAAAATGTATAACAATTATCAAACCTGAAACGCTTGAATAGATTTTTTAAAATTTGCTCAGAAGTGTAAATATTGGATCATATTTTTCATTGCTGTATAATTTCTGGGTATTAGTTCATGAAATGGTTGCAAGTTTGCGGAGATTGTTCCAAGCATGTAAATGGAAAAGAGTATCACATTATTGTAATAGTTGACGATTAAATCAAGGCTATTGATGATGGCAAAAAGCGGAAATAGTTCATTAACATCTGCTGGGAAATCCGAGACCCAACTGCTGAATTCACAACAAAACAAATAGAACAGATTTCAAGTTTTGTCAACTTTCTACCAACAGCTCAACTTTAGATTCTAGTAGATCCTCAATTCCTTGTTTATACTTTAATTTGAAAATTAATGGCATGGTTTGTTGTATGGTGTGACATGTTTATAAGGTTCTGAGGTCGAATAGTGTGTTCCCAGTTACTGACAAATAGGAATAGGATTACTGAAACATTTTTTGATCTCATTATTCCCAATGCATAAACGATTTAAAATAGATTTGAATTTATGAGATATGCAGTGATTTGGATGATCATGGGAAGAAATCAAACAATAAATAATTTTGATGAATAAAATAATTGGATACTGTAACACATTCGCCAAAATGTGATTTGATAATTATGGCTACCAAAGTTTTGAACGCCAGGATTTTGCTGTGTCATCCTTTTTCTTCTACTGCAGATTCATTAAATTGTGGTAGATTATTACAATTGATCAATAACTCCAGGATTATGGAATTTTCGCTGCCTTTGTCTTAACTAACCATTTGCTCAACCACTGACATGCTGTAACTGAAATATTTGTCATGTATAGAAGGAAGTGCAGGAATTCTCCGATATTTCTTCATTGGCAACTCGACTGTCAAGATGGAAAATAACAGCAGCTGCATCTGAACACCATCATTGTCAAACTCTCATGAGTCAACCTGTCTTGTGTTTATATTGCAAGTGTTTTATTTTACATGTGACAAGGTCCTGTGATAACCTGAGTACTGAAAGCCAATGCTGAATGTTTAAAGTAATTGGAGGGGAAGCATTCGAAGATTTTACTCCGGCAAGCATGAAGGTTGGCATTGGTTAATGATTGAAAGGAATGAAATTTGAATACATTGAAGGGGGATTAGGCTGGTTTGCTGTCTGTTGCTCCTATCTGCCCCAAAATGTGCAAATATAAGATGAAAACACTGTGGCATGAAGAAACCCCAGCCAAAGTAGTCAATAGGAATCGGACAAAAGCTTTTGAGTTCAGTACTAACAATCTTTGGTTGTGGTTGTTCGAAGCCAGTTATCTTAGTTCCATGACATCTGGTGGTATGGCCTATTGCTTGTGGTCATTGCTGCTGCGTCCTGTGGGTTCAACACAATGATGGTCTGCTTCCACATCGTTGGCAGCATGGTAAGCCTAACCCAGGATTCCAATGGCCCAGGCCAGCAGTTTCTTCAGCAATGATATTAATTCTGTAAGGCAGCTTCTGTTGTGTCTTTTGCCTTTGATTTGGGATGGCATGGTGGCTTGCCTCAGTGGCAGCTTCTGTGTCGAAATGGATCCTTGATTCGGCTTCTGTGTCTTCTTTGTTCACACGGCGGTCTGGCCTGGAATACCAATGGCTGCAGATTTAGTGGGTCGGATGTTGGCTTTCTGCAGCAATGGAGAGTGGTTCCTATCTTTTCCTCAACCTCATTGTGAGTAGTGACGAGAACAAAAGTGGACTTAGTCTTTTTTTTTTACATATGATTTCTGGGATTAATGTACTCGCTGGAATATGGTGACTTAAACAATTTTCACTGTGTTTTTTTTGTAAAGATACAAGTAACAGACTAGTATTCGGAAAATTGCTGTTCTATTCATCTCTATCAGCGTTCCTTGGAGTTATGTCTTAAACTGAAGAATTTTTAGTTGCTTCATCAATGACATTCCCTACTTCACATCGTCAGAAGTGGAGATTTGCACCAACGATTCTATTCATGACTCCTCAGACACTAAAACACTTTTATCTAAACGCAACAAGTCCTGAACAATATCTATGCGTTAAATGGGAAGTGGCAAGATTCCATGACATGCAAATACTAGGAATCTATATCTCCAATATGAATTATTCCTACCATTTCCCTTGGAACTCAACATCACTGAATCCCTCTCTCGACATCCTGGGGGTTATCATTTTAAGAAACTGAACCAAGCTAAACATAAAGATCCAATGGCTATAAGAGCATGTCAGAGACTTGGAATTCTTCAGTGAGTGATTCACTGCTTGACTACCTAAAACCTGTCTCTCATGAAGTCAAATTCAAGAGTGCAATGGAATGTTCCCCATTTGCTTGCATGAGCAACTCCAGCAACAGCGATCTTTGAGAAGATTGTAGCACAGGCTGATAACAAGTCAGCTTGAGGCTCAGCGAGCTAACTTATATACATAATTCCAGCAAGTGTCAAGAATATTGACACCAGCCAGGACAAAGCAGCCATTTAGTTCACACCCCGTTCACAGACACCAACTCCATCCCCCACTGACACCGACCAGCGATATGGTGTACCATCCACAAGATGCGCCCGAGAAATTCACCAATGAGTCAGAAAATGCACATTCTAAACCTATGACATCAACAATCTAGAAAAACATGAGCAGCAGATATATGGGAACACCATCAGCTATTTGCGTGCTTGAGTTGAAATCACATAAACAACTCCCCGAGAAACATCGTACGTCGACCCACACCAAAGGGTTTAGAGCAGATCAAGAAGGCAGCTGAGCACCACCTTCTCTAAGCTCCCAGTGAAATATAATAAATGATGTCCCAGTCAGGAAGGCCCAAATCATTTCAGCTTTTTTTAATGGACCTTTCCCAAGACATTTCACCACAAAATATCAGTTCATAATTCAATGCAGCTCTGAAAGGGTGCTGCGCCTTTGACTGTGCTGACTTTTAGCTGAGTTGCAAAACTGAGGCAATTCATCATCTCTACAATAGATGTACAAGTATATGAGACAGTATTCAAAGCACAGACATGACTGTTATCCCTTATTGCCTAGCCAATTATTATCTTCCACTTAATATCACTTAAACCAATTGTCTGACCATCATTCTGATTGCTGATTGAGAAACTTCACTACGCGTGGAGCAGTTCCAGAATTAGTTACATTATAACAGTGACGTAATTTACAAAGTAGTTGCAGAAGACTTTGAAACGAGTTGAGATGGGGAAGTGCATCTTACGAGTGCAAATCTTTCTTTCATTACAAATTGGTAGGACATTATTGATAAATATTCTTCGAGATAGGAAGTGCTCACGTCTGGCAAAATAGGGGTAATACACAAAAGCAGAATAGCATTGTTCGGAGAATGCCACGTCTCACAATCTTGATTGAGCATTTTTAGGAAATGCCAAATATGACTGAAAAGAGTGGGGTGGTACAAATTATCTGTATATACTTTAACAAGGCCTTTGACAAGATCGCTCATAGTAGATTAATACAAATGGTGAAGTCACGTGGGATCTGTGGTCGACTAGTAAGATGAATACAGAAGTATGTTCGTCATTGAAGACAGTGAATAATAGTGAAGTTTTTTTTTCTGACTGGAGGTCAGTGATCAGTTGTAAGTGTCGGAATCTCTGTTGTTTATAGTATGTATATATAAATTATTTGAAGGAAAATGTAGCTGCCCTGATTAGTAAATTTACAGATGATGCAAAGTTTGGGGGAGCTGCAAATAATGAGGAAATTGCTCGAGGATAGAGCTATAGGTAGATTTGGGCAGAGCAATGGCAGGTGGAGTTTAATCCAGATAGATTCATGATAATGCATTTTCGAAGGTCTAATGCAGGACGGATGCATACAATAAATGGCAGAACCCCTAGTAGCATCAACATACGAGTGATCTAGGCGTGCAGTTTCGCAGTTTCCTGAAAATGACAGAACAAGTGGATTTGTTGGTGAAGAACGTAGCATGCTTGCCTTCATCAGGCTGAACAAAAAATATGATATTTGCCAGTTCATGTCGCAGCTGTATAGAACTTTACAGGCTGCAGTTGAAATATTGTGTGCAGTTCTTGGCTGCCCCACAACCAGAACAATATGGTAGCTTTTGTGAGGGTACAGAAACAATTTATCGGAATGTCGCCTGATTTGGAGGGTATTAGCTATGAGGGGAGTTTGATCAAGCGTGATTTGGTTTCACATGAACATTGAAGGATGAGGGGTGACCTGATAGAAATTTACAAAATCATGAGAAGCGCAAAGAGAATTGTTAGTCAGCATATTTTTCCCCAGAGTAGAAATGTCAATTACTAGGTGGCATAGACTTAAATTAAAAGGGGGTAAGTTTAAATGTGTTTAAAAGGCAAGGTTTTCTTTTACACAGAGAGTGGTAAATACCTGAAATGCGCTGCCAGAGGAAGTGAAAGAGGCGAATGCAATAGTAACGTTTAAGAGACATCTTCCATATATAAGAAGAGGCAGGGAGTAGAGGGGTATGGACTGCATAGAAAGGCATCATTTGTTGGTGCTGTATTGATGAGCCAAAGGTCATAATTCTGTGTTGTATTAATCTTTGATTTTGTTTGTTTTTGTACAAGGAAGAAATATTTTCATCCATCTCGACCTCCTCCAGTAATCTCCAGCATCACAAATACCACCCTTCAATCAATTTGATTTACTCAATGTCAACAAACGGTTGGAGGTTTTGGAGAGTGCAAAGGCTAAGGGCCCTGACAATATTGTGGCAATAGTTATGAAGACTTGTGTTATATATCTTGGCATTCCCATTGCCAAGCTCTTCCAGTACTGATACGACTTTGGCATCTATTCAACAAGGCGGAAAATTGCCCAGATATGACCTGTACGTAAATAAAGCAGGACAATGGACAGATAGATGCCAAATTTGCAACTGTATAGGAAGTGTTTGAATAACAGACAGAGCTGGTTCTAGTTCAAAAGTCTTCGACTCTTTCCAGAACATGACAGTATCCATAGCCTTTGACTTCAGCTGCTTTTTTTTTAACTTGACATATATATTTCAATCGAATTTGCTGAAGGCTGGCATCTGTGATGCTACAGGCCTCAGAACGAGATAGTTATGCATTGTCCACACAGCACTTCTGGCAGAAGATTGTTACAAATGCTTTTGCCTTATCTTGTGCTCTGTATTCTGGGATCCCCATTATTGAAGATGAGGGTATTGTGAAGTCCCCTCCTCCGGAGAGTTGTGTAATTGTCCAACGCTTTGCACATTTTAAGGTTGATCCATTTCTCTAAACATCAGTATTTTGCATGTAAGTAGCCCTGCGTTGTGGCTTCATCATTTTGACATCTGGTTATTAGGCATGCCTGCTGCTAATCCTGATCTGCCAACCTTCAATTTTCATTTTACCAAAATTGATTCTTTAGGAGGTAGTAATGGTGGTCTGGTATTTATCTGAAAATGAGGCTATAGTTCGTATTTGATCACAATTCTGTTGATGGTCCAAATTGCCCATTCTTGAGTTATAGAATCATAGAATCCCTACAGTTTGGAAACAGGTCGTTGGGGTCATTAAGTCATGTCAACTCCTGGTAGAATATCCTGCCCAGAGCCAGCCCGTACCCTATCTTTATAATTGAAAATGTGTTGCTGGTTAAAGCACAGCAGGTCAGGCAGCATCCAAGGAATAGGAAATTCGACGTTTCGGGCATAAGCCCTTCATCAGGAATGAGGAGAAAGTGCCAGGCAGGCTAAGATAAAAGGTAGGGAGGAGGGACTTGGGGAGGGGCGATGGAGATGTGATAGGTGGAAGGAGGTCAAGGTGAGGGTGATAGGCCGGAGTGGGGTGGGGGCGGAGAGGTTAGGTAGAAGATTGCAGGTTGGGAGGGCGGTGCTGAGTTGAGGGAACCGACTGAGACAAGGTGGGGGGAGGGGAAATGAGGAAACAGGAGAAATCCGAGTTCATCCCTTGTGGTTGGAGGGTTCCCAGGCGGAAGATGAGGTGTTCTTCCTCCAACCGTCGTGTTGTTATGTTTTGCCGGTGGAGGAGTCCAAGGACCTGCATGTCCTCGGTGGAGTGGGAGGGAGAGTTAAACTGTTGAGCCACGGGGTAGTTGGGTTGGTTGGTCCGGGCGTCCCTGAGGTGTTCTCTGAAGCGTTCTGCAAGTAAGCAGCCCGTCTCCCCAATGTAGAGGAGGCCACATCGGGTGCAGCGGATGCAATAGATGATGTGTGTGGAGTTACAGGTGAACTTGTGGCGGATATGGAAGGATCCCTTGAGGCCTTGGAGGGAAGTGAGGGAGGAGGTGTGGGTGCAAGTCTTAAATTTCCTGCGGTTGCAGGGGAAGGTGCCGGGAGTGGAGGTTGGGTTGGTGGGGGGTGCGGAACTGACGAGGGAGTCACGAAGTGAGTGGTCTTTGCGCAACGCTGATAGGGGAGGGGAGGGAAATATATCCCTGGTGGTGGGGTCCGTTTGGAGGTGGCGGAAATGACAGCGGATGATACGCTGTTTACGGAGGTTGGTGGGGTGGTAGGTGAGAACCAGTGGGGTTCTGTCTTGGTGGCGGTTGGAGGGGCGGGGATCAAGGGCGGAGGAGCGGGAAGTGGAGGAGATGCGATGGAGGGCATCGTCGATCACGTTTGGGGGGAATCTGCGATCCTTGAAGAAGGAGGCCATCTGGGCTGTGCGGTGTTGGAACTGGTCCTCCTGGGAGCAGATGCGGCGGAGACGAAGGAATTGGGAATATGGGATGGAGTTTTTACAGGGGGCAGGGTGGGAGGAGGTGTAGTCCAGATAGCTGTGGGAGTCGGTCGGTTTATAGTAGATGTCTGTGTTGAGTTGGTCGCCTGAGATAGAAATGGAAAGGTCTAGGAAGGGGAGGGAGGAGTCTGAGACAGTCCAGGTGAATTTGAGGTCGGGATGGAAGGTGTTAGTAAAGTTGATGAACTGTTCAACCTCCTCGTGGGAGCACGAGGCAGCGCCGATACAGTCATCGATGTAGCGGAGGAAAAGGTGGGGGGTGGTGCCAATGTAGTTGCGGAAGATGGACTGTTCCACATATCCTACGAAGAGACAGGCATAGCTGGGGCCCATGCGGGTGCCCATGGCAACTCCTTTAGTTTGGAGGAAGTGCGAGGATTGAAAAGAGAAGTTATTCAGGGTGAGGACCAGTTCAGTCAGTCGAAGGAGGGTGTCAGTGGAAGGGTACTGGTTGGTGCAGCGGGAAAGGAAGAAGCGGAGGGCTTTGAGTCCTGCGTGATGGGGGATGGAGGTGTACAGGGACTGGATGTCCATCATGAAAATAAGGCATTGGGCACCGGGGAAGCGAAAATCCTGGAGTAGGTGGAGGGCGTGGATGGTGTCCCGAACGTAGGTGGGGAGTTCTTGGACTAAAGGGGACAGAACCGTGTCAAGTTATGCGGAGATGAGTTCGGTGGGGCAGGAGCAGGCTAAGACAATGGGTCGGCCGGGGCATTCAGGTTTGTGGATTTTGGGCAGGAGGTAGAAGTGGGCGGTGCGGGGTTGTAGGACTATGAGGTTGGAGGCGGTGGATGGGAGATCCCCTGAGGTGATGAGATTATGGATGATCTGGGAGATGATGGTTTGGTGGTGGGAGGTGGGGTCGTCGTCGAGAGGGCGATAAGAGGAGGTGTCCACGAGTTGGCGTTTGGCCTCAGCCGTATAGAGGTCGGGCGCCAAACTACTACATCAGGAGATCTCCCATCCACCACCTCCAACCTCATAGTCCCACAACGCCGCACTGCTCGTTTCTACCTCCTGCCCAAAATCCACAAACCTGAATGCCCCGGCCGACCCATTGTCTCAGCCTGCTCCTGCCCCACCGAACTCATCTCCGCATACCTTGACACGGTTCTGTCCCCTTACTCCAAGAACTCCCCACCTACGTTCGGGACACCACCCACACCCTCCACCTACTCCAGGATTTTCGCTTCCCGGTCCCCAACGCTTTATTTTCACGATGGACATCCAGTCCCTGTACACCTCCATCCCCCATCACGAAGGACTCAAAGCCCTCCGCTTCTTCCTTTCCTGCTGCACCAACCAGTACACTTCCACTGACACCCTCCTTCGACTGACTGAACTGGTCCTCACCCTGAATAACTTCTCTTTTCAATCCTCGCACTTCCTCCAAACTAAAGGAGTTGCCATGGGCACCCGCATGGGCCCCAGCTATGCCTGTCTCTTCGTAGGATATGTGGAACAGTCCATCTTCCGCAACTACATTGGCACCACCTCCCACCTTTTCCTCCGCTACATCGATGACTGTATCGGCGCTGCCTCGTGCTCCCACGAGGAGGTTGAACAGTTCATCAACTTTACTAACACCTTCCATCCCGACCTCAAATTCACCTGGACTGTCTCAGACTCCTCCCTCCCCTTCCTAGACCTTTCCATTTCTATCTCAGACGACCGACTCAACACAGACATCTACTATAAACCGACCGACTCCCACAGCTATCTGGACTACACCTCCTCCCACCCTGCCCCCTGTAAAAACTCCATCCCATATTCCCAATTCCTTCGTCTCCGCCGCATCTGCTCCCAGGAGGACCAGTTCCAACACCGCACAGCCCAGATGGCCTCCTTCTTCAAGGACCGCAGATTCCCCCCAAAACGTGATCGACGATGCCCTCCATCGCATCTCCTCCACTTCCCGCTCCTCCGCCCTTGATCCCCGCCCCTCCAACCGCCACCAAGACAGAACCCCACTGGTTCTCACTTACCACCCCACCAACCTCCGTAAACAGCGTATCATCCGCCATCATTTCCGTCACCTCCAAACGGACCTCCCACCACCAGGGATATATTTTCCTCCCCTCCCCTATCAGCATTCCGCAAAGACCACTCCCTTCGTGACTCCCTCGTCAGGTCCACACCCTCCACCAACCCAACCTCCACTCCCGGCACCTTCCCCTGCAACCGCAGGAAATGTAAAACTTGCGCCCACACCTCCTCCCTCACTTCCCTCCAAGGCCCCAAGGGATCCTTCCATATCCGCCACAAGTTCACCTGTAACTTCACACACATCATCTATTGCATCCGCTGCACTTGCAGAACGCTTCAGAGAACACCTCAGGGACGCCCGGACCAACCAACCCAACCACCCTGTGGCTCAACACTTTAACTCTCCCTCCCACTCCACCGAGGACATGCAGGTCCTTGGACTCCTCCATCGGCAAAACATAACAACACGACGGTTGGAGGAAGAACGCCTCATCTTCCGCCTGGGAACCCTCCAACCACAAGGGATGAACTCAGATTTCTCCTGTTTCCTCATTTCCCCTCCCCCCACCTTGTCTCAGTCGGTTCCCTCAACTCAGCACCGCCCTCCCAACCTGCAATCTTCTTCCTAACCTCTCCGCCCCCACCCCACTCCGGCCTATGATCCTCACCTTGACCTCCTTCCACCTATCACACCTCCATCGCCCCTCCCCCAAGTCCCTCCTCCCTACCTTTTATCTTAGCCTGCCTGGCACTTTCTCCTCATTCCTGATGAAGGGCTTATGCCCGAAACGTCAAATTTCCTATTCCTTGGATGCTGCCTGACCTGCTGTGCTTTAACCAGCAACGAATTTTCAACTGTGATCTCCAGCATCTGCAGACCTCATTTTTTATCCTATCCCTATAACACAGCATTCCCCATGGTTAATCCACCTAGGCTGCACATCCCTGGACACAACAGATACTTTCACATGGCCAATCCATGTAACCTGCACATCTTTGGACTGTGGGAATAAACTGGAGCACCTGGAGGAAACACACACAACCATGGACTGTTTTTACTCCACATCCCCAGTCATCAGTAGCTGGAAATGATTCCTGGCGCAGTGCTAACTATTGAGTCACTATACTGCCCACTGTGTTCCCAATCTATAACATTCAACACAGTTGGAGTCTATCCTTAGTATGAAGGCAGGACTTGGAGTCAGAGAGTAATAGGGATGTATAGAATAAAAACAGGTCTGTTGACCCAACTCATCCATGAAGATCAGATATCCAAAATTAATCTAGTCCTACTTGTCAGCATTTCCCTATTCCTGTACTCACCCACATGCCTTTTAAGCACAAGGTACTTATATTTGAGGCTTTCTAAATTAATGGAATCTTTCCAAGATCCGAATAATTTTGAAAGACTACAACTCATGAACCAACTTGAGTTCTTTTAGGAGGTGACAACACAGGTCGATGAAGGTCGGGCACTGGATGCGGTGTATCTGGACTTCATCAAGGTATTTGGTAAGGTTCCCCATGGTAGGCTCATTCATAAAGTCAGGATGAATGGGATACAGGGAGATTTGGCTATCTGGATTCAGAATTGGCCGGATGACAGAAGGCAGAGAGTGTTTATATTTAGAAAAAATTATGACTGGAGGTCGGTGTTGAGTGGGGTCCTGCATGGCTCTGTTCTTGGGCCTCTGCTCTTTGGAGTTTTTATAAATGACTTCGATGAGGAGGTTAAGAGGTGGATTAGTAAACTTGCAGATGACACAAAGGGTGGAGTTGTCATCGCTAGTATAGCGGGCTATTGCAGGCTGCTGTGCGACATAGACAGGATGCAGAGCCAGGCTGAGAAATGGCAGGTGGAGTTCAACCTGGCTAAATGTGAAGTGATGCATCTTAGAATGTCGAACTCAAATACTGAATATAGAATTAAAGACAGTATTCTTGGCAGTGTGGAGCAACAGGGGGATCTGGTTGTGCAAGTACATAGATCCCTCAAAGTTTCCACCCAAGTTGATAGGGTTGTTAAGAAAGCATATGGTGTTTTGGCTTTAATTAACAGGGGGATCAAATTTAAGAGCTGCGAGGTTTTGCTACAGCTCTACAAGTCCCTCATGGGACTGCACTTGGAATATTGTGTCCAGTTCTGGTCGCCCTATTATAGGAAAGATATAGAGGCTATGGAGAGGGTGCAAAGAAAGTTTACCAGGATGCTGCCAGACTGGAGGGTATACCTTATGAAGAATGGTTGAATAAGCTCGGACTTTTCTCTCTTTTCTCTGGAGAGGAGATCTGATCGAGGTATACAAGATAATGAGTGGAATAGATAGAGTCAATAGCCAGAGACCTTTCCCCAGGGAGGATTGACTGGTACAAGGAGTCATAGTTTGAAGATATTAGGAGGAAGGTATAAAGGAGACATCAGAGGTAGGTTCTTTATGCAGAGAGTGGTGAATGCATGGAATGCATTGCCAGCTGTGGTGGTGGAAGCAGAGTCATTGGGAACTGATGGATATGCTCATGGAAAACAGTGAGTTGAGGTGTGCGGAGGTTAAGTTACTATATTTTACATTAAGATTAACCTCGGCACAACATCGTGGGCCAAAGGGCCTGTTCTGTGCTGTACTTTACTATGTTCTATGTTGACGCAGAGATGGGCTTAGAGAATTGGCCTCATCTTCAAGTTAACAGCAACAAATGTCTTCTTTCATGCTAAGAACCCTCTCAGGTGCAGAAACACAAAAGTTGTATTCACAATATAATATGCCACAATTGTTCAAATACTTACAGATTATTAACTGCAGTCACTCTATAACCTCCTTTCTGGAATTCAGTTTTAATTCCATTTATCAACCGATACAGGAATGAGACTCATGCACTGATGGAAGGCGAAACATCACTTGTTGAGCAGACTTATTGTGTGTCAATGGGGCTTCATAGACCTATCAATTAAAGCTTTCAACATCAGTCATCATCCGGAGGACCATAGCAACTGATTTGTCGGTTTTTTGGCTGTTTCAGCTCACTCCACGTAGTATCAAAAGAGTCATGGATGCACTGAATACTGTAAATAATATGACTGTGACAATATTCTAGCAGTTGTACTGAAGACTGTTCTCTCGGACCTGCTCCAACTTGAGACATATTATTCCACGATAGTTAAAACTCTGGCATCGACACTACAGTGTGAAAAACTATGCAAGCATGTCCTGTACATGAAAAGCAGAACAGCTCCAACCTAGCAAGCCATCGCCCCCACTAGTCTACTCATGAACATCAGTAAAGTGACAGAAGTGTCGCTTATACTACTAAAAAAGAAACATTTGCTGAGCAATAATTTGCCCATTGACACATGTTGGGCTTTAGTCACAGCCACAACTGAGGCTGAATACATACAATCTTATTCAGCCATGGACAAAAAATCTGAATTCTAGATGTGATGTGAAAATGGCTGGTTTTGGCATTTTTAAAATTCATTCATGGGATATGGGATATGCGCACCACTGGCTAGTCTTAATTGTCCACCCTTAATTGCTCTTGAGAAGTGGTGATAAGCTATCTCCTTAACCGACTGTGATCCATTAGCTGTAGGTAGCCCCACAATGCCCTGAGGAAGGGCATTCCAGGATGTTGACCAAGCGACATGAAGGGAGGTATCAGAGCAGCATTTTACCAAAAGTAGCACGAAGGGTCATGAGCAAATCTTAAATCAATGAAAATAAGGAAAACAAATCCCTACCGGTTGGAATCAAATCTGGTACAAAGTGAGATGGCTGAGGTTTGACAGTCAATGTTCATGCTTGGTTCTGCAGATAAGCAATAGCAAAATTGACAAGGCACCATAGGAAACAACAGACTATGTAGGGGCAACATTCCTTTATTAATTACGAAGGAATAGTGCAGTGCATCAAATCTATGAAACATTACAAGCAGAGGTTAGAGAGAAAATTGCACCAGAGACACTCTCTTACAACAAAGGCTGCCACACTGCCATCTTTGGTGGAGCTACCTGCTAGTGGGACAAGACATACATGGGGTGGTGCTAGAAGTGTGTCCAACACTGGTTTAAAGGTATGCTTCTGGGAGCATGAATTGGTCATTCTGTAGCCTGAGTCGTCTATGCCACAACTCTCTCACATTTTGCCACAAGTCTCCAAATGCTAGTAAAGAAGACTGAATTCTGGATTTTGTTCCTACCGGGTACCTGAGTCTGTCATAAGTTGCCTATCCAACCTTATTCTTATTAGACTCTTTAAAATAGTCATATTAAACTGAGCAATTATCATTTCCAAATGACTTACCCAGATTTGGATGGGCATGGTGTTCGTTACAAACCAGGAGTTCCTGTAATAGGGATTCTGGTGCAACAATCTTGCAATTTCCTCACCAAATACACTAACTTATTTTAAACTGCACTGTTGTGGAGGTGCTATCTGAAGTCTAGTTTCTGGAGCATTATTAAAGGCATCTGATTAATAAATCTAAAATCATAATCAGCATGCCCTTGATACCCTTAAATATTCACAATTACTTAGAAGTCATATTCCTAATCTGTGTATAAATCTCATGCATTGTTAGCATGTACAAAAATGTCATATTTTCTATTAAAATTTTGCTGAAGTGTTGTACCAACTTTACAGTGTATTATTTTAACAAAGAAAGGTTTGCATAAATACATTGGTTTCTTCAATATATTGCAAATGATAGTCAGAAACAAAGAGTGAAGTCTAACCCCCAAAGTGATTTACTATTGATTTATTTTGCAGATTTTTCTATTGTTCATTTGCCTATTTTTATTATTAATAATATTATTATTACGAATGACATTTATATCAATATTCATAAATTTGAATTACAACCAGACTTTGTATTCCCACTCAACTTCCTTTGGAACTGGACAAGTATATGTGATCAGAGGAACTAAATAACTTGCCCTTTTCTTTAATCTGTTATAGCAACATCACTTAACACTACTATTGTGGCAAAGTTGAATTAAAAGGTTTCAAGAACAAAAAATCAGTCTTGGAAGATTCTGGAGAAAGGCAAACTGTATAGCGATATGGTTCAGCATTGGGACCAATTTCGCCGACACCAGCATAATTTAAAGGATCTGTTGGTACAGATCGTTCAGTATATGAATAATTTGAATCCTCCCGTGTGCAGCAACATACTGGCGAGCTGTAGTTTTCAATGATGCCTCTGTCCTGTTTACATTTGATTCCAATCAGGAAAATTATGGTCACGAGAAATATTAAGGTAGTTGAACCTAAAGCCACAATTAAATAGAGATTTAAGTCTGATATATCTTCAGGATTACTGACAAAGGTTTTACTTTCAGAGAATCGTTCAGTAACGTTAGCCAAGATTGAGAAGAGGATTGTAATAGTGCTGGAGAGGCTTGGCTGCCCATTGTCTTTCACCGATACCACTAACCGTTGCCTGGACGCTTCTTGCTCCAAGATATCTCGGGCTGTTCTGATTTCTCCAGAGTTAGGCCCGACAGTGAACAAACTGGGATCAGTGGTTTTTATGACTTGATAAAACAGCCTAGCGTTCTGACCAGAATCAGCATCAGTTGCAATTATTTTGGTGACCAAGTAACCCTGGCCGGCTGACTGAGGCACGATCACCTCCGCTGCTGATCCACTCTGTGCAGAGGGTGAAACAATGACTGGAGCATTGTCATTTTGATCGAGGATAATCACATTGACTGTTGCACTGCTGCTCAGAGGCGGAACTCCAGAATCACGGGCTTGAACTTGGACCTGGAAGCTCTTCATTTGCTCGTAGTCAAAAGAGCGCAGTGCGTAAATGTCCCCATTATTGGAGTTAACATTGATCAAAGAAGATGTTTGAAAATCTTGGACCTTGCTTGCCATTATATCATAGGAAACAAAGGAATTCCCGTCCGTGTCTGCATCCAGAGCAGTGACTGTGAAAACCGAGGCACCGGGTGCATTGTTCTCCATCACATACACGGCGTACGACATTTGGGCAAATTGAGGAGCATTATCATTTACATCAGAAACCGAAATCCTGATGGTTACATTTGTTGATAGTGGTGGAGACCCCGAATCCCTGGCTAAAAATAATATGTCATAAGTAGAGACTGTTTCACGATCCAGCAAACCGTTGGAAATCAATTTGTAATGGTTGCTAGAAGATTCTTGAAGCTTAAACGGGACGAGCTTTGAAATCTGACAGTTTACCTGCCCATTTTTACCAGAATCTTGATCCATTACATTGATCAAAGATATCAAAGTTCCTGGCGCAACATCCTCGGAGACTGTGCTGGACACAGGTGTCACCTTTATCTCGGGGGCGTTGTCGTTTACATCAACGACCTTAATAAGGACTTTTGAATGTCCCGCAATTGCAGGTGAGCCTTTGTCCACAGCTTGTACATCAAGTGAATAACTGTTTGTTTTTTCAAAGTCTACTGTTCCTTCCACTTTGATCTCCCCTGTTCTGGGGTTCAAACGGAATAATTCTCTCACCCGTGGGGAGGCAAGTTTGCTGAAAGAATAGGTTACTTCAGCATTCGAACCTTCGTCCAAATCAGTAGCGCTGACCCTGGTCACCAAGGTTCCCTTAGGTGAGTTTTCTGCTAAGCTACTCCGGTAAATTGCAAGATCGAAAACTGGTGAGTTATCATTACTATCCAATACGGTAATGAGGATCTGGACGGTACCAGACCTGGGAGGAGTCCCTCCATCAGTAGCTGTCAGTACAAGCTGAAAGGACGGATTCTGCTCGCGGTCCAGAGCTTTCTCCAACAATAATTCGACAATTTTAACGCCGTCCTCCGTTGTCTGCACTTTTAGGCCGAAGTGCTGGTTAGAACTGAGTGTGTAGGTGGTGACAGCATTTATCCCAACGTCCGGATCCTGCGCACTCTCGAGTGGGAAGCGTGCCCCTGGTGCAATTGATTCAGCCATCTGTAGGGTAATGGTGCTATCCGTGAAACTGGGCGCATTATCATTTATGTCCAAAATCTCCACTTCACCGCGATAAATCTCGAAAGGATTTTCTACTACCATTTCAAAAGGAAGAACACATCTAGCTACTGCTCCACAGATATGTTCCCTGTCGATTCTCTCGCGAATGGATAAATCGCCATTATCCACACTAACCTTCATATACTGGCTTCCAGCATCAGAGGAGAGTCGGAATTTGCGAGCTGACAGTTGCCGTGCATTCAGTCCCAAGCCCCTAGCGATATTCCCAATTAAAGCATCTGGTTCCAGCTCCTCGGGGAACGAATAACGAATTTGTCCAAAAATCAAACCTGGTGTACTTAACAGAAAAATAAAAGCGAACGTTTTGAATGCTGAGGCGTCGTTGCTCTGCAAATTCGCCATTGTTCTGGACTGAATGCTTTCCTGAACCAGGCCTCGGTGGTCAATTAAACTGCAGTCTGAACACAAATTACGTACAGCAAAGTCTAATGACGAATGTACAAGGTCGCGAGTTTAATCTGGTCCCCACAACCTAAACGGAGGCACTGCTTGCTTCTCTGGTTGATTCTGATCTCTAGCCGTGATGGAGGAGGGACAATAGATCTAACGCTGTATTTGGCTTTCTCATTGGTACACAGCGACACAACCAGTCCTTTTCGATAATTACATCAACATTTCTTAAAGCAAGTCTGTTCTCGTGTATGTTTAAAATTGAACAACCATAAAATCGAGTCAATTATAAAATCAACTGCTTGACTTGCCCTGGAATGTCATTTTCAAAAGTTACGAAAGCAGTTTTAGAGTGTAATTTGACCTAAACATTTGAAACTTATTACTTATGCACGGTCAAAGTAATAAGTCATCAGCATTTTGGTGACGGGACATATCACGTAGGCCATCTTCATCAAATACGATTTCACAAATCTGAAACGTGGGAATCTCAGAAAAGTGAAATGCTTACAAATAAAAAGTGCAAATGTCAAATCAGTCCTCTCATAAGCTAAGAACATCGCATTATTATGGCTTGTTTGATGCATTTGTTGACAAGTAATGCCTCATTAATGAACCAAAAGCCATGCCTCTCAAAGACATGTTTCAAATTCCAGATATTTAAACTGAAGTTCATCTTTCAGGCAAATTAAAACGAACTCTTGAAGAATCTAAGGAAAATCCAAAATGCAACCAAGTAACTTCGCGGATTCACATTAAATCCATTAACAAGGGTGTGAGTGTTGGACATGTTTTGTAATTTTGTCTAGCAAAGACAAAGGAAACTTGAAAAGCAATGGCAACGTCCAGTTAACAAAAATCAATCTATGCTTCATTATATCAATACTTAAGCATCAACAACTTTGCACAAAATGAAGTTTTATCAGTAAATATCAAGCAATATAAAAACGTAATAATTGACACAAAATGCAACAAATGCGATTCCAAATAATTATCAGACAGGACAGAACTTGTACTTTGCTCAAACGAGATATAAAGTCAACTTTCATATTTCACTCATCAGGGCTTGGACACAATGAATTAGGTTTTGAATTGGAACTTCAATTTTTTACAGCAACAAAATAAGTTATTTAATAGTTGGGACGTTGTTGTTTTGGCTATGCAGTAGGAACATTTAACTGCCAATTTTATTCTCAGAGCAGGTAATAGACTCTGGAAACAGAGAGAGATTCCCACGGCAGCACACTGAACAATCAAATTTTACCCACCAGCTCTGAGAAATGAGATTGATAGTTATCTGTCCATGCTGCATCTCAAGAGCCTCGTGTTGTATAAATACATGTTGCTTATCCAAGAAAAACCAAAGTACAATGGATGCCTAAAATATAAATTAAAACAAACGGCACTCGAGAGTTTTGGCAGCATCTGTGGAGAGTGAAACTTATTTTTTAGATTCTGACATGACTTCTTCAGAGAGCAACATCGATTGGAAATATTAAGTCTGTTTTTCTCTCTCCACAACTGCCCCGGGCCTGTAAGTGTCTCCATCACTTGCTGTTTCTATTCATTTTCCAAGTCTGGTTTCTTGCATCGTGGTTCTGATGAGGATGAGATGAAATGTTTTGACTTTATTTCTTGTTTTGGACATGGTTAAATAAGGCCCTGTCGATATGAATTTTTGTCATAATGCTTCCTCCACAAATTCTTCACAATTTCATGTTTATTTGGCTGACATTTCAGTTTGGTGCAGCAACAGCCTTCTATTGAAAGTCAAATGGCACATGCAATTCAGGTAGAAAAATCAAGTTGTCATATTCTATTGTAAAACATATATCACAACAAGCAAAATTTATTGCCAACTCCAACACGTTCAAAGAAATTAACGATAACCCTGTGGCAAGGTAGGATTGCAAGGCTTTAGGAACAAAAAATCGCTCTTGGATGATTCTGGTGACAAACAGACAGTATAATGATAAGTGTCAGAAACGGGCAGAGTTTGCCCGCAGTAATTTGTAGAAGCTTTCGGCTCTGGTCTTTGACTAAATCCATCAATGGAATCTTCTGGTTTACAACAACAAATTGTGGAGTTGTCTTGAGGAAATCTCCTGTCTTGTTTGCACTTGATGCCAAAAAGGAAAATGATAATTACAAGGAATAAAAAAGATGTTGACCCCAAAGTGATGATCAAATAAAGATTTAACTGAGAATGTTGTTCAGTTTCCCTGACCAGATTGCTCTGATCTGAAGATCTTTCAGTAATATTGCCAAAAAGTAACAAGACGATTGTAAGGGTGCTAGAGAGGGTGGGCTGCCCATTATCCCTCACCATGATGACCAGAGATTGTGTGGAGGCATCGTGCTCCAAAATGGCTCGGGTTGTTCTGATTTCGCCAGTGTTAAGCCCCACACTGAATAAACTGGGAACTGTGGCTTTCACCGCCTGGTAAAATAGCCGTGCGTTCTGACCGGAATCGGCATCAGTTGCGATTATTTTGGTGACCAAGTAACCTTGGCTCGCTGATTGAGGCACGATCACCTCCGCTTCGGATCCGCTCTGTGCTGATGGTGAAACAATGATTGGAGCGTTGTCATTTTGATCCAGGATAATTACATTGATAGTTGCGCTGCTGCTCAGTGGAGGAACTCCAGCATCACGGGCTTGAACTTGGACCTGGAAGCTCTTCAACTGTTCATAGTCAAATGAGCGCTGTGCGTAAATGGTCCCGTTCATAGAATTGACTTTAAGGTAGGTGGCCACCGGCGAATCTCGAAAGGTCTCTTTGGAAGAATAAAAGACATTGGAATTCTGATCCAGATCAGGGTCGGACGCAGTCACAGTGAAAATAGAAGTACCCAGAAAGTTGTTCTCTGTCACATACACCGTGTACGTGCGTCGCTCAAACATTGGAGCGTTATCATTTTCGTCAAGAACCGAAATCTGGACAGTTTTATTTGATGACGAAGGGGGCCTCCCCGAGTCCCAGGCTAAAATGGATACATTATATCCAGGAGTAGCTTCACGATCCAGTGGCGCTGTGGTTATCAATTTATAATGGGTACTTGAAGAGATTTGAAGTTTAAAAGGGACGTTCATCGGGACTTTACAGTGCACCTGTCCGTTTGTTCCACTATCACGATCTATTATGCTGATCAAAGCTGTTACAGTCCCAACAGGAGCACTTTCTGGAACCATGCTAACCACAGACGTCAGTAAAATTTCAGGGGCATTATCATTCACATCAATTACCCTAATCACGACTTTACAATGCCCTGAAATTACAGGTGAACCATTGTCCAGAGCTTGAAGCTCCAGTGAATACGTGTCATCTTCTTCATAATCAATTGCGCCTTGGATTCTAATCTCTCCCGTTCGAGGATCCAAGCTGAACAATTCCTGTACACTCTGTGAAACACGGTTACCGAAAGTATAGGTTACCTCAGCATTCGAGCCTTCGTCTGCATCAGTGGCATGGACTGTAGCCACCAAGGTGCCCCTGGGTGAGTTCTCTACCAGGTCGACCTTATAAACTTTGAGATCGAATACAGGCGCATTATCATTGCTGTCCAGCACTGTAATGAGAATACGAGCGGTCCCGGATCTGGGAGGAGTCCCTCCGTCGGTGGCTGTCAGCACCAGTTGAAAAGATGATTGACGTTCGCGATCCAACGGTTTCTCCAACAACAGGTCGACAATTTTTGCACCATCTTCGGAGGTCTCCATTTGTAGACTGAAGTGCGCATTTGGGCTGAGGCTGTAAGTCATGACGGTATTCATTCCCACGTCTGGATCGAGAGCGCTCTCTAGCGGAAATCGGGAGCCTGTTGTTATGGATTCCGCCATTTGTGAAAGTATGGTACTCTCCAGGAAACTGGGCGCGTTATCGTTAATATCAACAATCTCCACTTCCCCGCGGAACATCTCCAAAGGTTGTTCTACAACAATCTCGAAAGGGAGAACACAAACTGACATCTGTCCACACAGTTTCTCTCGATCTATCCTTTCCTTCGTAAATAAAGCACCCGTCTCTATATTCACCTTCAGATACTGCCTTTTATCAGCAGACGCCAGTCGGAATTGTCGACCTGACAACCTACGGACGTTCAATCCCAAATCTTCCGCGACATTTCCAACAAAAGCGCCAGGTTCCATTTCCTCGCGAATGGAGTAGCGAATTTTTCCGAAAGCCAGGTCTGACAAAAGCAGGAGTAATATTAAATCGAATACCTTGTATTTTAAGGCGGTGGTGAATGATGATTCTGCCATTGTAAGTTATAGTTTGGAGACGTGGAGAAAAAAAACAAATCGACAGACGATAGAGGGAAAGAGCAGCCCGACCTTATACCACACAGAGTATCGGATATATCCAAATGCCGAAGTGAATTCACACCGATCTTTCTGCAAAATGAGCCACAGCAATTCTGTTTCGGTTCTCGCTCCGGGCAGGAGGAGGAGCAATAGATCTCTGCTGGCATTTGAGACCCTCATTGGACGGCAGCGACACAGCGAGTCTCTGCTTATATTTACGCCATCTTTTCTTAAAGCTGCACGGTCCATAATTTGAGGGCTTCAATCCTACTGTGCAACCATAATACGTACAACCTGGCATAAAAAAAACAGTCTAATTCCTTTAATCGGCCTTTCTTTTTAAAGGGTGGTGTTACTCTTTTTGAAGGGAATTTAAATCATAAATTTGAGTCTTGCAATCAATGATCTTCGCATATAATCTCCAATGAAACAACACTAAGTTATTCGTTTTCCACAATTACATTTAAACTTTGATCAATAATCAAGCCATTTAAGAAAAGCAAATTGGAGTTACAGAGAAATAGAGATGTACAGCATGGAAACGGTTCTACTGGTCCAACTCATCCATGCCGACCAGACATCCTAAATTAATCTAGTCCCCCCCAATTGCCAGCACTTGGGCCATATCCTTCTAAACCTTCCTGCTTATATACCCATCCAGATGCCTTTTAAAGGTTGTAATTGCACCAGCCTCCACCACTTCCTTTGGCATCTCATTCAGTACACGCACGATCCTCTAAGTGAAAAAGTTGGCCCTTAGCTCCCTTTAAATCTTTTCACTCTCACCCTAAACGTATGCCCTCTCGTTCTGCCCTCCCTCACCCCAGGAAGAAGACATTGTCTATTTACCCTATCCATGTCCCTCAAGATTAGATTTAAATGTTTTCAGTGCTCACAATTTAGTTGCAGAAGACAAATTATTTGTTTTCAATCGAACCTTATGTTTTGATCACAGTCTTGTACTTCACATTTTTTTAAAAAATCTGTAATAACTTAGCTAATTTTTCCACAAGGCAACTGCAAAGTATGACACCAGTGTAATATGTCAGCAAACTTCAGAAACTCTGTTCACATCTCGGCTATATTTTCAGATATCTTCATTACGATTATATATTGGAGGTGAATCACATTAATAGTTTCAAATGCCAATTCGTTAGATGTTAAGTGCTCAAAAAAGGATTAAATATTTTGATAATAACATCTAATATGCAAAAATATATAAGGGAATTATAAATTATCACTTTGTCTGTGCTAGTAAGGTGTAGAATGATAAAACTGTTTTTAAAAAGGATTAATAAGAAAAGCAATCAATGCAATTAATGCTATACTCTAACTTTCTGATGCACTCACCAGAATGTGATTCCTGATAAACTATTGTTTCCATTGTTAGTGTATAAGTGATTGGCATATACTTTTGTCATTTCCCTTCCAGTTACCTTAATTGGTAGTAAAGAGGAATTTTGTGAACGTGTTCGCCACTTGTGAGCTGATGTGACACTGGGTAACTTGTCGAATCTGGCTATGTTTAAGGTTAGTCATAAACCATGAGCAACATATGCGATCAAATGCTGCAAATGCAAGAAAATGCTATAGGGGATAAGAAATAAGATTACACAAATTTAGTTTTAGGTTCAGCAAATTGTGGCTTTAGGTAAAAGATATAAAATGTACAAAGACAATTAAACCTATAATGAACTGTAAACTAATTTGAATTAAGATGACAGAGATTTTTGGGATTATTTTTAAATCAAATAACATCCAGATCTATTTGACTATTAATTAAGTGGACCATGAGGTTGAATCCTCAGTGAAATTTCAACTGTCATTCCCCTCCTTCCTCTGAAGTAACCCTACTTCACAACTAGGGTGGAATCATTCATCTAAAATCCTTTGTAGTAAGAACCTGAGAGCTACTTACATTGTGTTACTTGTTTGGTTTGATAAAAGTCATTCTCTGCAGCTGTGCATTTTGTTTTCTCCATTATACATTCTCACGACAAGTTTATAATCAGTTTTTAAGTTTGCATGATATAAGTCTCAGGACTACTTTGTCGACCACCCATAACATATGTTCAACATCTTCCAATAATATGCATGTGTTGATGGTGACCCTTTAAATTTATTGGACAATAGATCCTAGGTTGGACAGCCGGACTGAAACTTGCAACTTTGTTCTAATAAAACAATTCACCATGATGTTGGTATTTGATTTCATTAATTTGATGCGTTAACGTGATTAAATATCATTGGTTTTGCTGATATTTGACCTTGTATCCCCGGTTTACAATCAGTTTAACGTCAGCGCTAAGCAGAACAGCCTCCCGGAACTGTTTAGAAATAATAGCCAGTTGGTTTTGATACCTAGCTGAGTCTTATGGAGAACGTAAACGTCTACATTGGCCAACTGGACCACAATACATGTTTACGTGCTCCACTTTCTATGTAAACGATATAATTCTCTGTGAGTACACAAAATAATTGAGCAAAGCAAAACAAATAGTGTGGCCTATGTTGACCGAAAAATATTTCTCGCCCCTCAGACTATTATATACTTAATGTCAAAGGTGTTATTTTATTACACTAATACGATATACATTAGCAACAGTTTTTTTTTCCTCAAATTTCGTGCCATTGCCAAGCTGCACCGAAAGATAATCAATGTGGAAGAGAAATCTACTACACCTTCCATAAATATTAAATGTTCAGACAAGGCTATTATCAATATTATAAGTGAATAAGGTCGTTCAACTTACTCTTGACAAACAATAATGAAATATTATCTACGTGCATTCACGTATCAGTGGCCTGAGGTCACCTGTGCAGCTGACCATCAGTAAACTGACTTTTGAAGGTGATATTATTTATCATTTGCCTGTTAACTGTTAACAGCTCCCTTCTCGGTTTGCAGGTATCTGTCTGAGACGCGTCGCAGTATCATAAGTGTTTTATTCTCCACTGTTTCTTTGACTAATAATATCGATAGTTACAGAAAAGGAACGACCTTGTTTTCCACAAAAGAAATCCTTGATGTGGAAAAGCTTTAAAATTTCAACCAGAACTGATACATATGTGGATTTAACAAAGATTGACAGTAATTTCTTGTCTCATTTTTCTGGAGGAATCTGGTACTAGTCCTGAGATATGGGTGGAGTGTAGGGTTTCAAAAACAGAAAATCACTCTTTGCTGATTCCGGAGACAAACAAACCGCATAATGATGCGTTTCAGGGACACGAACAATCTCACCAGCACCAGTATAGTTTAAATATTCATTCAGCGCAGGTGTCGGGTTATAAACATCATTAGAATCATCGAGTCTGTAGCAGCAACCAGGGGAGTTGTAGTCTTCGATATTATTTCTGCCTTGTTTACATTTAATGCCAATCAACAAAATAATGGTTACAAAAAATATAAACGAAGTTGAACCTAAAATGACAATTAAATAAAGATTTATATCTGACACATGTTCAGAATTTGTAACGAAATTACTAGCCTCGGAGAACATTTCAGTGATATTTTCCATAATCGAAAAGATGATTGCAACGGTGCTGGAGAGGCTTGGTTGTCCATTATCCCTCACCAAGATGACCAGAGAATGTGTTGTGGCATCTTGCTCCAAAATGCCTCGTGTTGTTCTGATTTCGCCAGTGTTAAGCCCCACGTTGAACAAACTGGAGTGACTGGCTTTCAGCACTTGGTAGAATAGCCGTGCGTTCTGACCAGAATCAGCATCAGTTGCAATTATCTTGGTGACCAAGTAACCCTGGCTCGCTGCCTGAGGCATAATCACTTCCGCTGCTAATCCGCTCTGTGCTGACGGTGAAATGATGACTGGAGCGTTGTCATTTTGATCCAGGTTAATCACTTTGACTGTTGAACTGCTACTCAGTGGAGGAACTCCCCCATCACGGGCTTGAACTTGGACCTGGAAGTTCTTCAGTTGTTCATAGTCAAAAGAGCGCAGTGCGTAAATGGTCCCGTTCATGGAATTTATATTGAGGTAGGTATCCACTGGCAAATCTTGAATAAGGTTTGTCGTGAAGGAATAGGTAATATGTGAATTCTGATTCAGATCAGGATCGAACGCATTCACTGTGGAAATTGAAGCACCCGGAGCGTTGTTCTCCATCACATATATTGTGTACGTGGGTCGAGCAAACCGGGGATAGTTGTCATTTACATCAGAAAGAGAGATCTGGATGGTTTTATTTGTTGATAGTGGTGATGACCCCAGGTCCCATGCAGTAATAGGTATATTGTACAAAGGATTAACTTCGCGATCCAACAAGCCGCTAGTAATCAACTTGTAATTGTTGCTCAAAGATGATTGAAGCTTGAAGGGAATGTCCAAAGGAATCTGACAGTGGACCTGTCCGTTTTGTCCAGAATCACGATCTATGACATTGATTAAAGCTACCAGTGTCCCTTGTGCTGCATCTTCTGGCACCATGTTAGACAGCACGGTCACTTTTACCTCAGGGGCGTTATCATTCACGTCAGTTACTTTAATTAAGACTTTAGAATGCCCTGCAATTTCTGGCGAACCATGGTCTACAGCTTGAATATCAAGCGAATAACTACCTGCTTCTTCAAAATCAGGCATTCCTTGAACAGTAATGTCTCCTGTTCGCGGATCCAAACAGAACAATTCATGCATTTTCTGTGAAACACGGTTACTGAAAGTATAGGTTACCTCAGCATTCGAACCTTCGTCTGGATCAGTGGCATGGACTGTAACTATTAAGGTTCCCCTGGGAGAATTTTCTACTAGGTTGGCCTTATAGACTTTACGATCGAATACAGGCGCGTTATCGTTGCTGTCCAACACTGTAACGAGAATCTGAGCAGTCCCCGATCTGGGAGGACTCGCCCCGTCGGTGGCTGTCAGCAACAGCTGAAGAGATGCCTGACTTTCGCGGTCCAACTGTTTCTCCAACAGCAACTCGATAGTTTTAGCACCGTCTTCTGCAGTCTCCACTTGTAAACTGAAGTGTGCATTTGGGCTAAGGCTGTACGTCGTGACTGAGTTTATTCCCACGTCTGGATCCAGGGCGCTCTCTAGTGGAAATCGCGAGCCTGCTGCAATGCTTTCGGCCATCTGTAGGAGAATGGTACTCTCCGGAAAACTGGGAGCATTATCGTTAATATCAACAATCTCCACTTCACCGCGGTACATTTCGGGAGAATTTTCAAAAATAATTTGGAAAGAAATAATACAAATGGGAATTGGGCCACAAAGTTGGTCTCTATCCATTCTCTCATTGACAAATAACATGCCATTTTGCAAATTTATTTCTAAATAGCGCTTTGTGTAGTCAGAGACCAGACGACCTTTCCGAACTAAAAATGTTCCAGTATCCATTCCCAAATCTTCAGCAATATTACCAATGATAGAGCGCTGCTCCTCTTCTTCGAAAACCGAATAACGAATCTGCCCAGAAACCACATCCAGTGCACAGACGAGGAAAATAAAAAATATCACCGTGAATTTCAAGGCGTTGTTGCTTTGTGAATACGCCATTGTTACCGGACTGGATTATTTAGCAAAATCACAGATCCCAGGCTACATTCGGTTAGCGTCACCAGTCAGGGCTGGCAATATTCCTTCCGACACTTCGAATTCTTAATTTCACCAAATATTTTCCTCTGTGCTTGGTTAAATTGCCGCACAGTCGAAGCGTAGGCACCTATTCTCAGTGGTTCTGCTCTCGCTCCCTGACGGAGGAGGAGCAATGGATCTCTCATTCTTTTGAAATTCCTATTGGTGGGCAGCGACTCGACGCGTCCTTGTGAAACATGTCACCAGAAATTCTTAAAGCTGAGCAGTTCCTGGAATTTTGACGATTGGAATAAGTCATTTAATGGTGTGCAACCTTAAAATGCATTCCACTGCTCAATTTGTTTTGTAGCATTTCCCTCATAGTTGTTGCCAGTGCTTGTAAATGCGACTAGTCTCAATATCTGAGACCCCTGGCCATTAATTATTCCGTTTGAATACCAATGGAACAGTTTTTCTGTTGCAACTCTTAATTGTTTTCTAAGTGCGATCAGATTTGTCGCTGACCTTCAACAATTGACAGTCCACCAACGGTTGTTTCCTTTTCATTTCGAGAATGCTCTCTAACTTCATCCCCTAAATATATAATCGACATTAAACCCATATTCTACGCTCAAGCGCGTAACTGTTGAATTCTTGTGGTTTATACAGACTTATCTTTTAGTTCCCTCTATGTATTGCTGGTAACATTATTCTCGCTAAATGTCTCAATTCGATCGTGAACAGAACGAAGTTGAAATACCCTTCAATGTTGTTACGATTACGTTTGGTATCCCATAGAAGAAAATTCTAATGCAATGCTAAAACTCATTTCAAAAGGTTGCGTCAACTTCGTGGAATCTGATTTATCTTTACAGGACAGCCATAATATTTTATCATGCATTATCAAAAAGTGTGTTCATAACTGTAATTACAAAATATTTAGCATATTAATGAACAGGCAAGTTATAGAAAGCAAACTGTCCTCGACAATACCATTCAAATAGGAAACAAAAGCAACAATACACTATGAAAAGTTAAGGTCAGCAGCAAAAATGCAATAGCATCGCCTATTAGCATTGACAATATACTCTCACGTAAGTATTATTACTGAATGTGAGCAGTTTATAAACCATGACACTGTTTGAACAAGGTTTGTAGCAGTTTATAAAATCGACCTTTTCAACCAAACCCTGAAAGAGGTATCGTTAATTCATTTCAGAAATCCCAATGATGTTTGTATTACTATTAACCAAGTAGCATGTTTACAGCCAAAGATAGTTTTTTTTAATGCCTTGTTAAAACCATATGCGTCGCAGTGGAAGAAAGGTGGAGGAAGAAATACATCAGCGACTTATGAAATTAGAAAAAAAATCATGAAATGATATTTATGAAAGCTTGGGGTAATAGATTTAAGTTAAGGGGCAAGAGGTTTAGAGAAGATATGAGGAAAATATTTTTCACCCAGAAAGTGGTTAAAATTTCGATCTCATAGCCTGTAAGGGTGGTAAACGCAGAAACCCTCATTACAATTAGGCAGGTTGCAGACGTACACTTGTGATGCCAAAGCATACAAGAATCTTGACCAAGTACTGGAAAATGGGATTGGGATACGTAAGAGGTTGTTTTTGACCAGCAGAGACTCGATGGAACACAGGCCCATTGAGTTGCTGTGGAGCTCTATGGCTTTATGACTATGAGAGATTGCAGTTAAATAAATAGATAAAATGATAGATGGAAAGCGATCGCTCGGGCTACTTTTTAATCAGTACACAGGAATCACAGCTGGAATGAGTGAACTGCTGGATCAAGAAATAACCAGAGCAGTTGATGAAAGAAAATAGTAAAAGCAACAGTAATCTTTAACATAATAATGTTTAAATAGTGACTGTGAAAAATGAATAAGTCAGGTAAAGCCTGAAGTAACAGATTAGGCAAAAGCTAATTTTGACTGGATAAGATATTCTAATGTTGCAACTTTGCAGAACAGGTGCTTCTGAGATTTGTTTCATCAAATTGTAGTGACTGCACAGCATCTATAACCATGTTTGAGAGGGATTTCGGACATGTTTGCCGCATTTCCTGCACTTCTGTTCTTCACCTCTCCCCCGGACCATGATGGGGTTTCCAATGTCCTCGTCTTACATCCTACCTAGTTTCCATTTTCAGTTAATAGTTTTCCATTATTTCCACCTCAGCCTGATGCCACAAGCAAGTACACACTCCCATTCACCTTCTCCTTTCAAGTTGCAAACGGACCCTTCCTCTGTGCTATACTGGTGCTCTCCTCAGTCAACTGCAACACCCAACCCTCTTCCTATAGAATGTTAACATGCAACCTGCAAGAGATATCACAAAGGTATTTTACCTCCTCTACCTCTCAATCGCCAAGGTGTCAAGCATATTGTTTCCAGTGGCATCAGTGATTTATGTGCATTTGTTTAAATCCAATGTTCATATTTGCTACTCACAATGTCATTTTCTCTAAATTACACGAAAAAATGCAGATTGGATAACTTTTGGGTATCAATGCATCCATTCCATCATATTAGGTTTCTGGTGGCCTCTTATTTGCTCTCATACTGACAACTACCTCCTAAACTTATTGCTCTGTTCCACTACGGCTCAGGGTAGCTTCGAACCCAATACCTCATGTTTCAGTTACGTACTTTACAGTCGACTGGACTCAACATTGAGGTCAACAATTTCAGACCAAAATCCCTTGGGTCTTATTTCTATCTGGATATTCTGACAGATTGTGTATGCGTGTATGTGTGTGTTCATGTCTGTGTGTATAACATGTTAGCATCGGTAATGGTAGCCAGAAATCTATGCTATCATTTAAGAACCATTTGACTTACTATTGTTGCTTTGCAATGTAAACTGCCCTTCTCATCCGTCATTCTTATGCGTGACTCCAGATCTATAGCAATGCAGTTGACTCTGAAATGACCCGACTAGCCACAGACCTGCAATTCGGGGTGGGTAATAAATCCTAGTCTTGCCAGTGATATCTGCATCACGTGAATGTCGTTGTATACAAACCACAGCAGATAGAAGTAGAAATATTTAGTTGCTACTTCTCTGTTGTCAGTCACTAGAGAGATTAACATCGTGGTATGAAATGAGTGGTAGATTTTAAAAACGATATTTTGCGTGGCAAGGTGGCTCAGTGGTTAGTACTGCTGTCTCACAGCGCCAAGAAACCAGGTTCCATTCCCGTCTTGGGCGACTGTCTGTGTAGTTTATACATTCTCCCCGGGTCTGCGTGGGTTTCCTCCCACAATTCAAAGATGTGCAGGTTAGGTGGATTGGCCGTGCTAAATTGCCCATAGTGTTCAGGGATGCGTAGGTTAGGTGCATTAGTCAGGGGAAAATGTGGAGTAATAGGGTAATAGATCAATAGGGTGAGGGAATGGGTCTGGTTGGGTTTCTGTTTGAAGGGTCGATGTGGGCCTGTTGGGCCAAATGGCCTGTTTCCACACTATAGGGATTCTATGAATATATAACATACAATAGACAAGTGGTACAGGAGTAGGCCATTCTGCCCTTTCAGCCTGCATCACCATTCAATGTGATCATGGCTGATCATCCTTAATCAGTATCCTGTTCCGGCCTTATCTCCATAACCCTTTATTCCACTATCTTTGAGAGCTCTATCCAACTCTTTCTCAAATGAATCCAAAGACTGGGCCTCCACTGCCCTCTGGGGCAGAGCATTCCACACAGCCACCACTCTCTGGGTGAAGAAGTTCTCCTCATCTCTGTCCTAAATGGTCTACCCCGTATTTTTAAGCTGTGTCCTCTGGTTCGGCACTCACCCATCAGCGGAAACATGTTTCCTGCCTCCAGAGTGTCTAATCCTTTAATAATCTTATATGTCTCAATCAGATCCCATCTCAGTCTTCTAAACTCAAGGGTATACAAGCCCAATCGCTCCGGTTTTTCAGCGTAAGGTAGTCCCACCATTCCAGGAATTGATCTCGTGAACCTACGCTGCACTCCCTCAATACCCAGAATGTCTTTCCTCAAATTTGGAGACCAGAACTGCACACATTACTCAAGGTGTGGTCTCACCAGAGCCCTATACAGCTGCAGAAGAACCTTTTTGCTTCTATACTCAATCCCTCTTGTTATGAAGGCCAGCATACTATTAGCCTTCTTCACTACCTGCTGTGCCTGCATGCTTATCTTCATTGACTGGTGTACAAGAACACCCAGATCTCTTTGTACTGACACTTTACCTAAATTGATTCCATTTAGGTAATAATCTGCCTTCCTGTTCTTGCCACCAAAGTGGATAACGATACATTTATCCACATTACACTTCATCTGCCATGCATCTGACCACTCACCTAACCTGTCCAGGTCACCCTGTAATCTCCTAACATCCTCATCACATTTCACCCTGCCACCCAGCTTAGCATCATCAGCAAATTTGCTAATTTTATTACTAATACCATCTTCCATATCATTAACATATATTATAAAAAGCTGCGGTCCCAGCACTGATCCCTGTGGTACCCCACTGGTGACAGTCTGCCATTCCAACATGGAGCTGTTTATCACTACTCCTATCAGCCAACCAACGTTCAATCCAAGTTAGTACTTTGCCCCAATACCATGCGCCCTAATTTTGCTCACTAACCTCCTATGTGGGACTTTATCAAAAGCTTTCTGAAAGTCCAGGTGCACTACATCTACTGGATCTCCCTCGTCCATCTTCAGAGTTACATCCTCAAAAAATTCCAGAAGATTAGTCAAGCATGATTTCCCCTTCATAAATCCATGCTGACTCTGACCTATCCTGTTAGTACTATCCAGATGTGTCGTAATTTCATCCTTTATAATAGACTCCAGCATCTTTCCCACCACTGAGGTCAGACTAACTGGTCTATAATTTCCTGCTTTCGCTCTCCCACCTCTTTTGAAAAGTGGTACATTAGCCACTCTCCAATCTGCAGGAACTGATCCCGAATCTATCGAACTCTGGAAAATAATCACCAACGCATCCATGATTTCTTGAGCCACCTCCTTCAGTACCCTGGGATGTAGACCATCAGGCCTAACAATCTCTCCAACACCAATTCCTGGCAAATATAAATTCCCTTAAGGGCAGGTCCTTCAGCCACTGTTACCTCAGGGAGATTGCTTGTGTCTTCCCCAGTGAACACAGATCTGAAGTAGCAATTCAATTCTTCTGCCATTTCTTTGTTCCCCATAATATATTCCCCTGTTTCTGTCTTCAAGGGCCCATTGATAAACGAAATGAGGGCATCCCATTATGTGAATGGATTGCCATTGAGCATTGCTAAGTTTGACTAGATAGCAAAAGTACTCTTAAGTACATTAAAAAATTAATTCGGAAAGCAAAGAAAATGCCAACATTTGAGTAAAGTTAATGCCATTCCTCGGTTTGTAAAGGGAGCTAGGACAAATCAGGAAACTACATGATGTTACTCTAACATGACTGGCAGGAAATATAAAGCAATATGTACTCGGGTTTCTAACAGGCAGCCATCTGGAAGCAGTAATAAGATAGTAAGAATCATTTCTATGCTTGACTTCATCAAAGGAATAATAGTAACTGTTAATACTGACAAGTGATAAATGTAATATCTGTGAATAAGGTCATGGATGGAGAGAGAATATCACCACTTCTGTGTTGCTAGTGTAGCTACTCAGACTTGAAAATAAAGGTGGGATAAGATAAAATGTATCGGTGATGAGACCACATTTGCTCTCAATTTAAAGCAATGATATTGACCTGGGAATTGTTTGCCAAGGGAATTGGGGTACTGATATTAAAATCACGAAATGTATCAATATGCATTAAAAGCCCATACCAAAAAACAAACTGATGCTCATTGGCTGAGGCTCATTGGAACAACAAAGAAGTGGTGATAATCTTCTCTGGGGAAGTTGTAAGCCAGACCTAGACTACTGTGTCTGGATCACGTCACTAAAATCAAAAGCATAGAGAGGCATTGGTGAAGTCTAAATGAAGATTCACAAACATTATACCCAAACACCGATAATACATACATAGGAAAAGTTAAGAATACAGGAACTCTTTACTGTTCTAAAGAGAGACAATTGAGAGGTGACATCACAGAAGACATTAAGATAACAAATAGCTTCATTAGAGTTGAGTAGAGAGAGTAAAAGTTTCCACGTCTGTAGGAGGGCAAAACTATATTGCATCAATATAAGGTAGTCACTGATAACTCTTTTGAGGAAACAATTTATTTCCTCGACGGAAAGATTGAAATGTGAGGATCTTTTTCATTCGAATTAATTGAGAGAAATAACATGATGCATTTAAGAAGCTAAATAAGCATATGGGTGAGAAAAGGCTAGAATGACATAAAGAGAGTGTTATACGGAAATGATGAAAGAAAACTGTTGTGAAGCAATGGAATCAGGATGGACCTATGGACCGAATGGTCTGTAGCTGTTTAATGAACTTCATGCGTCTAGATTTAACACTTGAGATAAAGGAAAATGCAAATCTAAGAACATAAGTTCCTATTGCTATTTTACATTAAGAGAGTCGATTTTGAGTAGTTTATAATACGCTTTTGCATCTAGTTATAATGCTATACCATAGGGGTTGTTTCATAATGAGTGATAGGAAAACTATGCACTACAATTCCAACTGGAACATTTTATATTGTAACGCTTTCTTTCTTTTACCATGTACCTGTCGATGTGTACTATAAATGTTTTCCCCTCCATTTGCAAATTAATAGATATAAAAAGGAATGAAATCTCGGCTTTCCAAGTGCAGTTAAGTAAATCAGATATTTTATCAAGAGTTGGAAACTATTGACCTTGAATTCGCCACAGTTGTATCACTTAGCATTGCACTTGAGGCACGTGTGGATTGCAGGGTTTCAAGAACAAAAAATCGCTCTTTGATGATTCCGGGGACAAGCAAACCGTGTATTGGTAGGTTTCTGGGAAAGGGATGTTCTGTCCAGTTCCGCTGTAGTTTAAAGAGTCTGTGGGCACCGAAGCCCGACTAAACGTTTCCTTCGCATTCATTCGGCTGCAGCAACAAGCAGGGGACCAATAGCCTGGAACATCATTCCTGTCCTGATGGCATTTCAGGACAACCAATAAAACAATGATTACAAGGAATATAAGCGAAGTTGAACTGAAAGCAGCAATCAAATAAAGATTTAGATCAGAAGAGTAGTTAGATGTACCGACTAAATTATTTGTATCCGAGCTTTTTTCACTAACATTGGCCAGGATGGACAGGACGATTGTAGCCGTGGTGGAGAGACGGGGCTGCCCGTTATCCTTCACCGAGATGACAAGATTGTGCGTACTGCCATCCTGGTCTAAAATGTTGCGCGTTGTTCTGATTTCTCCTGAATTACTGGAGATAGTGAACAGAGTAAGATCGGTTGATCGAACCATCTGATAGGAGAGCCGTGCGTTCTGACCAGAATCGGCATCAGTTGCGATTATCTTGGTGACCAAGTAACCTTGGCCAGCTGATTGAGGCACGACCACTTCCGCTGCTGATCCGCTCTGTGTTGATGGTGAAATAATGATTGGAGCGTTGTCATTTTGATCCAGGATAATCACATTGACTGTTGCGCTGCTGCTCAGAGGAGGAACCCCCGCATCACGCGCTTGAATTTGGACTTGGAAGTTTTTGACATTCTCGTAATCGAAAGAGCGCAGCGCATAAATGGTCCCGTTCAATGAATTAATATTGAGATAGGTGGAGACTGGCGATTGCTGGATAATATCTTTGAAAGAATAAGAAATATAGGAATTCTGATCCAGATCAGGATCAAATGCAGTCACCGTGGAAATCGAAGCACCCGGGACGTTGTTCTCCATTATATACTCTGTATATGTACGTCGAGCAAACCTTGGAGCATTATCATTGACATCAGAAATCGAGATCTGGACGGTTTGATTTGACGATAATGGGGGAGACCCTGAATCCCAGGCTAAAATAGGAATGTCATATCCAGTGATAGTTTCACGATCCAACAAGCCACTTGTAATCAACTTATAATGGTTGTTCAAAGAGGATAGCAGCTTAAATGGAAATTCCTTAGGAACCTGACAGTGGATTCGACCATTAGCTCCAGAATCGCGATCTGTTACATCGATCAAAGCTACCACAGTCCCGAGATCTGCATCTTCTGGGACGTTACTGGATAGTGAAGCCACCTTTATCTTAGGGGCGTTATCATTCATATCAACTAGTTTGATCAACACTTTAGAATGTCCTGCGATTGCTGGCGAGCCATTATCCATGGCTTGAACAGCGAGTTCGTAACTGCTCGCTTCTTCAAAATCCAAAGGCTGTTGAACTCTTATCTCTCCAGTATCTGGGTCCAAACTGAATAGTTCGCGCACTCTGCGAGAGACAAGGTTAATGAAAGAGTATTTTAACTCTGCATTGGTGCCTTGATCTGGATCGACAGCGTTGATCTTGATCACGAAGGTACCTGGAGGTGTGTTTTCCTCTAAGCTCGCCCTGTATACTTCCTGGTCGAATACAGGCGCGTTATCATTGATGTCAAGCAAATTAACGTTGATTTGAATGGTCCCAGATCTTGGAGGGGTCCCACCATCAAAGGCTGCTAATACCAGCTCGAAGAACGACTGCTGTTCTCGGTCCAAGGGCTTCTCTACCAGTAGCTCTGCAAGTTTAGTATTGTCCTCCCTTGTTTGCACATTTAATCTGAAGTGTTCATTCGGACTGAGTTCGTACGCGGTGACTGCGTTTGTCCCCACGTCTGGGTCGAGCGCGCTCTCTAGTGGAAAACGTGAGCCTGGCGCAATGTTTTCCGCTATTTGTAAGAGAATGGCACTCTCCGGGAAACTGGGCGAATTATCATTAATATCAACAATTTCGACTTCACCGCGATACATTTCCAGAGGATTTTCTACTATTATTTGGAAATTTAGGATACATCTAGTGATTTGTGCACACAACTGCTCTCTGTCCATTCTTTCGTAAACAAACAAAACGCCATTCTCCAGATTTACCTCCAAATGCTGTCTTCCGTCTACTGATGCAAGACGACATTTTCGAGCTGACAGTTGCCGAACATTTAGTCCTAAATCTTCAGCGATATTCCCAACGTAGGTACCATATTCCAATTCCTCTGGGATAGAATACCGAATCTCTCCAAAAACTAGATTAATTGGACAAAGCAGGAGAATAAGAGTCAACATCTTCATTATAAAGGCGTTGTTGTTCTGTAGGTTCGCCATTGTGCCCGCGCCGGGTTGTTGTGGAAATTCTCAAATATATTTCAGGACAGGCACTGGCTTCGCTGCGAAATCCGTCTATAAATGAATCCGTAAGTCAAATTTACAAATAATCGTTTTCCCACTCCGACCATCGCTCCACAATGTAAATTGATGTAAACGACAATTATCTTTCAGCCAGCTCTCTTTTTATCTTGAGGAGGGGCAATGGATCTCTCACTACATCCGAGCTCTTTATTGGTCGACAGCGAGAAAAGGAGTTCCTGCCATTAACTGTGCCTTTCTAATCTTAAAGCTGCACTGGTCTATGAATGAACTATTTAGTGGTGCACAATTCATATAGGTACTCAACATAAACAGCTGCATTGTATGTTTTAATCGTTTTCTCCATAATCCTCATAAACGTTTTGGCATTTCCTTGATTTGAATTTTGATGCTTTGTTCTCAGTTCAAAAACAATGAAGGGCAAAGTTACATAATTTTGGTCACAATAAAAGCACGTTCACGCTGGATAGCACTCATCAATTCTTGATCTGCAAAACTGAGTTTCTATGCATTTTTATTGATGTTTTTCACATTTGATTCACATCAAAATCAAGTTCAATGTTTATGACCATGCAGACAGGAAAAGTCCATTAACCCTTTAGAACTGGATCCGCCAGACAAGTAGAGTACTACAACTCAAAAACCAAATTCTATTTAGCCACCTTAGCCCTATGTCCCTGATAGTTATTTAACTCAAATCTACGATCTTGATCAATTGTTCCATTGCCTACAACCTTTTAAGTCAAAGAATATGCAGACTTCCAAACCACTTAATACCAGTACAAAATTATATTGTTTTCTTTATATTTCAATCAGCAGATCCAATTAGGGTTAAAGAAGGAAAGATTGCAAATAAATTGGATGAGTGTGTGTGTTTGTCTGCATGCAAGTTGCTAACTTTGCCAATGAAGAAACTAGAGAGTTGAGGTGAATGCAGACTGATATGCTGCTTTGAAATGAAGTTGAAACAGGGAAGAACATTCTCTTTCTGTAATTTGGGAATTGCAACATATTGCAACACGTTGAGAAATAGTGCTAGAGAAATTATTATTAAAAAGTAAATACTAACTGTGTCATGTTAAACTGAACTCACTTTTTGTATCCAATACAGAAACGACAAATCGATCCAAGAACATACAACGTCAATGTGGAAGTGCAGTTCAAATTTTTCGTCCTTAAATTAGGCATTATTGGAAAGGAGTGGACTATTCAGAAGGAAAGAGGAAAGTAACCTTCAGATGCAATGGAAAGAAAATAGAAACCTTATTTGTACTGGCAGAATTCATGATGCTCAATGTATTAGAAAATATAAGTTATTTTTTGGTCCTGGAAGAAAGGTTTCATGGAAAGCCGGTATTTATTCCAAACTCAAATTGTGCTTTGAAAAATGGCAGCAAAATATGTCTTTGAGCCTTTGCTGCCCATGTGGTGATGGTGCATTAACAGTGATCTTTAACTGGTTGAATTGGATTGAACTTGGTTAAACTTGCAGAAGAGCTGAAGGTGTCAGTTGCCTAAAAGTGAAATTAGACACACATTGTCTCATTAAAGAGTTTAGAGAAAATAAAATATGTTTCACCGTTGTACTAACCCAACCTATAAGACTGTATACAATGCATGCATTTAGACGAAATAAAATTGATGGTCGCATGACCTTTTAACAGATAATGGAATAGATAAGGAAGATGAATAGCGACGTTCGAGCAGAGTAGAAGAAATAATGCAAGCTTGTTTAAATCTGAATGGAAACGTAATAGCTATAGTAAGGGTTACAGGGACCTGACAGCCATGAATGTAACAGATAAATAAGTCGTGGTAAATTCAATAATGTACTCCAATTCAAACTCTCCAAGCTGCTTAGCACAAATGAATCGCTTCTGGGCTTCATACTGAAGCGTATTTTCCAGCTCAAGACTTGGGTTCGTTGTTGACGAATAATTTCAGACTGAATAGAAACTGAAATTTTAGAAATATGCGAGCATCTAAGTTTAAAGGGCGAAAATTAATAAGTTAATATAGCTTGCAGCTGACACCAAAATTGGAGGTGTAGGGGTCAGCGAAGAAGGTTACGTTAGATTACAACATCAGATGAGCCAGTGCAGATGGAGTTTAATTTAGATAAATGCGAGGTGCTGCATTTTGGGAAAACAAATCTTAGCAGGACTTTTACACTTAATGCTAAGGTCCTAAGGAGTGTTGCCACCCAGGTAAATAGTGCTGTGAGGAAGGCATATGGTGTACTGGGCTTTATTGGCAGAGGAATTGAGTTCCGGAGTCCTGAGGTCATGTTGCAGTTGTATAAGACTCTGGTGAGGGCTCATCTGGAGTATTGTGTGCAGTTTTGGTCGCCATACTATAGGAAGGATGTGGAAGCTTTAGAACGAGTGCAGAGGAGGTTTACCAGGATGTTGCCTGGAATGGTAGGAAAATCTTATGAGGAAAGGCTGAGGCACTTGGGGCTGTTCTCATTGGAGAAGAGAAGGTTTAGGGGAGATCTGATAGAAGTGTATAAGATGATTAGGGGTTTAGATAGGGTAGATACTAAGAACCTTTTACCGCTAATGGAGTCAGGTGTTACTAGGGGACATAGCTTTAAATTAAGGGGTGGTAGGTATAGGACAGATGTTAGGGGTAGATTCTTCACACAGCGGGTTGTGAGTTCATGGAATGCCCTGCCCGTATCAGTGGTGAACTCTCCTTCTTTATGGTCATTTAAGCGGGCATTGGATAGGCATTTGGAAGTTATTGGGCTAGTATAGGTTAGGTAGGATTCGGTCGGCGCAACATCGAGGGCCGAAGGGCCTGTACTGCGCTGTATCCTTCTATGTTCTATGTTCTATGTTCTAAAGAGACCTTGCAGTGCAGGTTCATAGCTCCTTAAAAGTGGAGTCACAGGTAGATAGGATAGTGAAGAAGGCGTTTGGTATGCTTTCCTTTATTGGACAGAGTATTGAGTACAGGAGTTGGGATGTCATGTTGTGGCTGTACAGGACATTGGTTAGGCCATTGTTGGGATATTGAGTGCAATTCTGATCTTCCTATTGGAAGGATGCTGTGAAACTTGAAAGAGTTCAGAAAAGATTTACAAGGATGTTGTCAGGTTTGGAGGATTTAGGCTATAGGGAGAGGCTGAACAATCTGGGGCTGTTTTCCTGGAACGTCAGAGGTTGAAGGGTGATCTTATAGAGGTTTACAAAATTATGAGGGGCATGGATAGGATAAGTAGACAAAGTCTTTTCCCTGGGCTGGGGGAGTCCAGAACATGAGAACATAGGTTTAGGTGAGGGAGAAAGATATAAAAGAGACCTAAGGAGTAACGTTTTCATGCAGAAGGTGATACCTGTATGGAATGAGCTGCCAGTGGAAGTGGTGGAGGCTAGTACAATTCCAACATTTAAAGGGCATTTGGATGGGTATATGAATAGAAAGGGTTTGGAGGGATATGGGCCGGGTGCTGGCAGGTGGGACTAAATTGAGTTGGGATATCTAGTCGACATGGACAAGTTGAACCGAAGGGTCTGTTTCCATGCTGTACCTCTCTATGACTCTAAATCGGCCTGTTTCGTCATAATAAATAAGAACACATTGTTCACTGAAGTAAATGTGAAATTGCAGTTGGAAAGATCGACCTGTGTGGATAAAATTCGAATTTTATTTAATCCATCTAGCTTTCGCACTAGTCAATTAATACAAAAATACACTGGGCTTAAAGTGGTAGGAATAAAATAATGGAAATATTAAATGTGTAACTAGTACAAGCAAAATGCTGGCATAGCATTCTCCGGCTAGCATGCATTTCGCAAATAATGTGTCCCGTACTCTTCTGTTTGCCATCAGTTAATTTAATTTTGCCATTGATCCTTTGTTGGCGTATTTTGTATTAACATTCGAATTAAAGAACTGTTATTTCCCTTGTCTGATTAATTCTATCTTTCTAGTTTTAATTTAGCTTCACAATAAACCGTTATAGTAACAGTCAAAACTCGAGAAATCTTACATGCTTCCTTGGTTCACGTGCTAGCAATTGTTCGCTGATACAGAAATGTGTGGGCTCATTCTCAAACATCGAGTGAAAACAGCAAAAAAAATCCCTACAGTAATGGAGTGATGCGCCATCTGTTGGTAGAGTTGTGAAATTGGCACTCGGATGTAAGTTAATGCCCTCCGGAATGCACAAAGGATATATTTTCTTTTAAAATGTTAGACACGCTAACCTCCTTTGTTCAGCATTATTTCCCCGCCCAATACCAGTATATCGATTAATTAAGTATTCGCCTCATTGCTTTTTAGTGATTCTTTCGACTGTTTTTTTTAACTTGCACCATAACAGTTGTTGCTCTTCAAAGCTGGTAATTGTATCGCTGAAAATGGGGAAAAGTTGCACAGTAGTAATGTTACTGTGCCAGTAATCCAGAGTCGTCGGCTTAACACGCATTTGCAGGGATTCAAATTCCACCAGGGCAACGAGTAAAATTCAAATTTCGTTATATATTTGGAAATAAAAGTGAGTCTCACTGACAGTGACCATAAAACTCTCAAAATATCCTAAAAGGTCATCTGGATCACTAATATCTTTTAGGGTGGAAAATCTGTAGTCCCTCATTCGCCTACATGTGGCTCCAGACCCAATCAATGCGGTTGACGTTTCACTACCTCCTAAAATAGTCAAGAAAACTCTTGATTGTATCAAAGAGCTGCAAGTAAATTTAAAATCAAATAACTGGATCAACAAACTTGCGTCAACATTTGAAACAGAAGTATCAACGGGCCATACATAGCAGTCGATCCTGCAAAATCCTGCTTGGGGTCTGCGTCAAATTTGACCGAATTGCCTCTTAAACTCTCTCAGGCAACAGAATGTAGAATACACAACAAACATCCCATCAACACACCTGGCTACCTTCGACAGTTGCGAACCAACAGTTTCTACTATCTAAAAATACAAGGGCAGCAGATTCATTGGAAAATCACATTATGCAAGTTCCGCTCCTAGCACACACTATCATGAATTGGAGTAATATAGTTGCTCCAATTGTACATTCCCCTCCAAACGACTCGCTACTTTAACTTAGAAATATGTTCCTTCAATATCATACAATCATAGAATCCCTACAGTGTGGAAACAAGCCAGATGGCCCAACAAGTCGACACCGACCCTCCGGAAAGCAACTCACCCTGTCCCATTCCCCTAACGCATTACCCTACATTTACTCTTGACTAATGCACCTAACCCACATATTCCTGAACACTGTAGGCAAATTAGCATGGCCAATTCAAATAATCTTTAAATCTTTGGGTTGTGGAGGAAACCGAAGAACCAGGATGGTTGGGTCAACCATCTGGAGGTCTCGTCCGGAACAGCAGTAGGATTGTAGAAGCTTTTATTATTATTATTAATTCACAGGATATGCGTGTTCCTGTGGGCCAACATTTATTGTCGAACCCCAGCTGCCATTGAGAAGTTGGTTGTAAGCAGACATCTCGAACTGCTAAAACCTACTTAGGTAAGATAAACCCATAATGCCATTAGGGACAGAGTTCCACGACTTTTACGCAGCGACACTGATGGAACAGTGATATATTTCCAAGTTAGGCTGGTGAGTCAGTTGGAGGGGAACTTGCAGGTGGTTGTGTTCCCATTTCTCTGCTGTGCTTTCTCCTTCTAAATGGTCCAGGTCATGGGTTTGGAAGGTGCTGCTGTGCTGGATGAATTGGTTCACTATCATCTTCTCAATACTAAAAAAAAATTGGGCTATTTCTAGGCGACCCATAAGGCGCTATATAAGTCAACGTTATTCTCGTTTTAAGAGAAGTTGGGAAACAACTAACTGCTTGATAGTGCAACACCGAGACTCGAGACAAGGCACGACCAGGGCTTGGAATTGGACATTTACCCTTTAACAATCGAAACTAATGCTGCTTTACAACTGCAACAAAAAAAGGGTCTTACTCGGTGCATTATTCGTACTCTGACGCAAATATACTCTATTACTAATAGAATAAACATCTCGCACTCAATGACGGAACTGTCCTCACGAGTTTCCTCAGAAAACCCAGTCTGCGATATAAAACGCTTCGTCGGGTTGGCGCGTCTGCAGGTTCGCCAACATCCAAATACTTTAACATGAAGTTTCAACTTCTACTGCATTTTGTGGCGTTCACTCCCTCTAAGAACAATCAACTTTCAATTAACTGTCCTTAATCCCGCCAAATGTACAGTTGTAGTGGGTATGAAAGTGTTGCAACCCGATGCCCTGCAGTTGAAGACGGATAATGGCTTCATGCGCAAGTATCTAAAGTACCTGCTGCAGTCAACCTTCTTCTTACCTCTTTATCAAATATACCACTGACAAGTAACGTGCCTCCCCAACCCCGCGTCCCGATTCACACAATCAGATAGCTCAGTAGGACTAGGTGGCTACTGGAATCCTGAAATCATCACAGCCCTGCATGAATATTGTTCAACAAATCAGGGAACTTTGAGAGCACTTGCGTCTGTAATCGCTCAAGCTGTTGTTTACGCATGTCTTGATAGTGTCCAGCGAATGTGTAAATTCAAAAAGATTGCGATGCTCCAGCATTTTGATGTATGTTGTGAAACTTATTTGTTACCGATACAATTGCTTGCAGAAGAGTTTTCTCTTTTTTTAATGCCCCGTACGTAGGTAGTGCGAGTGGAGATGAGGCAGTGCTCCGCTTAATGCTAAGGAATGGAGCCGGAAAGTTCGTTCAAGTTTCAGTGAGTGAGCATTTTGAGGATAGTAACCATAACTCTGTAAGTTTCAAAGTCATTCTGAAAATGGGATAAGGATTGTGCAGCAGTTAAGGTTTAAATTAGGGGAATTCAATATCATTAGACATGACCTTCCAAGCATAGACTGGGAGCAGTTACCTGCGGATAAGTCTACATTTGCAATGTGGAAATCTTGAAAAAACTATGTTCCTTTAACAGTAAAGGACAATGGCCGCATGTCCAGGGAATACTGAGTCTCAGGGGATATGGAGAGTTTGATAAAGAAACATAAATAACCAGAAATGTCATGTTCAGCGCATTAAAAACAAGCAAGGTCCATCAAGTCAACCCTAAACCTTCTTTTCTCCAATGAAAACAGCCCCAAGTGCCTCAGCCTTTCCTCATACGATCTTCCTACCATACCAGGCAACATCCTGGTAAACCTCCTTTGCACCCGTTCCAGTGCCTCCACATCCTTCCTATAGTATGGTGACCAAAACTGCACACAATACTCCAGATGCAGCCGCACCAGAGTCTTATACAACTGCAACATGACCTCAGGACTCCAGAACTCAATTCCTCTACCAATAAAAGCCAGTACGCCATATGCCTTCTTCACAGCACTATTTGCCTGGGTGGCAACTTTCAGAGATCGGTGTACATGGACACCAAGATCCCTCTGCTCATCCACACTTCCAAGTATCCGACCATTAGCCCAGTACTCCATCTTCTTGTTGCTCTTACCAAAGTGAATCACTTCACACTTAGCTACATTGAACTCCATTTGCTACCTTTCTGCCCTGCACCTGCTGTAACCTGTCACATCCTTCCTCACTGTCAACAACTCCACCAACTTTCGTATCATCCGCAAACTTGCTCACCAACCTTCTAGCCCCTCCTACAGGTCATTTATAAAAATGACAAACAGCAATGGTCCCAAAACAGATCCTTGCGGAACACCGCTGGTAACTGCACTCCAAGATGAACCTTTACCATCATCTACTACCCTCTGTCTTCTTCCAGCCAGCCAATTCCTAATCCAAACCTCCAACTCACCCTCAATGCCATACCTCTGCATTTTTTTGCAGTAGCCTACCATGGGGAACCTTATCAAATGCCTTACTAAATTCCATATACACCACATCTACCGCTTACCCTCGTCCACCTCCTGAGTCACCTTCTCAAAGAATTCAATAAGGTTTGTGAGGCACAACCTGCCCTTCACAAAACCATGCTGACTATCCTTGATCACATCATTCCTATCCAGATGTTCATAAATCCTATCCCTTACAATTCTCTCTAAGACTTTACCCACAACAGAGGTAAGACTCACTGGCCGATAGTTACTAGGGTTATCCCTACTCCCCTTCTTGAATAAGGGAACCACATTTGCTATCCTTCAGTCTTCTGGCACTATTCCTGTAGACAACGAGGACATAAAAATCAAGGCCAATGGCTCTGCAATCTCCTCCCTTGCTTCCCAGAGAATCCTAGGATAAATGCCATCAGGCCCAGGAGACGAATCTATATTCACCCTTTCCAGAATTTCCAACACCTCTTCCCTACATATCTCAAAGCCATCCATTCTAATTAACTGTGACTCAATATTCACATCGGCAACAATGTCCTGTTCCTGAGTGAATACTGACGAAAAGTATTCATTCAGTGTCTCTCCAATTTCTTCAGCCTCCACACGCAACTTCCCACTACTATCCTTGAATGGACCTATTCCTACCCTAGTCATTCTTTTATTCCTGATATACCTATAGAAAGCCTTTGGGTTTTCCCTAATCCTACCTACCAAGGACTTTTCATGTCCCCTCCTTGCTGCTCTTGGCTCTCTCTTTAGATCCTTCCTGGATACCTTATAACTCTCAATCGCCCCAATCGAACCTTCACGCCTCATCTTTACATAGGCCGCCCTCTTCCCTTTAACACGGGATTCCAATTCCTTTTAAACCACGGCTCCCTCACACGACCCTTTCCTCCCTGCCTGACAGGTGCATACTTATCAAGGACACTCAATAGTTGCTCCTTGAACAAGCTCCACATATCGATTACACCTTTCCCTTGAAGTCTACTTTTCCAAGCCACACATCCTAAGTCATGCCTCACAGCATCATAATTTCCCTGTCCCCAGCTATAACTCTTGCCCTGTAGTGCACACTTATCCCTCTCCATCACTAAAGTAAAAGTCACCGAATTGTGGTCACTGTCCCCAAAGTGCTCACCTACCTCCAATTCTAACACCTGGCCTGGTTCGTTACACAGAACCAAATCCAGTATGGCCTCACCTCTTGTTGGCCTGTCTACATATTGTGTCAGGAAACCCTCCTGCACACATTGGACAAACACCGACCCATCTAACGTACTCGAGCTATAGCTTCCCCAGTCAATATCTGGAAAGTTAAAGCCCCCATAACAACCACCCTATTACTTTCACTCTTCTTCTGAATCATCATCGTAATCCTTTCTTCTATGTATCTAGGACTATTAGGAGGCCTGTAGAAAACTCCTAACAGGGTGACCTCACCTTTCCTATTTCTAAGCTCAGCCCAAACTACCTCAGATGGCGAATCTTCATCCATCGTCCTTTCCACCGCTGTAATACTATCTTTGACAGGCAATGCCACACCTCCCCCCCTTACCCCCCCCCCCCCCCCCCCCACCCCTGACCCTACTAAAACATTTAAACCCTGGAACCTGCAACAACCAATCCTGTCCCTGTTCTACCCATATTTCCGTAATAGCCACAACATCGAACTCCCAGGTACCAACCCACGCTGCAAGTTCACCTACCTTATTTCGTATACTTCTCGCATTGAAGTATACAAACTTCAAGCCACTTTCCTGTTTACAGGCACCCTCCTTCGAGATTGATGCCATGTTCCTAACCTCCCTACACTCCAGGTCCTGCACACTAAAGCTAAGTTTAGGTTCCCATGCCCCTGCAGAGTTAGTTTAAACCCCCTGAAAGAATACTAGCAAACCTGTCCCGAGGATACTGGTGCCCCTCAGGTTCAGGTGTAGACCATCCTGTTTATAGAGTTCCCACCTTCCCCAGAAAGGACCCCAGTTACCCAGAAACTGGAATCCCTCCCTCCTGCACCATCCCTGTAGCCACGAACTTAACTGTACACTATTGCAGTGCACTGCAGTATTGCAGTGATAATGTGCACTCACAACAAATCCAAGCGAAACGCATATCCTCCGTGATGTGCAAATTTAGAAAATTTAGAAACAAATAATTACAGCATGTTAAAATAAGCCAGACGTATTCATTTACCCACTCATTGCTACTAAGAGTTAGAAAACAATTCGATAAACAAAACTTGCTCATTTGCCTTGTGAACTATTGGTCTGTAGCCATATCACACGATAAATATCTCAGGTAGTGCGGCGTTGTACAGTTTTCTGGTCTGGGTACCTTTTGCTTTCTCCAACTTTCACTTCAGGGCGAGGCCTGCATATAATCGCAGATGCACTGTTAATATCAACACAATTGTGTGCATTACCAACTGCTCGCAACAGTAGTAGAATCATCAATTTTAAGGGCAATTAAATGATCATTGGATAAACATATGGATGAAAATGGAACAGTATAGGTTAGATGGACTTCAGATTGTTTCCACAGGTCGGCGCAACAACGAGGGCCGAAGGGCCTGTACTGCGCTTTGATATTCCATGTTCTATTTAAATACAAAGGCAAGAAAATATTATACAAGGTTGATATAAATGACAGCTACTATATGGCGCAAAATAAATGGATTTCTCTGGTAATATTTCTTTCAGCACAAATTGACAAATGCATTCCCGAAGAAATCCTCTGCTTGATATTTCTCTTTCAATAGTCAAGAAACAGAAATAAAAGTTAATATACCCTCAATGCGTCATTACATTACGTTTAGGCATAATTTGAACATTCGCTTTCAATCATCTTCATCAATGAGCAATGCAAAACTATCTAGGGGAAAAAACACAGAAAAGAATGGAACGTATAACATGCTGACATATATATTGTGTCTTAAACATTTCCATTGAATCATGCAGCACATAAGATATCTTTCAGCCCATTATAACATGATAGCTTTTAGAATGAGCAGTTTTGTGTTGACTCTGGCCATCTTTGGTTTAAAATTGATAGCATTATTAAGACCCTCAATCTCAGGTGCCGGCTTAAATGTATTCATTAAAATTATAAAATATATGAGATCAGTTTCCATCATCTTTACCGTACGACATGTCTCGCCCAACAATCCTCTGTGTGAAAGTGATTCTGCTCACACCATCATCAATGTCACTAGACAATGTTTGAAAACGATGATAAAATTAGAAAGTTGCAGGAGAAATACAGCAAGTCATAGAAATGTACAGCACGGAACCAGACCCTTCGATCCAACCCATCCATGCCGAGCAGATATCCTAACCCAGTCCAGTCCCACCTGCCAGCACCTGGCATATATCCCTCCAAACCCTTCCTATTCATATACCGATCCTGATGCCTTTTAAATGTTACAATTGTACTAGCCTCCACCACTTCCTCTGGCAGCTCATTACATGCACATAACATCTTCTGCGTGAAAAAGTTGCCCCTTAGGTTTCTTTTATATCTTTCCTCTCTCACCTTAAACCTATGCTTTCTAGTTCTGAACTCGCCCACTTCAGGGAAAATACTTTGTCTATTTATCGTCTCCATCTCCTTATGATTTTATAAACCTCTATAAGGTCACCCCTCAGCCTCCGACGCTCCAGGAAAACAACCCCAGCCTATTCAGCCTCTCCCCATGGCACAAATCCTCCAAATCTCGCAATACTCCTTGTAAATCTTTTCTGAAGCCTTTAAAATTTCTCAACATCTTTCCGTTAGGAAGGAGACCAGAATTGCATGCAACATGCCAAAAGTGGCCTAACCAATGTCCTTTACAGCCGCAACATGACCTCCCAACTCCTGTACTCAATACTCTGACCAATAAAGAGAAGCATACCAAACATCTTCTTCACTTTCCTATCTACCTGCGACTCCACTTTCAAGGAACAATGAACCTGCACTCCAAGGTCTCTTTGTTCAGCAACACTCCCTAAGACCTTACAATTAGGTGTATAAGTCCTGCTAAGATTTGTTTTCCCAAAGTGTAGCACCTCACATTTATCTAAATTAAACTCCATCTGCCACCTCTCAGCCAATTGGCCCATCTGATCAAGAAGTGTGGAGAGAAAAATGAAGTTAACGTTTCCAGTCCAATATGGCACTCTTTTCAGAAGCTGAAAACAATGATCTGTGGTTAATGGCTCATTCATTAACAGGATGACTTTTTTTTCCTCTTCCACCTCCTTTAATTTCTAATCATCTCCAACTGGTTGAGTCTTAACTTTTTCTCTCCGAAGAAGGACAGTCCTAACTTTTCCAAGTATTTCTCATTCCTAAGTTCCCTATCTCTGCTTGGCATGTTTATTTAGTTTTGGCAAGTATGGTTAAGGAGAATAGGAAGAGATTCTATAAATACATTAAGAACGCAAGAGTAACGAGGGAAAGAATAGGGCCCCTTAAAGTTCTGCAAGGCTGCCTATATGTGGAACCGCATGAGTTGGGTGATACTAAACGAGTATTTCCCATCCGTATTTACTGCGAAGAATGTAATAAGCTAGAGAATTTGGGAAAATAAATAGTGATGTCTTAAGAAGTGTCCATATTACAGAGTAGGAAATGTTGGATGTCTTAAAACGGATGAAAGTGGATACATCCTTAGGACCTGATCAGGTTTACCAGAAAAGTTTGTGGGAAGCTGGGGACATGATTGCTGAGCCCCTTACTGAGATATTTGGAAGGTAAATAGCCACAGGTGAGGTGCCGGAAGATTGAGGGTTAGATAGTGCTATGCCATTATTTTAGAAAGGTGATAAGAAAAAGACAGGGAACCAAAGTCTGGTGGACCATTCATCAGTAATGGATATGCTGATGGAGCGGTATCTGATGGACAGCATTCACATGCATTTCGAAAGATAAGGACTGATTGGGGAGGCACCATGGGAAATCATGTTTCACTAACTTTACTGAGTTTTTTTGAAGAAAAGACGAAAAAGATTGGTGAAAGCAGAGCAGTAAATATTGTCTTTTGACACTTCAATAAGGCATTCCACAGGTTTCCACACGGTAGGCTGGTTAACAAGGTTAGATCACATGAATACATGGAGGGCTGGCCATTTCGATACAAAATCGATTCAAAGGTAGGAGACAGAGGTTGGTACTGAATGGTTGCTTTTCGGACTGGAGGCCTGTGGTTAACTATAAGGATCAATGTTGAATCCACTGCTTTCTGTCAGTTACATAAATAATTTGGATGTGAATATAAGAGGTATAGTTAGTGATTTTGCAGACGGCATTAAAATTAGTGGTGTACTAGCTAGCGAAGAAGGTTACCTTAGAGTTCAACGGGATCTTGATCAGATGAATAAATGGTGAGAGGAGTGGCAGAGGGAGTTTATTTTAGATAAATGTGAGGTGCTGCATTTTGGTAGAACAAATCAAGGCAGAATTTATAAACAAACTGGTAAAATCGGTGGGTGGATTGCCAAACAAATAGATCCTGGAGTGCATGTTCATAGTTGCTGAAAGTGGAGTTGCAGGTAGATAGGATAGTGAAGGGGATTTGGTACGCTTGCTTTTATTGGCCAAAACATTGAGTATAAGAGTTGGGAGGTCATGTTGCAGCTGTACAGGACATTGGTTAGGCCACTTTTGGAATACTGCACGCAATTCGGGTCTCCCGTCTTCCTGGAAGGACGTAGTGAAATTTGAAACAGTTCAGAAAAATTTTATAAGGATGTTGCCAGGGTTAGAGGCTTTGAACTACAGGGCGAGGCCGAATAGGTTGGCTTCTATTCTCCCTGCAGTATCAGAGGCTGAGTGGTGCCTTTGCAGAAATTTACAAAATCACGAGGGACATGGATAGGGGTTAACAGACAAGGCCTTTTCCCCAGGTTAGTAGAGTTCAAAACTAGCGGGCATAGGTCTAAAGTGAGAGAAGGAAGATTTAAAAGGAGCTAAGGGTCAATTTCTTCACACAGGTGGTATGTGAAATGAGCCACCAAAGGTGGTGGAAGCTGGTACAATTACAAAATTTAAAAGGCATCTAGATAGGTATATGAGTAAGAAGGGTTTAGAGGGGTATGGACAAGTGCTGGCACATGGTACTAGATAAATATAGGAAATCTGTTCGGCATGGATGAGTTGGGTGGCAGGATCTGATTCCATTCTGTACATCTTTATGACTCTATGCTAACAAGTCTCCAGGAAAGAGTTGCGCGCAGATCTCACACTGGACCTAACCAGCAATTCATAAAGATCGGACTTAATTAATTTGCCTCTATTACCTTTTCCTCATCGTACAAACTATGTAACACATATACCATTTAACTGCCTTATGACCATGCACTGCCATGTTTTAAACTGTGCCTATAGCAAAGTCCAGACGCTATGCTGAGTTAAACATTTCAAAGCTGTTTTCTCCACAGGGTAAATTAATTCCATTGGAGTCCGCTCAGAGTACAAGGTATCACACTGCTCCACGATGAACTCTATCTGTCATGCTTGTGCCCATTTAGATATTAAATCCATGCCACTTCAAGGTCTGCAAACCTCATAGTGCAACTTCATAACGCCGAGTATGTGTTATTTATAACAATTAAATGATTAATGGGGTCAACCTGATCCTCAGGAGAATATCAAAGCAAGCACCCTTTCATACTGAAAGACATCTATTACCCGCTTTGTTGTGTGATTACAGAGCTAACTTTTATAACCATGCTGTTACTTTCAATTGAATTCCATCGCCTGTCTTTGTATTGTGTAAAATATTGGTCTTCCTATTATAAAAATGATATAATTGGATTCAAAACAGTTCAGAGACTGTTCTGCTTACTCATTCCTGAGATAAAAGCTTTATTTTCTGAAGAAACACGAAAGAGGTAAGGACTTTACCAATCAGGCATTTGGAAGAATAATGGATGATCTCATTGAACCATATCAGTTCAGGATCATTGAATTTATTCAAGGCTGAGCGAGATAGATTATCGATATACAGAAGAGTCAAGAGTAAATATAATCAGAAAATTCAGGAGAAACTCACATGTCTGGCAACTTGTTTTGAGAGATAATCAGAGTTAACGTTTCAAGTTTAGTGTGATGCTTCTTCAGAACAGAAAGAAGGTGGAATGTGTGTTTTTTTATGATATTGACAGAAAGAGAGGAGAGCAAGTGGAACAGATTGTGTGAGTGTACAGTGCAAGCAAAAACAAAAGCAGTGATAATAATGGCAAATGAGAGATAGATATGTAAAATAAGTATAAATGCTAGATGTGAAAATGACGAAATGTGTCCGTTCTGTTGACAGCAGGGCCAATAAAACACAATAAGGTAGGGATATAAAAAGAGTGAGTGCAGAAGTCATACACTGAAGTTTTAGAACACATTATGGAGCCTTGGAAGATGCACAGTACTCAGACTGGAAAATTAGGTACTGTTCATCTAGCTTACATTGAGCTTCATTAGAGCAGTGTTACAGACCAAGAATGGAAATGTCAACATGAGAGCAAAACGGTTTATTGAAATGGAAACCAACTGGAAGGTCAACATTATTTTCATAGACAGTGGGGAATGTTCTAGAAGCTGTCACTGAGTCTTCATTTGGTCTCATAGTGATAGGGTAGACTACCTCATAATAATTCCCAAAGGGAAATGCTTCGTGTTTGAGTGGGAAATTGTTCTAACTGAAAGATATCAAGCTGATTTTCTGTATTTCAATATTGTTATGATGTATGTTTGTTTGAGAAAAGCAATATACCTTGATGTGTTTAAATGAACGATAGCATTAGTTTCCCAAGCCAATGTTACATCTGATAAGCTTTATTAATGTCTCTTGGACTTGAAATACAAAAATTATTAGCTGTTTTGGAAGCAAAGAAAGTAACAAGACTAGATCTTTCTTTGTAGAATACAATCTTGACATTTTATGTGAAAGAGCGTTGAGTAATAAACGTTTTCCAAGATATTATGATGGATGGCCGATTAACAATAATGCTGAGAGTTGGCATGGCCACTTGATGTGATTTGAGGGAAAATGCTATCCTCCCAACAAAGAAGATTCAGAACATTGTCAGATTGAAAGGAAATTGAAATGCACTGAGAAGATATACAAGAAAGCAATCATAAATCACATTGCTGGCGGTCAATATTGTGGGATTAGAGACACATAATTTAGAAAATTAAAGGTGTTAGTTCCAGCTACATGTAAGTGGGTTTATATGAAGATAAGTAATGGAGGTTTCCCAACCATCGCTTTCCCTTTTAAAAACATCTACAATAATCAAGTGGGAAATAAATCCTTTTCTCAGCCTCATTCTTACAGATTACCATCTTATTTATAAAGTTTTTTTTTCCATTCGAGGTACTTGAATTTAGCCTGTCACATTTGTTCTAAACTGCACTGCAACTCCATGTTTCAGTCTGTCTGATTTGATTTTGGCCCACGGGAATAAAATATCCGACTGCTAAATCACAAATGATATTCAAGCAGTTTCTTCTAAGCATATTCATAATTCGGACGTTTGTAAACAACGTAGTTGTCCTTTGACCATGATTCATTATTCTGTCTCAACTGCCTGATCTTCTTGGCAGACTTTCACACAGCGTGACCCTCCATCACCCCTCTCCGTGAGTCAGCCAATTGGGATTGCAAAGGAACATAGGAACAGGTTTAGGCCATTCAGCCCTTCGAGCATGCCCCACCATTCAATAAGATCATTGCTGATCTGTGACTTAGTTCCATGTGGCGACCTTGAGCACATATCCCTTGATACCCTTGCTTAACAAAAATTTGTATATCCCAGATTTAAATTCAACAATTGAATTAGATTCGATCGCCATTTGAAGAAGACATTTACAAACTCTCACTTCTCTTTGTACACAGCAGTGCTTTCTGATATCGCTCGTGAATGTTCTGGCCTTACTTCTTTGGCTTTACCACCTGCTTTTGAATGTTGAACTAGTGGAAGTAGTTTACCTTTATATACCCTGTCTTCTCTTGATAATATCCTGACCACCTCAATGAAATTACCCCATAATGTTCTAAATTCTAGAGAATAAAAGCCTAATTTGTCTAACTTAACTGATACCCAAGTATCATCCTTGCAAATCTGCGTTAAATTCCCTCCAAAGCCAAAGCTTCCCTCCTAAGGTGTAGTGCCCAGACGTTCTCACTATTTTCTAAGTAATGTCCAATTAGAGTTTTGCATAATTTCAGCATAACATATGCATCCCTATACTCCTGCCCTTTAGAAATGAATTCGAGTATTCCATTATCCTTCTTGATTATTTTCTGCATGTGTTCCGGGCATTTTAAAGAACCGTGCACCTGAACCTCCATATCACACAGGACATCCACTCCATTTAACTGTGCTTTCTGTAAAAATCGTTTTACGATCCGAACATGATAACCTTACACTACTTATATTAAAATCGATCTGCCATGGCTTTACCGATCACCTAATCTATCAAAATCCTGTTGCGATTTTATGCTGTTGTCAATATTGTCTATGATGCTGCCCACTTTTTTTGTGTCAGATATTTGAATATTGGACTTTTATTGCATTATCCAAGTCGTTAATGAATATTGTGTATAATTGAAGCCCCAACTCAGATCCTACTATACATCACGTCACATATTACTAATTGAGCACTTACCCATTATTCCAACACTCCATTTCCTACCACTCAAACAATTTCCTATGCATGTCAGTAATTACTCAATTCTTGGGCTTGTACCTTACTCAACAGCCTGTTGAGTAAGATTTTTTCAAAAGCCTTCTGGAGGTACATGGAAACAACATCTCCCTATTTTAACTCAACTTTTATCTATCCAATATTTTTTTTGACGTATCGCATCTCTGCGCACCTAAATGGGACAGCATTCCTAGATACGGAGTCAGTTGGTCTTTCTATATTGAAGACACCCAGCTTCTAGTTCACTTGCATAGTCACTTTGTCCGAAAAACAGAACAAAATGGGACTTTTTTTCTCGTTAAAACAAATCGATGTTCCAAAGAGGTTCTTGCCATAAACACACCCATCACTGCCATAGGAGTGTCTGAGCTGAGTTTGCAATAACACGTTCGAAAGAACGCTGCACACTTCGTCATGAACAGCCGTTCGGGTTCCAACAGCAACGAACGCTAATTGTGGCGGGAAATTTGAAGGGAATGTCCTGACGCCTGTTTCCGGAAATTTCTAATTGCCAGAAACGCCTCCATGGGGGCTCTCCCTTCTGGTCACCGGTACCTGTAGCCATCAGCCCCAGCCAGCTACCATCAAAACCTGCAATCAACGTTTAACCTCTAAATTCTATAGGTTCTATTGATTCTCCATCCTTCCATTATTATTAAATTTACCTTAACCGAAATTCTGGCGTCTGCGACACTGCGGTACATTGCATCTTTGTATAGTCACCAAACAGAATAAAGTTGCAAAGAACATGGTTGTGGAATACATTTATTAAAGCTAAAACAAAATGCACGTCACATACAAAATAGCATTTACAATAATTACGTTTCATTTTCGCTGGCAAAATGGTGGTCTTAAAAGCAATACACAAATAATATATTGCAAGGAAAATACACGAATTTAATTCCAGAAAATAAACACGTATTTTCTGTTGTAATTAACACATCGAAGCAGAAACTTACAATTTCTCGAATCTCGGCGTCTGGTAGAAACAGTAGAGAGGATGGTTTACTTCGAGTATTCATTCATAACTTGATTTTGCTTATTTTAGAGTACGATTTTAAGACAGTTCCTAAAAATGGGAATTGGTAAACTTAAACATATTTTTCTCCTAACAAAACCAGGAAACTGTAACCCTTCAAACCAGTGAGCCTCTGACATATCTGTATAACAGTGCAAATTCTTTATTGATATATCCCAAAATACAACAATAAAATTAAGACTTAAAGTGCAGCACGAATGTGCAAAAATAATCAGCTCAATTGAGGCCACATAGAAGACTGATAAGTTCTGTCGTATTAATCAAGCCTGTTTTTTCTCCCCTAAATCATTGTACAATTCAAAACATCTACGAAGATCATGCTATACCACTAACGGTAAAATTCAACAACTTGCAATTTTGATGAGAAAAAGAAAAATTATCAATAGGATCACTAAGTACTGAGAGTTCTACAAATGCATATAATTGTTCTTGGGTCAGTTTGAATACATCTTAGCAAATTTATTTAATGATTAATCACACAGAACATTTCGAGAAATTATTTAAATTCCAATCTTACAACTTTTGGATTCTTATAAATGTCCCTCTTAAAACGCTGAGAAGGTTGCAGTACTTCACAAAGAACATACCTCAATTTCTCAAGGAGAATGTTGCATGGATAATAAAGCTTTAACAACGAAGCAAATCTCCAGACAATTAACTTGAAAAAGAGCCACAGTTTGCTATGAACAATACCGAAGGACCCGATTTCTAGTGTTACTTGTTTTTTGCATTATCATCAATGATTCTTCCGTGGAAGTTGTCCCCAAAGTAGGCTCCAATTGGTGTTATTTTCATCGACTTTAATAAATGTCATGTTCTCCTAATGGATTGAGTTTGTAGCTTCTATCCATTAATAGGTCGGCTGGATGGTTAGCAAGAAACGCATCTCATAATATTGTACGTGCGTTCAATTGCTTGATCGTGGTTCCAAATTGTCCACACCTCGCAGACTGACCTTGACTGACCGCTCCTGGGATACTGGCGTGTTATTATGCCATTATGGTCTGAATTGGATAAACATTTACAAATATTATGTTAATAGCATGAACACTATAATTATGAGAAACATATTATCTTTAAAATTAACATATTTTCTTCTCAAAATTTTATATATATGAACACTATAACTGAGAAAATCATCCTTAAAATGTTTACAATGATGTTTTCTTCTCAATCTCCAAGAAACATTACCGATTCAATACTGCTATTGCGTAATCCACGAAATATTCCTCTAATACTTAGGTAATAAAGCAATTAATTATCGAGAATTTTAATTGACGTGTAAAATATCCATCAATAATTTTGCTCTCACTAAACCAAAACTTACTTCCGACATCTTTAACAACCCAAGAAAGAAAAGCTTGCGTTAACTTAGCCTAAAAATAATTTACAACATTCAAAATATTCTACAACCAAGAAAGTGCATTTGAAGTGTGGTTACCATAATATTGCAGGTAATCCTACTACGATTTCTCACATGGCAGAGTCCGAGAAACAATGACATATATTGGTCGAGACGTTACATGGTCTGCATGTACATACAAATGCTGTACGTTGAACAGTGCCACATAATCTCTTACAGCCTCACAGAAAGGCAAATATTACCCTTAAAGAAAATGGAGCTATTAATTTAGAAAAGCATAGAATATCTTGCTGAAGACTCCCAACAGGATTTAACATAATTCAAGTCAAGATATTTGGCTGCTGGCCAATCCAAACTAAAGTAAAAACAATATTACCTGAACTCTCAAATTTAAAGTACAATCCGAAGCATTCCATTAACAATTTAGATGCAAAATAAAATGGAATTGTATGCAAAGGTTTCATGGACTATTTCAACAGAAACCTTAGTTAATGAAGAAAATACTAAACTATCTATACATTCAGTTCACTTGAACTTTGTGGGGAAAACATTAATGCTGTTTCTTGCTGTTTTGAAGTATGTTCACTCCGCACATGGAGTTTGGTAAATTACGTTATGGAACTGTAAGCACAGATGGTCATATGGATGTTGTGGCCATAATGGCAACATGACTCAGAGAAGGCAGACCTGGATATTAAATACTCCATGATATAAAATGTTCAAGAAAGGTAGAAGGTTCTGCTACATTGATAAAGGGGAATATTACAATAATCCTCTTCGAGAGAAAGGATGGCCCAGAGGGGTGAAGGATGGAATTTACTTGACTATAATTAGAAGCAATAAATGATACTCTTACATTCTTCAGTATATTATGTAGATCATTAACTAAAGAAAAGATTGAGAGGAATAAATCTACAAGGAAGTTCTAAAGAAGTGCAAGCATTATGTAGTAATGATAATAAGGTGGTCAAATTATCCTAATATCGAATGAGATAGTAATATTCTAAATGTTGATGAGATACAATAAGTACAAACATCCATTGACACAAATTATTACTTCAATATACTTCTCATCTAACAAGAAAGGAAGTATTGTTCAAACTGGTTCTTGGAAATAACATTGACCAATGGAGCAAATAGGGAATTTTTTTGATCACCAAGATTTAGGTTGGTTATGGAAAAGGGCAATGAGCAATCTCTAGTAAGAGAAATTAATTAGGAAAAGAATATATTCAGAATGGTAGAAATGATCCCTTTGGACTTCTTTATCCTTTCACAGGATGTGGGCAAGATCAGCATTCATAGTTCATGGCCAATCTGCAGTGGAAAAAGTGATTTGCGGTGTCATTTTAGTGTGTAGGGAAGACTCAACCATGTTGCTTAGAACATGGCATCATATGTAGACTCAACAATGTAAGGATGGCAATGCTCCTTCCCAGAAAGGTTTTAATAATACTTTCGCATTCCCCATCGTATTCACATCACTAAGGTTAGCTTAGATTTATTAACTGATTTCCAACTACTTTGATGGGGTTTGAAGCCTATGACTCTACAGCATTAGTATAGGTCACATGATCTTTATAATCATGATCTAAGAACAAAGAAAATTTACAGCCCAGGAACAGGCCCTTCAGCCCTCCAAGCCTGAGCCAATCCATATCTACTGTCTAAACCTGTCGGTCAATTCATAAGTATTTGTATCCCTCTGCTCCCCACCTACTCATGCATCTGTCCAGATGCATCTTAAATGAATCTACCAGGCCTGCCTCTACCACCTCTGCTAGCAACGCATTCCAAATGCCCACCACCCTCTGTGTGAAGTACTTACCGCGTGTATCCCCCTTAAACTTTCCACCTCTCACTTTGAAAGCATGACCTCTTGTTATTGAATCCTTCACCCTGGGACAAAGCTATCCATCCTGTCTATACCCCTCATGATTTTGTAAACCTCAATCAGGTCCCCCCTCAATCTCCTTTTCTCTAGTGAAAATAAACCTAACCTACTCAATCTGTCTTCATATCTAGCACCTTCCATACCAGACAACATCCTCGTAAACTTTCTCTGCACCCTCTCCAAAGCATCCACATCCTTTTGGTAATGTGGCAACCAGAACTGTACACAGTATTCTAAATGCGGCTGAATCAATGTCTTGTACAATTTTAACATGACATGCCAGCTCTTATACTCAATACCCAGTCCAATGAAGGCAAGCATACCATATGCCTTCTTGACCACTCTACCCACCTGTGCAGCAACCTCACTGTACAATGGACCAATATTTAACAAACATGGATAAAACATGGATTCAGTTCCTGCTGTAGTATCGCAGCCTGTTCTGAGCATTGCACTTTCAGAAGGATATGAAGACTTTAGAAACGGAGTAAAAGATATGCGAATGGTTCCAGAAATTAGGAACTTAGGAATTTATGAACTTAGGAACTGGTTTCAACAAGTCAGCCTCTCAAGCCTGTTCTGCCATCCAAATAATACACAGCTGATCTTTGGCCTAACCCATATCCCTTAATATTCTTGTTAACAAAAAAAATGCTATCTCAGGTTTAAAATTAATAACTGATCTAGCATCAACTGCTGTTTGTGGAAGACAGTTCCAAATATCTACCACACCTTGTCCATATTTCTCCAAAATGGTCTGATCTTTACTCTTTACACTATGTTTCCTAATCCTAGAATCGGACGCCAATGGAAATAATTCATCTTTACCTGCCCTGTCTTTTCCTGCTGTTATGTTGAAGACTTTGATGAGATCACTCTTTAACCTTCCAAATTCTGGTGAAAAGGGACCTAATTTGCACAATTTCTTTTTATAACAACCCTGAAGTCCAGGAATCATTCTTCTACACCTATGTTATATTCCCTCTCAGGCCAATATATCCTTCCCAAGGTATGTTGCCCAGATATACTCACAGTACTCCAAATCGTTCACAATGGTCCTCAGTTACGTCAATAGATTAAAGAAAATGAATCTTAGAGAAAGGAAAATTGAGATCACAAGAGCTTTTAGTATTCTAGTATCTGGGCAGATTAGTTGGGTATGAAGTGTTTCACCTGCATTGGGATGCAGAGGTCATTGACTTAAGCTGGTTGGAAATAGAAACAATTGTGCCATCAGGAAAAGTACTTTTGTACAGAGGCTGGTTGGGATTTGAATGAAATCTGAATGAGACACTGTTGGAGGCAGATTCATCTGCGACTTTGAATAGAAATTCAAATATTACTTGAATTCATAAAAATTGCAGATGAAAAGGTAGTCAGTAGGTGAATTGCTCCTTCAGAGAGTCAACACCAACACAACTGATTCAATATCTGCCTGTGCTGGAAACATTATCAATGGTCCAGTTAAAAACAATCCAGAGACTATTGATGACTTTCTCTTCAGCAAATATTATTGTTCATGAGGAATGTAAGAATAATAATTCTTCTGCCGAGATCTTTAGCAACATCTGCTGTTGGCTATTTTAATAAATAATGGTTTAAACATTTGCTCACAATATTACATGTTCTAGGAAAATAGAGCAGAGGTGAACAAGGTGTCAAGCAGAGGAACTTTCACACAAGGTCTTTTTCCATGAACTGGGAGACTGATCTGGCCTGCTTGACACAAGGGTCCTGGGTTAGGCAGAGAAAATGCAATGATAATTTCAGGCACTTGTTGATCACCAGATGATTTTTAAAAAGAGGAACAAAATAGAGGGAAAAGAAAAAGAAAGAGTTAAAATGTACTTCTGTATGGCAAAGGTGGAGTCAAAAAGGATTTATGGATTTCCTATTTAACTGGGGTGTTCCCGGAGGTGCAAATTTGGGCATAATTTAAATTTGTGGAAGGATCTTCTATTTGGAATTGTGTTTAGACCTCTAGTTGTTTTTGTCATTCATTCATTCCATTCTGTCTGGTTACAAAATCCTTTACTATCTTCAGATTCTAACTGTTCCATCACCCTCCAGAAATCCTAATCAGGAAGGCATTTGTCCTTGATTGTTTGGCAACATTTGCTCAACTACTTTAGCCTAGTTTGAAAATGTTAGTTTACTTCAGCATTGACATTTCTCCATAGCATGTTTCAAAGCATGCAACCTCTTGTTCCTGTGTTATTTTTCTGCTGTCAGCTCACAGAAGCACACTTATTTTGACCCCACAAATAAGTCAATGTGCAGGCTTTGTTGAGAATATAATAAGATCCAGATTCTCATTCCACATTGTGAGGTGCAAATTACAAAGCAATCTCAATCTCAACATGTCGGGCATAGATTTAAGGGGAGAGGAGAAAGTTTTAATAAAGACCTGAGGGGAAGCTTTTTCACACAGAAGGTGGTGTGTGTATGGAGTGAATTTCAAAAGCAAGTGGTGAGGCGGGTACAATTACAACATTTAAAAGGTATCTGGATGGGTATACAAATAGAAAGGGTTAATAGGGATATAGGCCAAATGCTAGCAAATGGGACTAGGCCAGTTTGGGATGTTTGGCCAGAATGGATGAATTGGATGGAAGGATCTGTTTCTGTGCTTTGTGACTCTGTAACTCTATCCCAAAAAGCTCTATTACAACTAATCATGAAACTTCACCACTCTACTCAAGTGGTAAACAAATAAATGAACTAACTTATGATAGTCACACTTTAAACTGAATTCATGAAAATATTTATTATAATATTTATACAATTATAAAAATATTTATTTTGAATATAGATACCATTAGCCTTTGTCTGAAAATTATACTGGTATTTTGCTCATAATGCAAAAAAAACCATCTGATCAATAGAAAGAATGACTATTATTGCGTTTCTCTAACTTTTGATACACATAATCAATATTTTTTGTTGAAGAGAAGTTCTTAGAGAACTCATGAAAAATGAAAGCATGAAAATCTATAATTTGTCCTTTTTTTAAAATCTCACAAATGATTTGTGCTTTCTGATCTCAATCTTACATCATGCAGGCATTTATGTTACCATGACAATAAACATAAGGCTTTAATTTCACAACATACCTTCTTCAAAAGGCATTCTTAGAACTTTTAGATTCAAATCTCAAAAATTCAGATATTTGATTATGCTTTTATATCAATTTGATTAAAAATGTTATTCTTGGAGCAAATTCACTTACCCCTCAATATTCAGTTACATTGTGTGTGGATTTTCAGAGGAAGTCTTAGACCATTCTGTTGGGAACCGGAAGAACATTTTTCTACATTTTAATTCTTTTGAGTAGTATCTGTGGTGGCTTGTTGGTTAATACTCCATGGGTTGCCAATTAAAATTGCCTTTAGAATCACCATGAGGTTTCTTGAGTCATCTATGTGGTGTTAGGCTTTTTATTTGGCCAGATAAGAATGAGATTCATTCAGATAAGACTTAAAAAGCAAGGGGTATGACAGCATTATGGGTTGCTATTTGGATAATGACACCAAAATAGGACAGAAAGGGAGTGAGTATACAAACATAGAAAAACAGCAATAAATTGGCTCAAAAGCAAAAAAGAATGCAAAAGGTGAAATTAGTTGCTCTTTACTTGAATATTTCTGGTATTTGGAGCAAAACAAATGAATTAATAAAACAAATAAAGGTTAATAGTTATGACCTTATAGCAATTACCAAGTCACAGTTATAAGGAGGTCATATCCGGGAACTAATTTTTTCATGGTTTTGTGACTTTCAGAAAAGACAGGCAGAAGGGAAATGGTGGTGGGGTCTCATTGTTGGCAAAGGATGAATAAATATAATATCAAGAAATGATCTTCTATCAGAAGACCTAGAAACCATGTGGGTGGAGGTAAGAAATAAAAAAGGAAAAGACGACACAGTAGAAACATGGTAAAGGCCCCGTCACAGTAGGTACATATGGTGAGCCAGGGAATAAATCAGGAGATAATGAGGGAGTGAAACAAAGGCATTGCAACAATCATGAGTGATTTCAATCTTCATGTGAATTGCAACTCAAGATTGACAGTATACGTGGAAGAATTCATACAGTGCATTTAGAATAATTTCCTGGAACAATATCTTGTGAATCCAACCAATGATCAGGCTATTCTAGATCTGGTGAAGTGTAATGAGGCAGATTTAATAAATGCTGTCAGAATAAAAGATCCCTTAGGAAACAGTGACTATATCTACTATACAGTAGAATTTAGTATTCAGTTCGAGAAGGAGAAGCTTGCATTAGAAACAAATGTGCTAAGATTAAATAAGATCATTTATGGAGGAATGAGGGCAGAGCAGATTAGAGTGAACAGGGAAAAGAATTTAGCAGTAAAAGTAGTTGAGGATCAATAGCAGACATTTATGAAAATAGTTCATGGTTCACAATATAGGAGGAAGAAGGATTCTAGGAAGGGATTAAGCCAACCACAGTTAACTGAGGAAGTTGTGGATAGCATCATATTGAAAGAGAAAAGGAAACAATTTAACAAAGATTAGCAGTAAGCCAGAGGATTGGGAATTTTTTCAAAAACATCAAAAAATACCCAATAAGTAATAAAGAGGCAGAAGATCAACTTTGACAGTAAACTTGCAGGTAATACTAAGACAGACAGCAAGCATATAATTAAATATCTAAAAAGGAATACAGAAGGCAGGGCAAATATTGGCCCCTTAGAGATGAAGTTTGAGCAAAACATAAACAGAAATAGGAAATGGCAGCAAAATGGAATAAATGCTTTGTATCAGTCTTCAGAATAAAAGACACAAAGAGCATTGTAAAATTAATAAATAATCAAGGGGGAACAGGAGAAGAAATAAATACAATAACAGTTACTAGGGGATAAAAAGTGCTAGGGAAGCCAATGAGACAAAAGACCGTTAGTCACTTGGATCTAATGGAATATATCCTATGATTTTTTTTTAAAAACGTCACTGTTGACTGTGCTAGTCATACTCTTCCAAGAAACCTTAGATTCTGGAACATCCAAAGGACTTGGAAAACTGCCAATGTAACACCTTATTTAAAAAAGGGAAGGTTTCAAAACAAAATCTATAGGCTATGTGGCTATCCTCCAATTTGGGGATAAAGTTAGAGTTTATTATAAAGGATGCAACAGTAGAGCATTTAGAACTACATAATATGATCAAGCAGAGTCAGCATGGCATTGTGAAGGGGAAATCCTGACTAACAAATCTACCAAAAAACTTTGAGGACATAGAAAGGGAGTGCAACCAATGTAATGTATTTTTCAGAAGACATTTGATAAGCTACATAAAATCATGGATGATTATCTAGGGTTAGGAAAATCTATACATAATGAATGAGTGGACTTGAGCAGGAGGGAGATTTCACATCTAATGGTAGAATTGTACATCAGAGATGGAGACCACCATTGTGTCCACAGGGCTTGCTGTAACAGCTACTCCACTAGCCCCACTCCCTTTCTATCACCCAAGAAGACCACAAATTACCTAATTCTTACATTACAGTCAATATTTGAATCTAATGCCACCATACCTTGCAGGCAATCATTTATAGATACTTACCACTGCCAGTGTAAGTACATTATCTTTAACAGCAATGAGACATCAGCTGTGAAAGCCAAGGCTGCAGTAATGCCAATGAAGATAAACCAGCTAATAAAAAATATTAAAAACGTTGCTTTACCCACCTGAAAAATACTCAAATGTTCTAGTGCATTTGAGGTGTTGCACAATTGATTTCCTTAAAAACATTCACCAGTTTAAACATTCCTATGCATTGAAAAGGACACTCAAAATCTCCTACATTCTAAGCTTTTCTTTAGTGCTAGCTGTTGAAAGCCTGCTAATTCTTTAATTTTTCATGTAAACCATAAAAGGAAATCCCAAAACAAATGCAAAAATCTTTTTTTTCCTTTAGATTATCTCTGGTTGTATTGCGAGTAACTGAAATGGTGCCCTCTGATCTTTGGCCCCTTGACAAATTGAAACTGTATCCCCATGCCTATACTCAAGATTTTGAACACTTCTATAAAATCTCCTCTCAACCTCTTCTTTAAGGAGCTAAGCTCCAGCATCTCCAATCTATCAATATAAGTATACTCTCTCATTGTCAGAAACATTCTGATCAATCTTTCCTGCATGCCCTATGATGCCTTCATATCCTACCTAAAGTGTGGTGCCAACACTGAACAAATCAGACGAAACCAGTGTTTTATATAGGGATGAACCATATCATCTTCATATTTATTTTCTAAGCCTCAGTTTTAAAAGCCCTTGCATCCTGTATACCTCCAAATATAACCGACATTTTATGGATGCTGGACATCTGAAATAAAAATAGAAAGTGCTGGAGAAACTCACCAGAACACCAAAGCACTGAAGAAATCATTGGACTTGAAACATTTACTCTGTTACTCCCATCAAGTTTCTCCAAAAGTTTATTTTTTGTTGTTTAATTTCAAAATGTAATTCTATGCCTTAATAGTTGGGTTTACAAAATGACCTACCAACTTCAAAATTTGCGCACATATACCTCCAGAACCTCCAGTCACTGCACACCTCGAGAATAGTACCCTTTATATTGTATTATCTTTCCCCATTGTTCCTACTAAAATGGATCACTTCATGTTTTCCTGCATTCAAATTAATCCATCTTTCAACCCATTGCACCAGTCTGTCAATACATCACTGGGCCATTGGAATGTGCTCCAGAACAAATGAAGCATGAGCTGAAGGGACAGCTTTAACTTTTTTATGATGCTAATGATCTTTTGAGAGAGTTTATTGAGGCCTTAGAAAAGGTGCAAGATGAATAGGGTTTCAGAGTGTGCTGGAGTTGCGTGAAAACTATGTTTGGGACAAGGGGCAGAACTTCATTAATCAAAAGGCAAAACACCACGAATGCGGAAAATCTGAAATAAAATCAGAAAATTCTTAATAAAAAAGATCACACACATTAGTGGAGTGAAAAGCAGAATTTAAAAATAACACAGAATGCTGGAGAATCTCAGCAAGTCTGGCAGCATCAGTGGAGAGAGCAACAGAATTAACATTTTGAGTCTGGACTTAAAACCTGTCTGCAGTCTTTAACAATCTTCCAATATCTTGCCATAACTGCACAGCTGGGTGAAACTGCCTTCATTCGATTCCATTCTTACACATCTAAACATAAGTCAAGTTCTGAACAGTCATACCAGATTCAGAACATTAGCCTTGTTTCTCTCCCTATAGAAGCTGAGTTTCTGTTTTCATTTCAGATTTCTGGCAGGGTGCTGTATTTCACTTCTATTTGAGCAGAATCAGAATATCAGTTCTATGATTTTTCATCAAAATGGAATATGCAACAGATGTCTTCCATTTTAACATGACACGGAAGCAGGAAAATGTGCAGGAGCTTTGGAGGAATTAGGGAGTGGAATGGTGAATTAAAAAAAAATTCTAGTATATTTTATTTAATTAACTGGATTCCTAAATCTGCTGAAGTTGTGGCAAAGGCTTGTGTGGAATAGATAATAAAAATCACAAATCATACTATTTGCGCTAGTTAGAAATACAAATTAAAGAGTCATTGAAGGTGAAGGAAATTTAGCATGTCCACAATGACTCTTACCAATTGTTATTGATGCACCAGGGAAAGCATCCTACCCAGATGCATCAGAGCTTAATTTAGTAACTACTCTGCCCAAGACCACAAGATATTACAGAGAGTTGTGAATGCAGCCCAGTCCATCACAAAAAACAGCCTTCCTTCTGTTGACTCTGTCTCTACTTCCCATTGCCTCAGGAATGCAGCCAGCATAAATCAAAGATTTCTCCCATCCTGCTAATAATTGACTTTCACCCTCTTCCATCAGTCAGAAGACATAAAACTTTGAAAACACATACCAACAGATTTAGAACAGCTTCTTCACCATTGTTATCAGACTTCTGAATGGACCTCTCATATATTAGAGTTATTCTTTCGCTGCACCTTGTCTACAGACGTAACACTATCTATCTTTTGCATTCTTTTCTATTCCCTTACTTATGTCGGGTATGATTTGTCTGGTTAGCATGCAAAAACAATACTTTCCACTGTATCTCAATACATGACAATAATAAAGTAAATCAAACTATCACCTCCTCATCCTTCTCCACCTGTTTGTAACCTTTGATATAGTTGATCACACCATCGTCCTTCAATGCTTTTCCACTTCTGCCCAGCTAGGTGGAACTGCTCTCATTTGATTCCATTTTATAAAAATCAGAAACCAAAAATCACCCACAATGGCTTCTTTTCCTATCCCCAAATCAGTACATCTGATGTGATTTAGGGAATCTATGCTTAGCCATTTCTGACTTTTTTTAAAACTACAGGCTGCCAACCAATGGCATAATGCAAAATCACAGAGTTGGTTTTTACACAAAAGCTAATGACATTCTGTTCTACTTCACCACTGCCTCCATCAGCAATTTCTAAATTATCAGGCTGCTTTACTGACAAAGACAAAATCATCCAAGTTTCAGCTGAAAAATGACAAGTAACATTTGTACAATGCAAGTGCCAACCAATAACTATTCCAACAAGAGAAAATTGAACTATTCTTCCTTGATGTTCAGTGGGATTATCATTACTGTCATCACAAAACTATCAAAGTCCTGTGGATCACCAGTAACCAGAACCTGAACTTCACTGGTTATAATGCAGTTGCAAAAGCAGGTCAAAGGTGAAGTATCCTGCTGAAAGCAACTCACCTCCTCTCTCCAGACGTCCCCAACAGTACCCTTCCACCGACACTCTCATTTGTTTGGCCGAACTGGTCCTCACCCTTAACAATTTCTCCTTTGAATCCTTCCACTTTCTCCAGACCAAAGGGGTAGCCATGGGCTCACGTATGGGCCCCAGATATGCCTGTCTCTTTGTTGGCTACGTAGAACAGTTGATCTTCCGTAATTACACCAGCACCACTCCCCACCTCTTCCTCCGCTACATTGATGACCTTGTGCTCCCGTGAGGAGGTTGAGCAATTCATCAACTTCACCAACACATTCCACCCTGACCTTAAATTTACCTGGACCATCTCTGACACCTCCCTCCCCTTCCTGGACCTCTCCATCTCCATTAATGATGACCGACTTGACACTGACATTTTTTACAAACCCACCGACTTCCACAGCTACCTGGATTACACCTCTTCTCACCGTATCTCTTGCAAAAATGCCATCCCGTATTCCCAATTCCTCCGCCTCCCTCATATCTGCTCCCAGGAGGACCAGTTCCACCATAGAATACACCAGATGGCCTCCTTCTTTAGAAACCGCAATTTCCCTTCCCATGTGGTTACAGATGCCCTCCAACGCATCTCGTCCACATCCCGCACCTCCGCCCTCAGACCACATCCCTCCAACCGTAACAAGGACAGAACGCCCCTGGTGCTCACCTTCCACCCTACCAACCTTCGCATAAACCAAATCATCCACCGACATTTCTGCCACCTCCAAAAAGACCCCACCACCAGGGATATATTTCCCTCCCCACCCCTTTCCGCCTTCCGCGGAGACCATTCCCTCTGTGACTACCTGGTCAGGTCCATGTCCCCCTACGACCCACCCTCCCATCCTGGCACTTTCCCCTGCCACCGCAGGAATTGTAAAACCTGTGCCCATACCTCCTCCCTCACCTCTATCCAAGGCCCTAAAGGAGCCTTCCACATTCATCAAAGTTTTACCTGCACATCCACTAATATCATTTATTGTATCCGTTGCTCCCGATGCGGTCTCCTCTACATTGGGGAGACTGGGCGCCTCCTAGCAGAGCGCTTTAGGGAACATCTCCGAGATACCCGCACCAATCAACCACACCGCCCCGTGGCCCAACATTTCAACTCCCCCTCCCATTCTGCCGAGGATATGGAGGTCCTGGGCCTCCTTCACCGCCGCTCCCTCACCACCAGATGCTTGGAGGAAGAACGCCTCATCTTCCGCCTCGGAACACTTCAACCCCAGGGCATCAATGTGGACTTCAACAGCTTCCTCATTTCCCCTTTGCCCACCTCATCCTAGTTTCAAACTTCCAGCTCAGCACTGTCACCATGACTTGTCCGGACTGGTCCAACCTGCCTATCTTCTTTTCCACTCCACCCTATCCTCCCTGACCTATCACCTTCCTCTCCTCCCCCACTCACCCATTGTACTCTATGCTATTCTCTCCCCACCCCGCCCCCCCTCTAGCTTATCTCTCCATGCTTCCAGCTCACTGCCTTTATTCCTGATGAAGGGCTTTTGCCCAAAACGTCGATTTCGCTGCTCGTTGGATGCTGCCTGAACTGCTGTGCTCTTCCAGCACCACTGATCCAGAATCCTCACTGCTCAAAGCTTTTTCACCATCTTCAAGACAGAGGTCAAGAAAATAATGGAACATCCTCCATTTTCCCGGATGAATGGAGCTCTAGGAAGACTCAAGAAGCTCAATACCATTTAAGGCATAGCAACTTGCTTGATTGGCACTCGTCCCCCATTTTCAAAGTTCACTATGTTCAACATCAACATACGGTGGCAGCAGTGTATACTATCAACAGGATGAACTGCAGAAACTCTTCAAGTATCCTAAGACAGCATGGTCCAAACCAAAATCCTCTACCAGCTAGAATGAGAAGAGCAATAGATCACTGAAGAAACACCATCCACAATTTATCTCCAAGCCACACACCATTCAGATCTAGAACTATTATATAACCACTCCCTCACTTCTGTATCAAAATCCTAGAAATGCATTATCTAACAGAAATGTATACATGTCAACCCCAGTGCAGTGTTTCAAGAAGGTGGCTCACCTAAACCTTTCAAAAGCAGTTCCTTTACCTAGCCCACACTCCAGGCCCTGTCATCTACTTTAGCAACTCTTCTTTCTCCCTGGCTTACCAGTATCTATCCTTTTTTTCCTTTTAAAGGTCTGTCTGGGCTCTGTCTCCATCTACTGCTTCTATATTTTCTGCCATCCATCCCCACCCAACTCCCTGTATTATGTATATATACACCACTTTTTCCCTAGTTACCATCAGTTCTGAAGAAGGGCCACTGGATCTGAAATGCCAATTCTGCTTTCACTCCATACATGCTGCTCAACCTGCTGAGTGTCTTCCCCAATTCCTGACTTTGTTGGCATGGGCAAGAACTGTCTCCATTCCAGCATAAATAAAAGAAACAAGACTGCATGGCAGATATTTCCTCCAATTAACTGTCGGAAAATCCCAAGTCATTGGCTTGAACATTTGCGATAATTTCCATTATCTGACAACTGCCTTATACTGAAAGGTTGTTTGTATTCTTGCTATTGCATTGTAAAAAACACTTCTTAATTTTGAACAGTAAACTGAAAAATGGGAAAAGTTATTGCATAAAAACCAGGCATTATGGAAGATCTATTGGTGTTTTAAAAATCACTTACTAATTTTTGATAAGGACATGAGGTTGTGGGTATATTGATACAGACCTCAGAGAGAAAAAAAATTGAGTTTAGAAAGGTATCATATGTCTGGGCAAGCTTGCTGGGCCAAAGGGCCTGTTCATGTGCTCTACTGTTCTTTGAAAGCATTTATTCCATTCCCTGGCAGCTGTCCGAAACTGAACCAGATTGTTTACAACTCTAACATCGTACCTGACTCTAAAATGGTCTTTGAACCATATAGCCATGCCATCACTGAAATGTCTACTTCCACTTCTATAACATCATCCAATTCTTCCCACGTTTCAGCTCACCTACTGAGAAACCCCTCATCCCTGCCTTTGTTATTTTTAGACTTTACTATTCCAACATGTCCCTGCCTAGCCTCCTAAGTTCCTTCCTACGTAAAACTAAAGTCATTAAAACATTGCTACTTATATCCTTACTCACATAAATTCATTTTGATCAATGAACTCTACACTTGCTGATCTGCACCATTTTGTGTGGGAGCAATACCTCAATTCAGAAATTCTATTTTTTTCTTCAAAATTTTTCATGACCTCAAGCCTACCTCTCTTCAATTCCAGACTCTCAATTATTAGAAAGATCCACACACATCTAATTCTGGCCTATCAAAACTTCCAGTTTTAAACTGGGAACAACTGGCAACCATGCATACACCTTCCTTTGCTCTAACCTTTAGAATTTCATCCTTAATCTTCACCAAATCTCTTTCCTTTTTTAAAGATACTTCTTAAATCTAACTTCATTGAGTGAATCTTTGCCTGAAAAACCCAATCTCAATTTATTTGACTCTGTCAAATATTGTTTATTCCTTGACATTCCATTCCATTAAACATGGCATATAAGTACAAGTTGTTATTAAAGTCGAATAAGAATAATAGCTTTTAAACAGGTTGCAGTAAATGCTAACACTTGAGAACTGTCTCAACGTTTCAAAAGAATTGAATCCAGTTGGCTGGTGAATAAAGGAAGTGAATTTGCAAAGTGTATAAAACAAATGAGATACATAGATTTATTAATACATAGCAGAATTATGCTATAAATGGACATAAAGGTAACTGAGTCCGTAAATGATTATCATAGTTCTTGAAGATAAAGGTTTTCATGATGGTTGCCCGAGGACAAATCCACACGAACAGAGTTAGGAAATAAAAGGAAAACTACTATATCTGGTGTGCATTAGAAGTACCAAACAGTGAAAATAAGATAACAAGGAAAATGGTGAGACAGTGCAAAGGAAAAAATAATAGCAGGATATTAATTTTGGATGATAATTATCTCAAGATAAAATTTAATAAAGGAAATATTTCTAAGCTGAAATTCAAATAGTTATCTAATTTTCTTTTAAAAGTCTTTAACTGTGCAAACTGTTGGTAAAATTAATTTTGGGTCACTGAAGGTACAATTGTTAACCTGTCAACCCATTTTACATCTCATGCGTTTTTTTGATAAAATTGAATTGAATTAGCTTCATTGAATTAGCTTCTTTGTAACATGTATTCAAATGCGTACAGTGAAAAGTTTACATTCGCTGCATTATAGTACCTAAGTTTAGATAGTTAAGATCAAATTCTTAGGACACACAAAAAAAATTAGAGAAGGAAATAAATAATAATGCAGCATTATAGGTCATAGGAATAAATTAGAGAAAAAAAACAAAGAAGTAAAAAGTTCAGAATATCACTGACTTTGAGAAGAAGGACTAATGAGCTGCTAATTGGTAATCATCCACATGACTCCAGTACACCTGACCAATTTTTAAACACCGAATGGAAACATTTCTTCTAATATTTCTTTTCAACTTTGAGATAACAACCAGATTGCAGAACTCATTGCAATCAAAATATTTTTGCAGTCCTCTTTATCAGACTCTTTCTAACTTCTTTGTAACTTTGGAAACTGTAGTTTTCAATGGCTGGCATCATTATGGTAAATTGGCACGGTACAGTTCCTTTGGGATTACAGCCAAGATATTAAAGTGATGCTAAAAACAACTATTTAAGTCAGTCCAAAAAGATCTGTCATAATTTCTATACTCTGGCCATCTATGCCACTATTTAGAGAACAATGTTTCAACTCCTTACCTACACAGGTTGACTTCCACGGAGTGATTAATTTAAACTTGGAAATCTCTTCATCTATCTGCACCCTCATTGCCTTTTCCACATCTTGCAATGTCTTTGCATGAATTTTTCACTCCTTTCACTGGTCTTCTTACCATAGATAATTTAACAAATGATTACATTGAATGTGTACGGTTTGCACAGACCCCAAAAGATAAAGATTCTAACACTTCTCCAATACATATAATATTCAAACAAAAATGCTGAAAATACTCAGTATGCTAGGCAGCATCTATGCAGAGGGAAATAAAGTTAGCATGCAGAATTTAGCATCAGGACTTAATAGAGGTCCAGAACCTGCACTTGCCAATTGCAAGACTAATACAACATTCTTCAGGGGTGTGACCTTACAACTACTCTCTTGGATTCAACTCCTTCTGAGTGGGGCAATGAGTCTATGATGCTGTCAACCAGCTGGGAGTCTCAGCATCCTCATCGGGAGAGGTGGACTCAGCTGGTGCAGGTCACGGATTTGCAGAAGTGAACGCAAACAGCACAGGAATGAAAGGGTAGCACTCCATCAGGTTGATAGAGTATCCCCACAATTAGTGCCTGCCTTGCTCAGTCATTACAATGGACCATAGAGACTTTGGCTCTGAAAACCCTCAGACATGGAGCCTGAGGATGTTACATCAACTGAGCTGGTGGCCTCCTCACATGGGCTGTCAGTAGCAAAATGCCAGTAATACCATAATGTTGGCACAATTGCAGCCATCATTGAGAAGGCAACTGGCCTGATGCTCGGTTTATCCTAAGAAGGTTTCCAAGCTGTGGGAGTGTATCAGGGGATTATGCTGAAGCAGCTTACCCCAACTTTCCAGACTCAACTTTCTCCTATTCCAGTGCAATAGGAATTCAGTCTAACATTTTGGAGCAACCAATCATCAGAAATATTAACACGTTTCACTCTTCACAGATGCTCTCACAATGAGGATTTCCAAACTTTGTTTCTGACTCCCTCAGCATTTTCCTTTTGCATCAACTAATATTGTCATTGACTATCCTATTGGTTAAAACTTGTTGCACTATCTTCTGCCCTTTTTATTTTCTAAAGTGAATAGATTCAAGAGTTCTTTCTGAACAACTGTTTTGTAGTTAAAGATAGAGATGCAATGCATCTATATACTTATGCAAAGAATATCCATCTGAGAAGTTCAAGCTTAAATCTCATGCATTCCTAAATATGCACTGGTTCTCTACCTTGTGATTATTGATATTTTTCAATGGACAATGCATAAGTAACATTAGTTGTTCATGCAAAGACCATTATCATGAGGCCTTCATTGAGATATGCTACTACACCAGAAGGTGGCAATGTTACACCATGTATACTGAAATGTAAATTTGGGATAAACCGAGAATCAGGCCATTGCTCTATTTACGATGTAACTTCCCTCTAGTATCAGAAAAATACAGAATTGAATGAGTGCAAATAGCTACATTATTTCAGGATATTCCATAAATTAAGTTGTACATGCTGTCTCTAAGTTGCCATAATTCTTTAAATAAGTCAATCGGTACTTCTTTTGAAACACTCTAATCAAATCCAGGTTTAGGCTTTGTTAATAATAATGTGGGTAGTTTTTGTGTGGTGGTTTTCTGTTTGACTACCGTGGTTTTGTCCAGGAAGATGCAGAAGCCTTGTAAAACTGCCAGTGAGCTGGAGAAGGAGGTGAAAATTCATTTCCAAAATGCTGTTTCCACCCTAAACTGAATTAAGTGGAAACTTGTCTGAATGATTGAATATGTGTGCTTGCACTTCATTATTTCTCATTGATACCAGTATATGAAGGCTCAGCTCATCATGAATCCCTCAAATTACTATCAGAGTCTTAGAAGTGCAGGGAAATTGATTGCTCCCTTTCAATTCGGCCTCTTAAGACTGCATCATATTTGAATCTGCAGCTTTGTCTCCAGCTCCTCATTCTGTTATCTCAAGAAACAATGTAAAAGAATGCTGTTCTTTTCCTTAGAGATTTAATGATAAAGGCATTTTTCCTTTGCCACATATGACCTTGCATTCTCAGCAACTTCTGAATCAAGAGTGGACTCAATAAGAAATTAAAACAATGAATACAAGTCCTTCGATGTACAATCGCTCCTCATGGGACAAAGTGGGTGAAGCTAATAACACTAGTGCCTCCATATTCTGACTTTAAAATTACATTTGCTGGGAAACAACAATATATCTTTTATATTTAAAAAAATTCAATCTGCCAAGTAGTTCATTTCTCAAATGTGTACAAACGGAAACCTATTTTGTACAGATATATTTGTGGAATCAATCCTAAAAAAAATACATTGGGGTAGATTCTAAGCCAACCTGTTTGGTGCAAATCACATGGGGAGGTTACCAAGTGATAGACAGTTTGCTCTGCTGTCCTAACTTAATCCAAATACATGCCATTATAATTCAATCTCAAAACTGATGTTGTGATGCTGTCCATGCCAGGCAAGCGGCAGATACATTTACTAGGAGAAAGGGAGGACTGCAGATACTGGAGATCAGAGTCAAGAGTGTGGCTTTGGAAAAGCACAGCAGTTCAAGCAGCATCCAAGGAGAAGGAGAATCGATATTTCAGGCAAGAGCCTTTTATCAGGAATGTCGGTTCTGTAGGCAGGCACTGAGGAAGAAGATGTGGCTGTGTTAGCGAGGCTGCTCCAGGACATGGCTGAAGAGCTTCAGGGCAGAGGAGGCAACTTGAGGGGGGTGCATTAAGAGAGAGACTCACTGAGATCCTTATAAAGAGAAAAGGAGAACTTATTCAAGGTAAACATCCTTAGAAGAGGCTTTGCAGCAAGATTAAGATCAACTTCATCAGGTAAATTTACTATTGAAGTTTATGGCCAAATGATATCAATGGCACTATATTATACTTTCAGACTCTGGAGCTAGGAAGCCCCATATGGGTGTTAAGCTAACTGCTAATCTGTAATAGAATGTAGAAGCATAGGTATAGGATTAGGCCACTCAGCCCCTTGAGCCTGTTCCACCATTCAATGAGATCATGGCTGATCTATGGCCCAACTCCACATATCTGCCTTTGGCCCAGGTGGCTCAATACCTTTGTTTAACAAAAATGTATCTATCTCAGATTTGAAATTAACATCAGGTCTAGTATCCACTACTGTTTGCAGAAGAGAGTTCCAAGCCTCACTACTCTTTGCATGCCCGAATTCTCAGACTATGATCAGTGTGGCCAGAACAACCCAAGTTGAATCATTGGTGCTTTTTTCCTGTGGGCCAGAGGAACAGAAATATTTCTCTGGGCTCTGAAAAGAATTCTCATATTTACTCATCCCCTTGGCCTCCCAAACCCCGACACGCCATTCCACAAAATGGACAGCTTGACATGGTTGTTCAATCAGGGAGGCTGAGTTTTCACATCCCATCTGGAACTGAAAGAGTTGCTTTAATTGGTCATTAATTGATCATTTGGTGTAGAAGTCAGATGGTCATGCTTGGTTCCCCCACTAACACCATTTTAATTTAATCCCCTTCCTATCTCCCTATTTGTTATTGGTGCACTGTTCTGGCCATAGTGCTTATTAATTGTTCTCTTAATTCATACTAAGAATTGTTGGTGGTAGTAAAAATTGTATCCAGAGATGTGTAACAGCACCTTAATAGAAAAATAGAGAAATAAAACATGTCTTTTGAGGTGGGCTCAGGTAACAAAGCAGTACTGCCCCTACCTCTGAGCCAGGAGGCCTGGGTTTGATGTCCCATCTGCTCTAGAGGTGTTTACTTAAACAAAAGGCTTGGACCATACTGAACTTAATTCTGGTGGCAGCAGGAAGGTGGCAAGCTTCTGGTTCATCAAAGCCAATGAAGTTTTCTTCCTGTGTCCAAGCTTGCTTACCTGGCAAACAGAAAGAGTCCATCCTATGCACCATTCCCATCATGAAGCATCTCCAGTGACTCTCTCCCCTTCATCCTCCCAACCCATCTCCTACAGCCCTACACCCAAATCCCAACAAGTTAAAATCATTTTCAGATCTGTAATTTTATTTTCAAAGACTGTTTAAATTTGTCAAACACCACAGTTTTGCTTTTGAAATTGGACAAAGTCTAATTTCTTCCTGAAAATACAGGAAGTTTAGCTTGCAGTTCTTGAGACTGCCACAAGGTGACCTAATTCTTGGCCCAATCCTTTGAAGCAATGCTGAAAATGTGCATTTCACAATCACCGGAACTGCGAGGACCCCTGTGCAGAAGTTAATCTATAGCAGTATAAATGCACAGCAAAGGTAACAAAGGCATTTATTTGGTATAACATGGTGAACGTAGCAAGGAAACTTCTGATGAGCAAATGATACAATCACTGTAGGATATAGTTACACTGCCACTTCACAATGTTGCAAAGCTGCTTCACAGCTGGAGACCATTTGGTCTATTGTGCCTATGCCAGCTCTTTGAATGAATGATGTTGCCAAGTGTGGTAATAAATAATAGAATCATAGAGTTATAGAATGCCTTCAGCACAGAAGGAGGTCATTTAGCCCTTCATCCTATGCCAGCTGTTTATAAATGCTATGATGTGGTGGAGCAAGTGTTAGACTAGGGTGAACAAAGTTAAAAATCATACACCACCAGGTTATTGTCCAACAGGTTTATTTGAAAGTACAAGCTTTCGGAGCGTTGCTTCAAAAGCTAGTACTTTCAAATAAACCTGTTGAACAATAACCTGGTGTTATATGATTTTTAATTTTGTAAATGCTACTCAGCTAGTCCTCAGCTCTTCACTATAACCTGCAAATTCTTTTCTGTACAGATAATTATTAACTTCGCTCTTGAAAGACATGAATGAATCTGTCTCCAAGACAATTTCAGGTGGTACATTCTAGATCTTAACCAAACACTACATAAAAATTCCAATGCAATCAATATTGATTCTCATGCCCTTCTATCGCTCAGAGACACTGGGTAATGAGATTAGCATGAGTGAGGAACCAAAACTGCAAGATGAATCCTGCAGGCAGCTTAGAGTATAAACCGTAATGAGGACAGGGTGAAAAAGAATGTCAAGTGATTCATAGCTTGTATTTACAACCATACTGCTGGCTTTGGAGATTCAACTGGTGCTTTCATGGAGTCATACACTGAACTGTTCACACCTTCATGGAGCACAGCATGCCACAAAAGTGTAGTTATGTTGTAATGATTAGCACAAATCACATTGGGCTCTGGGAAGTCATAATCCTGTGACCAATCTCAGAGAATTCCACAGAGAATTTAGATTGATTACTCAGTGACTAAAGGAATGTTTTTTTCCCAGAGAAGCCACCTTTAAGTGAGACATTCTACTCGGACTTCGTCAGAAATGTCGGATCAGTGGAAAGAGTGTCACTGACACTTTTTGAAGAACATAGAAATCCTCCTGGAGATTTGACAAATATTTGCCCCTCTACCAACATCAATAAAACAGCATTTTTAACAGTTACACATCTCATTGCTGATTGTGGCACCTTACTATGTGCAGATTAGCTTTTGCATCACTACATTAGTGTTACACTAAAAAAAATTGTTCATTTATTGTTGGCATTTTGCAATACCCATTGGTCATGAAAGAAGCCACATCCTTACATGTGAATGGCAGTGCCAAATGTATCTGCAGTCTTGCTCTTCCACCGCTAGCACAATAAGTGTCATTGCCATCACTACTTGGACAATGCTACAGGTGGGTTATCAGGCAATAACTCAAAGTCCATGAGAATTTTTCCAACATTTTGGAGAATAATTAAACAGAGTTGCCACTTGCCCAGCATATTTCACACCAGGAGACCATTGGACAATGAGAGGTAGGACTCCTTAAGATATAGCATGCATCAAGGGCTGAAACTCGTCAGTGGCAATTCTTTTCTACTATAAAGTGACACTTCAATAATTTTCAGTTATTACTAAGCTTGAAAGAATGATATCGTAACAAACTTTAAACAGCAACATTGGCCCACTAGGCATTCACATCACTAGAATGCCTCCCCATTAATTGAAGACTTTTACACACACACAGTTCTTTTGGCCCTGTTCATCTAGGAACCTAGAGAAAAGCAGGCCATCACCCTAAAGATATAATGAGACAGAATCTCAAACTCTTTAAAATCATCCATCTTCATTTCAAACATCTGTCCTCCAAATAAAATTTTGGTATGTGGTCCACTTACTGGAAACACAAACTGTCATAACATATCCATACAGAGTGTAAACATCAGATGCCACGTTCATGCCCAATAATATTATGGTGGTTTTAAAGTTAATCATTTTTATTGACTTGAATTTTAAGGATTGTATACACTTGGGTTTATTATTCGATCAATGAAAGAACAAAAGAACATTTTCTAAGAAAAGGCATTTTTTGAAAGGCGCATGTCTTGTGAGAACTATTTGTTAACTGCAAATCCCCTGCTTGGGTTTATGACGGTCAAACTGCAGCTTCTGCTTTGGAAATTGTTCAGGTTTTTCAGCTGATGGCTAACCTAGGGAAGGGAATATAGGCTGGTGCCCTGCAGGGTTCAGTGTTGGGGCCGCAGCTGTTCACTTTATATATTAATGATTTGGATGAAGGGACTGAGGGTATTCTGACGAAGTTTGCTGATAATACAAAGTTAGGTGGACAGGCAGGTAGTTCTGAGGAGGTGGGGAGGCTGCGGAGAGACTTAGACAGTTTAGGAAAGTGATCCAAGAAATGGCTGATGTGACCAAGTGCCAGAACTTGCACTTTGGAAAAAAGAATTCTCTAAACGGTGAGAAAATTAATAAAGCCAAAGTACAAAGGGATCTGGGAGTGCTTGTCCAATATTCTCTACAGGTTGACTTGCAAGTTGAGTCCGTGGTTAAGAAAGCAAATGTAATGTTGTCACTTATCTCAAGAGAGTTGGAATCTAAAAGCAGCGATGTGCTACTGAGACTTTATAGTTAGGCCCCATTTAGAATAATGTGTCCAGTTTTGGGCTGCACACCTCAGGAAGGGTATACTGGCACTGGATGTGTCCAGCGGAGATTCATACGGATGATCCCTGGAATGGTAGGCTTAACATACGATGAACGGCTGAGGATCCTGGGATTGCATTCATTAGAGTTTAGAAGGTTGATGGAATATCTAATAGAAACTTACAAGAAAGGGTGGACGCTGGGAATTTGTTTCCATCAGCCAGAGATACCAGGACCTGTGGGCACAGCCTAAGAATTAGAGGGGATCAAATTAGAATGGAAATGAGGAGACATTTCTTCAGTCAGAGAGTGGTGGGCCTGTGGAATTCATTGTCACGGAGCACAGTGGAGGCTGGGACATTAAATGTCTTCAAGGCAGAGATTAATAAATTTTTAATCTTGAAAGGAATTAAGGGATACAGGGAGAGTGCAGGTAAATGGTGTTGAAATGCCCAGCAGCCATGATTCAATGGTGGAGTGGACTCAATGGGCTGAATGGCCTTACTTCCACTCTTATGTCTTATGGTCCAATGAAAAGAGCTTCCCAGCCCAGCTCTTAGCTTTGTATTATCATTAAAAATTTATTTTATAACAAATCAAAAATTGTGCTTATTAAAGAAATCTCATTGAAGGATTTTTTTAATTTTAACTATAATATAGAGACAACATAGAATTTTTCATTTCAGGAACAATTAACTTTATAAGACCACCAACACCCTAACCACCGCAACCCCCTCCCCACCAACACCACTCCTCCTCCTCCCCCTCCACCACCTCCCCCCACCCCCCCCCAAAACCTCTCAGGTGGTGGGACTAGCGAAAGAAACTATACTCCTTCCATCTCGGTCAAATACAATTTCAAATCATGTCTTGCCAACATGCAAACAGGTGTTTTGTGGAGGTGGGAGAAAAGAGGATCAAATAAAATGCTTGCTCTGAAATTTGTTAATTACAGTAAATATAAAGCAGTATGGCTAATTTCAGAACTCTTTTCACATTATATAATCTTGGAAAATAATCAATTTAAATTTGTTAATTGTCATGACAATGGCATTCAGGGTAATAAGTATGAGGGAATTTATTTTGTAATAAAATGGCTCTGAATCCATAACATAACTAAATTGTTTAAGAAGCCACTTTAACTGAATTTAATTGAACAATAAGTTCAACAGATTTATCAAATTTCATGGCATATATTTTGCAAGGCATCTTGCACAATATCCGGTCAGGCAGATTGCTTAATGCAGCATTAAATTTTTAAAAATTTTGCCCACAAAATTAACATAGAATCATGTAAAATAGGGAATGACCCTGCTCCACCATTCCATATGTTGATGGCTGATCATTCAACTCAGTACCCTGCTTCTACTTTCACCACATAAGCTTTGATCTCTTTAACCCTAAGAACTATATCAATCACCTCTTGAAAGCATTCAATGCTTTGACCTCTGCTGCTTTTTGTGGCAGAGAATTCCACAGGCTCTTACTTTGAGTGAAGTTTCTCCTCATTTCAGTCCTAAATAGTCTACCCCATATCCTTAGTCTGTGACCCCTGGTTCTGGACTTGCCATTTTTTTAGGAAAAACCTTCCTGCTGTGTTAGAATTTTATATATTTGCCTAAGATCACCCCATATTCTTCAGAATTCCAGTGCATATAGTCCTAGTGTTTCATAAATCAGTTCTATCATTGCAGGAATCAATCTGCTAAACTTTTGTCACAATCTCTCCAGAGCCAGAACATACTTCCTCACAAAAGGAGAAATAAACTCAATACTCTTGGCATGGACTTACGTAGCAACTGTAATATTGTATAAAGTCATCCAGGCTCCTGTATTCAAATCCTCTCTCTATGATGGCCAACATACCATTTGCCTCCTGCACTGGCTGCACATTGCATGTTTACCTTCAGCTACTGATGTACAAGGACACTCAGGCCAAATTGCTCCTTCCCCTTTCCCAAATCTACCACCATTCAAAGAGTGATCTGCCTTCCTGTTTTTGCTCCAAAAGTAAGTAACCCTGCATTTATCCAAATAATATTTCACCTACCCAGCATTTGTCCATTCACTTAACTTGTCCAGATCACACAGAAGCATTTCTGCATCCTTCTCACACACTGACCCCTGCCCACCCAGCTCTGTCATCTGCAAGTCTGGAGATATTACATTTAGTTCCCTTATCTAAATCATTAATTTATATTGTGAATAGTTGTGGTCCAAGCCCTGATGCCTGCAGTACTGGATGTAACTTTTTATGTGGGACCTTATCAAAACCATTCTGAAAGCCCAAGCCAATATCCACTGGCTACATTCTAAAAAATTTCAATACATTTGTCAATCATGATTTCCCTTTCATAAATCTATGCCGACTTTGCCCAATCTTGTTACTATTTTCCAAGTGCTCGGCTTTAAATATTTAATAAAGTAGTCTTGCATATTAGATATTACTGATGTCAGGCTAACCTGTATAGAATTCCTTCTTTTCTCTCTGCTTTACTTTTTCTTAAAAATAGTAGGGTTACCTTAGCTACCCTTCCAAACAATAGGAATTGTTCCATAGTTCATAGAATCTTGAAAGATGACTAGCAATGTATCCATTATTTCCAAGGTCACTTTCTTCAAAACTCATTTTGCTGAAAATGAAAGCCAATGTGGATGCCATTGCCAAGTCAACTGGGCACCTGACAATTGTCACATTGTTAAAGTGCACTTTTGAATCTGACAACAAGAGTTAATCTTCTGTGATGAGTTTCATGTCAAGTGAATATGCAAGTGCAGCAACTTCGAGAGAGAGAGAAAGAGAGAGAAAGAGAGAGAGAGAGAGAATGAGAGAGAGAGAATGAGAGAATGAGGATAAGACACCATTTTTGTAAAGCTAACCTTGGAATGTGCAAAGCAAACTGGCCAGCAACTTTTGCTTATTTGCAACTCATGGGGTTACTCCTGGCACAAGTTGCTGGCCAATGAATGTTATGGACCATTCCAATCCCCTTTCAAATATCTCAAGGGGTCAGCCTATAACCTAATATTTACCTTATTTAAAAGCAAGTGTATGGTGCTGTGTTCCAGATGTTGGTTACACTATTCAGCTTTAAGCAAAACATACGTTATTCTTAGTTGAGAGTGTGTTGCTGGAAAAGGTGGCCTGAAACGTAGATTTTCCTGCTTCTTGGATGCTGCATGACCTGCTGAGCTTTTCCAGCAACACACTCAACTCTGATCTCCAGCATATGCAGACCTCACTGTCTTCACACTTTATTCTTACTCTACAGTTAAAATACAAATAAAAGAAAGGAGAATTAGTATAACTAATTGGAAACTATTGGAAAAATTAACAAAAAATCGATTATTGAACAACTGAACAGCAACTGTTCCACCAATATAATAACATCCCATAAATACACCCTTGGCAAAAGCAAAGTCAGTGAAATAGATCATCTCACCTACGATTCTGGCCACAGGGAGAACTCCAGTTTTTTTGTTGTGGCTGAGAGGACCAACATCAAAATCCCAACAATTACTGAAAGCCGGTTTTGTGGGAGCCTGCCTCCTCCTGTTCACGCTGTTTCCATTGTTCCAACTTTTAAAAATCCAAGACCTCACAAGCTGTTTACATTATTGGCTTCAAATTGACTGCTCAGTACCTCTGGTTCAAAACCTCTTCAAAAACAACAGGACAAAATAAACTTCTTAAAACCATCACACTCCTGCATTATAAATGCAAGTTTCATTCAATCCCCATTATATGTCTCAGTAAACGTTTGACTGGTTTTCTTAACTCTCGTGTCAGTATGTGAGAAATGTGTTAACTTTCTATACTTTGTGTTTAATGTCCATTCACAGGTAAAACTACTCATCTCATCATTATGTCCTTTACCCATAAGCAGGTTCTCAGCTCATAGCCTTCTCTACCTCTCTCCATGGCTTTGGTAGTCTTTTAATTTTCCAAAAACTTATTTCAATTTTGAAGCCATTCAGCATTTGTATTAGACCAAAAGAACAAATGATGTAGGAGGAGACTCGATGGGCTGAATGCCTTAATTCTGCTCCTACCTTCTCCCATAAGTCTTGATTGCCTTTCTAAATCAAGAACCTATCCATCTCTCTTAAATGATTCAGATTCCACAGTCTTCTGTGGCAATTGGTTCCACCGATTCACCACGCTCTCATTGATGAAATTCCTCCTCATCTCAGTTCTAAAGAGTGATCCCTTCACTCTGTGGCTGTGCTCTCAGGTCTGTCTTACAAGTGAAAACATCTCCTCCATGTCTATTCTCCCCAGGCCTCTCAGTATTCTATAAGTTTTAATCAGATATCCTCTCATCTTTTTAAACTCCATCCAGTATAGACCCATATTCCTCAACTGCTCCTCATATTATAAACCTCTCATCCCTGGGATCATTCTTGTAAACTTCCTCTGGACCAATTCCAACACTAGCACTCCTTTCTTAAATATGAGGACCTTGAAACATATTCTTTTCATTCCTTTTGTCTTATAAACTTCTTTCCACTATGTTGCTTATCAGTTGGCTTTCTCATTAGGCTGCCTTTTCTTAATTATGATCAACATTTCTTTGTTTCCTTATTCTCCTCAATAGCTGATCATTTATTACTTATTCCACACAGCTGACCTTTTACATTCTTCTCCAAGCACACATTTTAAGCCAGTCAGCAAGTTGGTTTTGCCTTTCAGACTACTCAAAGTGCCACAAGCACACAATACAAGCCTTCAAATCAAGCTTTTTATAAATAGCTTCTTAAGTTGTTTCTTCAATCTTTCCTTTCGCAATATCACTTTTTTAAAAATGTTGCCTTTCCTGTTACGATCCTTTAATTATTATTTCTTGATACCATCTTTACTTTATTTTAAACAAATTTTAGAATTTAGTTCAATGTTACTCAATGGAAAACATTGATTAGCCACAGGTCTGGCTCAAGCAATCTTGCTTTAGCAACATTCACTAAATCAAATATAAAATTCCTTACCTATTACATGTAAATATGCTGCACAATTTGGAAAACATTACTTAACAATATTCTCCAACTAGTTAGAAACTGAGGAAATATAACAATTAGAAACCACTAGGATACCATACTTTTGTGGAGTTGAAGCTGAGATGAGATCAGCCATGATCATATTAAATGGTGGATCTCACTTGAGGGGTTGAAATGCATACTCCTACTCTTATTTTTAATTTTATTTTTGCCCTTCCATTTTACCAATAAATGCACATGCTGAACATCCACATGCATATGTAGCATGAATAAACTTACTGAGAGCACCTGGCCAACAGCAATGCTTTATTATGCATTTATTTATTTACAAATAAGCACAATTAGCCACAACTGGATTCCCAATTAGTCACATGTGGTTAGTGGCTAATATATTGGACAACACTGGATTAGTTTAACAGCCTCTAGCTGTGAATTCTGAACAGAGTTCTGCCTGCCAGAGCATAAAGCAAATGCTCAAACTACTCATCAGAAGCTGCAATGGCTCCTAATCAAGACTTAATATGTCTTTGTTAGTCACATGCACACTCTCATATATTTCACTAATTATTATTTAAACGTCATTTTGCTTTCATCCTGATTGTTTAAACCTTGTGCAGAAAAAAATTTAAGTCTATTTTTGTTAGATATGAAAGGTGTATATAACCGACATGAAAGCACATCCATGGCAATAGAACTTAATGAATTTCAGTTCCATTGATTATTTCATTGGTATCAATTGCAATGGAGGAAAGTTTACCAAAATCTTCAAAGGCACTGATGGCACATGATGATGTGAATGTAAGCTTGAAGTTATTGAAGGAATAGAATGCAACAATAACAATTTCAAATTCAAGGCTTTGCTGAACCAGAAAAAAGAAATGACACCAATAAAGAAGCCAGAATGAAATTGTGACAAACTTATTCACATAAAAAGGAATGGAGATTCTATTTCCCAGTCCCAGCAAAGAACTACAGATGCCGAGATAAAAATGCCATTGAAGCTTGAGCTAGACAGGATTTTGTTGGCTAAAATCATCTAAGAATATGGAGCAAAAGTAAGAAAATGGAGTTTAAGTACAGATCAATGAAGAAGGTTCGAAGGGTTGTAAAATCAATTCTTGCTCCTAGTGTCTTACCACAAAATATAAATCAAAATAAATCTTTCACCCTCAATTAATATTGATTACCTAAAACGATTAGAGAGAAATTTTCCAGATACTTTTGTCCATTAATTGTTGTGGAATTTTGTCTGAGTGATGACTTCTTCCAGGGGATTACACAGGTCTCATTGAGTTGGAACATTCTTTATTATGAAGTGTCAGTCATCACAACCATATGGAATAGAGTGAAAGACATCAATGAACTACATGAGAGTTTAATTAGATAGTCATCAAAATTGGCACAGACATTGTGATAGACAATTTACATTCATTCATAATGATGCAGGCAGTGCACAAAGCTTTCACTGCCTGCTGACTAGAATGATTGTTGTGCATAGCCAAGCACACATCATGCCCTTGGGAGGATGTACACCTCAGCAAGGGACCCAGGTTCATAATGATGCTAACACTACTAAAAGCTAGTCTGAAAGCCAGTAAAACTTGTCTTCTGAGCAGCTGTCTCTGTGCCACCTCCTTGTCATGCTGCAGCCCAAAAAGGAATTCTTCTTCTCCAATCTGAATGATGGCATATGGTGTGCCCAGAGTCTAATAACAATCAATATCTTTCCCACATGTGGTGCCACTAATTGCAAACCTCATCAAATGTACTCAACTTGTCCAAACACTCAGCAAACACAGGCAGAAATAAAAATAAGTGAATAGAGCACATTGCTGTTGATCCCTGTAAATAGTATTGGGGTGGGATTTCTGTCTGATCCCAATTATACATTCAGATGTGTAATCACCTTGTGATGAGTAATTTCCACCTAAGTGGTACTGACCTTACGTGCATTTGTTAAAGGTTTGAGACTTACTTTCTCATTTCTTCGTTGAACATAAAGAGTCTTAACCAGACTTTACAATGTTTCCTAGTGATCAACCCCACACTGAAAACCCCAAAATATGACAATCTTATAATATTTCCATATTCAAGCAATATAGATTTATGACAAGTTCCTTTAATGCCCACAGCCATTCATCAAATTTTATTGCAGATAAAACTTGTAAGGTTAACAACATTTATGCAAGTATAAATCAATCACAACTTCTGATGTAAATCTCTAAAGTTTGTGGTCTGCTTCTCTTGAAGTTGTGCCTTAATGCCATCTCATGATAATGAAATATATGCAGCAATAAGAATCTGTTGCACTTGCATCAGAAGAAGCTGGAACTTTATCAGTTGCTAACCTTCAAAATCCATGACCTCTACTTTATAGAAGGACAAGTTCAAAAGGTGCATAACAACACCACATCTTGCATGTGTACTCCAAGTCACACACCATCCAATCTTGGAACTCTATCACTATTGCCTCACTGTCACTGGTTCAAATCCTGGAGCTCCCTCACTAACAGTGCTATGCATGCCCCCACAACCAAAGAATTGCAGTAGTTCAAAATTACAGCTCAACACCATGTTCTCTGGATATGACCAATACATACTGGCATAGCCAGCAAGGTACATATCCTCTGAGATAGTCTTACATAAGATTTTCATTATTTTAGATTTAAATTAATGTTGTCCTCACTAAATATGAGAACACTGAATCTTTTTCCTAGTATTTCTGTGTTGGCTAATCAAATTCTAGGAGGTTTACTTTGAGAACTGTCTACCTTGCCAATTAACTCATTCTAATTGTCTCTGTCGTGCTCTTTACCACCTGATGCACATGTTCCACATTATCCTCTTCCCTTCAATTATACCAGTTTATCAAGTTGATGTGACATAACTGATTGTTCTTCTCATGATCAAGAATAACATCCTAACTATCTGTTATGAATCCCTGAATTTTGATCTCAGTTTACAAAGGAAACAACACTAATCTTTTATTTCCCACTTGAAACTTTTTAGCTGTAGAATGTTTCCCTGTCCCATTCTTTCATTTATGCTTGTAGAACCTTCAAATGCTTTTATGCCACCCAACATACTCCTGCGAGATTTTCTAACAATTTATATGCCTAATCCAGCATCAAGTTTGTTTTTGTCATTTTGTTTTAAGCATGTTTCCCCAATCAGTTTGAAGGACCTCTAGTCCCAAGGCCGTAAATCAATGGTCTAAGTCCAATAAATTTATTTGGGGAATCTCTGGTAACAAAATCTTTGGCCAGTCCTGTAGCTATTCATGATAAGATGCCTGAGTCATGTTTTGAGAATCTGATGGTATCTCTTCGAAGCTCCCTGTGTTTGACGATTATATATAATTGACTTCAAATATTCCATACTAAACAGCTGATGATTTCCTGAAAAACTTGGGATGTAAAGTTAAAACATTGAAAAGATTGTACTCAACTGGTACTCCATAACGAGTAAAAGAACTGAATTAACTTTTCCACTGCTAGCAAAGCTGGAATGGTCCTTTAAGGAATAACTTCTGAAAATTGAATTGTTATATCATAATTATAAGGATACACTGATGGCCTGCTTTCATTTTCAGTGATATTTCTAAACAATCTACTAACACTCGATTGAGTAGTTCTCAAAAACCAGTCAGAGTATTACATTTGATTCCCTACATACCCATCGGCCCAACAAGTCCACACCGACCCTCCAAAGAGTAACCCACCCAGTCCCATTTCCCTCTGATTAATGTCACCTCACACTATGGGCAATTTAGCACAGCCAATTCACCTGACCTGCACGTCTTTGGAATGTGGAAAGAAATCAGAGCACCCAGAAAAAAACCCACACAGACAGTCACCCAAGGACAGGAATTGAACCTGGACCCTGGTGCTGTGAGACAGCAGTGCTAACCACTGAGCCACTCTCCACCTGCTAAAACGTAGAGGTCTAACAAAACAAGGCACTCCTCTCCCAAAACCCAGGACCTTTAGATTTTCCATCTAGCGCTCTCCCAACTGAGCTATTTCAGCTGACCTTAACGGTACTGGTTTAATTAGATGTTGAGATTTCCTGACTACTTGACATGACTGACACACTAACAAAAATACACATCTTTACGAAGTCTCGGTCATGTAAAACATCTGTTTATAAATGCTTGTGTTGTATTTCTACCTGTCCTGCTTGCACTCAGGGTACAGCAGGACTGTTACGGGACATTGCCAAACAGGCAAGGTGACAAAACTACACACATACATGTGCACCAAGAATAGGAAACTGGAGAAACTTGGCATCACCACCAGCAGTAGCCAAGCCCACCCTGGCATCACAGTGGAAAACATTACCATCTCGGGGAAGTTGATAATCAACTTATCGGACCACAACCTGGGGATGGCACAGTGGCTCAGTGGTTAGCACTGCTGCCTCACAGCACCAGGGTCCCAGGTTCGATTCTGGCCTCGGGCAACTGTCTGTGTGGAGTCTGTGTGGGTTTCCTTCTACAATCCAAAGATGTGCAGATCAGGTGAATTGGCCATGCTAAATTACCTATAGTGTTAGGTGCATTAGTCAGAGGGAAATGGGTCTGGGTGGGTTATTGTTCGGAGGGTCCGCGTGGACTTAGGCTGAAGGGCCTGTTTCCACACTGTAGGGAACCTAATCTAAAACCAGAAGAGATTGAAGTTCTTAGCAGCGGTCTGAATTTCAGCCTCACTACCAAAATGGACCCCGTGGTCCTGCAGCAGACACGGAGGAATTCATCAGACGAATGAGACTCCAGGAATTCTTTCAAGATGCCAGTAATGATCTCAGTGAGCCCACCGAGGAACCAGGACAGTCATCACAGGGATCCGTAGGGGAGCAACCAAAGAAGGAGTCAACTTGGACCCTACTGGAGGACCATTGCCCTGGGCTTGACATGTATGCTCAAACCGTCAGGAACAATATAAATGTCAGATTCATCAACCGCACCCACAAGGTAGAGCAAAACATCACCCGATTACAATGCAACACCATCCATGCTCTCAAAACGAATCACAACATTGTCATCAAACCAGCAGATAAAGGATGAACCATCATCATTCAGAATAGAACAGATTACTAGAAGCAAGTGTCCTGACAACTGAACAACCTGGAGCACTATAGGCAACTATTGGTCAATACAACCAAAGAGAACACCCGTGAACTAAACACATTGATCAGGACTTTGGATTCAGTCCTTCAGAGTTCCCTATGCGTCCTCATCCCATTTGCCGAGAGCTGCGAGGGAAGAGCAAAGGACTACTGGGAAGGTGAGTATAACTGTTTAAAACACTTACCACAGGCGTTGGGGCCTCCATTTGCTGAGAGTGCGAGGGAGGAACAAAGGACTGCTGGGAAGTTTTTAAGTGGGTGAGGGAGGGCTTAAGATACGTAGACCTTTGGGATGCCTTCTGGGGAAGGTGGGACCTGTATATGAACTGGAGGGGCACAAATGTCCTGGGTGGGAGATTTGCTCGTGTGATTCGGGAGGGTTGAAACTAGTTTGACAGGGGGTGGGAATCGGAGCCACATATCTGAGAGGGGGATAGTTGCAGATGAGGCAGTGATAGGATGTAGTGAATCTATCGGGAAGGTTTCTCATGCGATGAAACAAAGGGATCAGTTAAAGTGTGTCTGCTTTAACGCAAGGCGTGTCAGAAATAAGAATGATGAATATAGAGCATGGATCAGTACTTGGGGCTATGATGTTGTGGCTATAACGGAGACGTGGGTTTCACAGGGGCAGAAATGAATGCTTCATGGTCCAGGGTTTAGAACATTTAAAAAGAACAGGGAGGGTGGATAAAGAGGAGGGGTATAGCATTGCTAATCAGAGAGTGCATCACAGCTACAGAAACAAAAGTTTTTGAGGAAGGTTTGTCTACTGAATCAATATGGGTGCAAGTTAGGAAAAGCATGGCAACAGCCACTGCATTGGGTGTTTTCTGCAGACCACCTAATAGCAGGAGAGAGATTGAAGAACTCATAGGTGGGCAGATTCTGAAAAATGCGGATGTAGCAGGGTTGTTGTTGTGGGTGATTTCAATTTTCCCAAGAGTGATTGGAACCTCCTAAGTGCAGATGGTTTGGATGGAGCTGTTTTTGTCAGGGTGTGTTCAGGACAGTTTCCTTACTCAGTATGTAGACAAACTGTTGAGGGGAGAGGCCATTTTGGATTTGGTGCTCAGCAATGAGGCAGGACAGGTGTCAGATCTCACGGTGGGAGAACACTTTGGTGACAGTGATTACAACTGCTTCATATTTACCATAGCCTTGGAGAGCGAAAGGAGCAGTTACTGAGAGAAGATATTTAATTGGGGAAAAGGAAATTATGACGCTATCAGACAGAAGTTGGGAAGTACAGACTGGGAGCAATTATTCCACAGAAAGGGCACAGCAGACATGTGGAGACTACTTAAGGAGCAATTGTTGTGAGTGATGCATGAATTCGTTCTTCTGAGACAGGTAAGAAGGGGTAACATTAAGGAACCTTGGATGACGAGAACAGAGGAGCTTCTCGTCAAAAGGAAGAAGAGAGCCTATGTAAGGTGGAGGAAGCAAGGTTCTAGCACAGCTTTAGAGGATTACAGGCTTGCTGGAAAGGAGCTCAGAGATTGACTGAGGAGAGCCAGGAGGGGGCATGAAAAAGGCTTGGCAAGAAAGATTAGGGAGAACCCAAAGGCATTTTACTCATAGGTGAGGAATAAGAGAATGATCAGGGAGAAGGTAGGACCGATCAGGGATAGTGGAGAAAACTTGTGTGTGGAGGCTGAGCAGATAGGGGAAGCCCTAAATGAATTTTTTGCTTCGGCTTTCACCAAGGAAAGGGATCTTGTTGTGAATGAAAACTTTGAGAGCTGGGATACAGTCTTGACCAGATCAAGATTGATGAAGTTGATGTGCTGGAAATTTTGGAAAACATTAAGATTGATAAATTCCCAAAGCCAGACCAAATTTTTCCTAGGCTGCTCCTCCCCTGTGGAGAGTGAGGAAGCAAGAAAGGAGGTTGCTAAGCCACAGGGGAGGATATTTGCCTCCTCACTCTCCACAGGAATTGTACAGGAGGATTGGAAGGAGGTGACTGTGTTCCTCTTTTCAATAAGGGTAATAGGGAAATCCCTGGCAATTACAGATCAGTCAATCTTATGTCTCTGGTCAGCAAAGTTTTGGAAAGAATTCTGAGGGATAGGATTTATGACTATTTGGCAAAGCATAGTGTGATTAAAGGCAGTCAGCATGGCTTTGTGAGGGGCAGGTCATGCCTCACAAATCTTATTGAGTTCTTTGAGGAAGTGACAAGACAGTTCGGCAAAGGTCGAGCAGTGGTTGTGGTGTGTATGGACTTCAGCATGGCATTTGATAAGATTCCCCATGGTAGGCTCATTCATAAAGTCAGGAAGTACGGGATACAGAGAGATTTGGCTATCTGGATTCAGAATTGGCTGGCTGACAGAAGGTAGAGAGTGGTTGTAGATGGAAAGTATTCTGCCTGGAGATCAGTGGTGAGTGGGGTCCCACGGGGCTCTGTTCTTGGGCCTCTGCTCTTTGTGATTTTTATAAATGACTTGGATGAGGAGGTTAAGGGGTGGATTACTAAATTTGCAGATGACACAAAGGTTGGAGGTGCCGCCGATAGTATCGAGGGCTACTGCAGGCTGTAGCGCGACATAGACAGGATGCGGAGCTGGGCTGAGAAATGGCAGAGGAGTTCAACCTGGCTAAATGCGAAGTGATGCATTTTGGAAGGTCAAACTCGAATGCTGAATATAGGATTAAAGACAGGCTTCTTTGTCGTGTGGAGGAACAGAGGGATCTGGGTGTGCAAGTACATAGATCCCTCAAAGTTGCCACCCAAGTGGATAGGGTTGTTAAGAAAGCATATAGTGTTTTGGCTTTCATTAACAGGGGGATTAAATTTAAGAGCCGCGAGGTTTTGCTACAGCTCTACAAGTCCCAGGTGAGACCACACTTGGAATATTGTGTCCAGTTCTGGTTGCCCTATTATAGGAAAGACACAGAGGCTTTGGATAGGATGCAAAGAAGGTTTACCAGTAGGCTGCCTGGACTGGAGGGCTTTCCTTCTGAAGGAAGGTTGAATAAGCTTGGACTTTTCTCTCTGGAGAGAAGAAGGAAGAGAGGAGACCTGATCAAGGTATACAAGATAATGAGTGGAATAGATAGAGTCAATAGCTAAAGTCTTTTCCCCAGGGTAGGATTGACTGGTACGAAGGGTCATAGAAATAAGATATTAGGAGAAAGATATAGAGGAGACGTCAGAGGTAGATTCTTTATGCAGAGCGTTATGGATGCATGGAATGTGTTGCCAGCTGTGGTGGTGGAAGCAGAGTGATTAGGGATATTTAAGTGACTGCTGGACATGCACATGGATAGCAGTGAGTTGAGGGGTGTGTAGGCTAAGTTATTATATTTTACATTAGGATTAAACCTTGGCACAACATCATGGGCCAAAGGGCCTGTTCTGTGCTCAACTTTTCTATGTTCTATGTTCTATATACTTCTTGCCTAGCTGAATTCTACTGCCTTCCAAAGATACACAAAGCCAATACACCAGGACGTCCTATCGTATCAGACATTGGGACTCTGAATGAGAACCTCTCTGACTCTGTCGAAGGCATCTTGAAACCCACTGTAGAGGGGACCTCCAGTTTCTGTCACAACACTACGGATTTCTTACAGAAACTCAGCACCTACAGACCAGTCGAACCAGGAACATTCCTCGTCAGAATGGATGTTTCAGCACTCTACACCAGTATCCCGCACAATGATGGCATCGTAGCAACAGCCTCAGTACTCTTCATCAACAACTACCAATCTCTGAGCACCATCCTACAACGCATCTGCTTTATCCTCCACCACAACATTTTCACCTTTGACAACCAGTTCTTCATCCAGACACACGGAACAGCCTTGGGGACCAAATTTGCACCCCACATGCCAACATCTTCATGCACAGGTTCAAATAGGATTTCTTCTCCATGCATTACCTCCAATCAACACTTCACACCAGGTACATTGATGATATTTTCTTCCTCTGGACCAATGGCGAGGAGTCACTGAAAAAACTATACAGTGATATCAACGAGTTTCATCAAACTCACCATGGACTACTCTCTACTATTTGTCTCATTCTTGGACACATGCATCTCCGTCAAGGATGGGCACCTCAGCAACTCACTCTACCACAAGCCCAAGGATAACCTCACGATGCTACACTTCTCCAGCTTCCACCCAAAGCATATTAAAACAGCCATCCCCTATGGACAAGCGCAATGCATACACAGGATCCATTCAGATGAGGAGGAATGTGGAAGTACTCAAGGATGCCCTCATAAAAAAGGGTTACAATGCTCAACTCATCGACCGCCAGTTCTGACATGCCACTGTGAGGAACTGTAATGACCTCCTCCGGAGACAGGCACGAGCTGCAACCGACAGTGTACCCTTCATTGTCCAGTACTTCCCAGGAGCCAAAACACTCCACCATGTTCTTCAAGCCTGCAACACATTATCAGTGAGGATGAGCATCTCGTCCAGACCTTCCCTATGCCTTCACTTCTCACTTTTAAACAACCACCAAGCCTCAAAACAGGTCATTGTTCATAGCAAACTGCCTGGCTTTCAGGACCACACCGTACAAAATATCACAGTAGATACTGCAAGGCGTGTCAGAGTATTGATACGGATACCATCATTATGCATGGGACATCTCCCATCATGTACGTGGCAGGTACTCATGCGACTCAGCCAAAGTTATCCATCTCATACAATGCAGGTGAGGATGCCCTGAGGCTTGGTACATCAGTTAGACTGAGCAGAGGCTATGGCAAAAGATGAATGGTCTTTGCACAATAATCAACAAATAGAAGTGTTCCCTCCCAGTTGGAGAACACTTCAGCGATCTGGAAGATTCAACCTTGGACCTTTGGGTGACCGTCCTCCGAGATGGACTTCAGGATAGGCAACAACACAAAGTGGCCAAGCAGAGGTTGATAGCCAAGTTCAGTAACCATGGGGACGGCCTCAAATGGGACCTTGAGTTCATGTCACACTACAGGTGACCCCACTGCACTACACACAACACACATATAAGTTTGTGGGATGAATTTATACTTGCAGAATTACATTTTATTTTGCTCAAAAACTGCATGAATCTACGTAAGATTCTGTAAATCTGTTTTTTAGATTAGAATCAGTCTGAACATTGTGGCACAGACAGTCTCACACAGGGCAGCTCACACCTTCATTGCACTATCTGGGCCGACATGACACCAATTGTTAAAGTTCACTTGAGAATGTAACTTTTAAAAGTTCTGTGATTTACATATGAAAGAACTAAACCAACATGTTCATTCTAAAAGATGAGAGATTCAACAAACAATCCAAGTCTTTTTCTATATATAATTTTGTAACGTCACCCTGTAAGCTTTTGCTATAAATTCTGTGTCTTACGATCTTATACTCCACAACCACCTGATGAAGGAGTAGCACTCTAAAAGCTAGTGCTTCCAAATAAACCTATTGGACTATAACCTGGTGTTGTGTGATTTTTAACTTTGTACACTCCAGTCCAACACCAGCATCTCCAAATTATACCCTGCTATTGGAATTTCATGTGCTACCCTTAATATCTCCTCATGATATCTGGTAGGTACCACTATTTGGTATATAACTCCCTTTTCTTCATCTGCAGTTCTATGAGCATATTTCATTTTTGCAATTGCACCTTGGATATCCTTCAGCCTTAGCTTCAACATGAGCTGTTTGTGCCAAATTATTTAATTCTGGATCTGCTTCCTGAGCCTCAGTTAATAAAGACATACCAAATGCTTCCCTTGAATTATCCTCATTCTTAAATAGAGTTTTAGCTGCTTGCTGTTTGCTGTGACCTCGAGTAATGGACTTTGTATTGCCACTTGTCCAGTCGTTGTGCATGATAGGAACAATGTCCAGAATCTATTCTTCTAACTATTCCATCTCTGTAGCCTCAGTTGGACATTCTGTGATTATAGGCAAAGCTATAAATTTTAGTCTTGTAAAATCATTCCCAAGGGAAAATCCAAAGGCAATTTCTTAACTGGCGTGAGTACCACTCATCTGGGGAACAAGTTACATTCCAACTGCAATCTGTACAATGAAACTGGTATATAATCTCTAACCATCCTACTTAACAAAAACTTTGGCTTGCAATGAACTCGAGAGAAGGAAACCTAAATTCTTCCTCAGAAAGGAGTTTGAGTGACCAATCCTTAGTATGTTTATGGAACGTGGATTCTTAACTTTAAGAAAGAGGTATTACTATCCCTTTAAAGAAAACACCCTTCATTATTCTCGTCTACCCCATTTACCTCTTCTGAACTCACAGCAGTATTTATTTCTGATTTCTATAGTTGTAGCTAAAGCTACAATTTAGCCTGTGGCATTCTCTTTTTGAGTTACCCTCTTAGAATTATTTTTATGAACTTCAAAAGTCCCACGGGTTTCTCTCGCAACTTTCAACATTCTAAACAGATATGATCCACTTTGTTACAATAGAATACTTCAGCTTTTGATTTTCACCTCCACACTCACCTTCTGATTCCTTCTGATCTGAGAAGCAGACCTTGGGGCTTCCCAGCTCTCCATTCTTTACTTTTTTCTTGCTATCTTTTCACTCTTCCTATCACTTTCTAACCAATCTTTTATATTTTTCAAACTTATGACAGTTTATGTTTAGTTTACGTTAATCAGCTTTTATGAATTGCCAGTCATTATTGCTCCTTGCCTAGCAGTTGCAGCCATTTGACTCTCCACAAGGGTGGTGAGATTTTAAATTGCTCTATGACAACAATTTCTTTAAAAGCTTCATATGTAGTTCCAGTTCCTAACACTTTTATCCATTGGTCAAAATGACTTTGCCTAACCATTTCAAACTCAATGCAAGTTTGGCCAGGTTGTTTTGTTAAATTCTGGAACATTTGCCTATATACTTTGGTCTCTAATTCATATGCAGCCAATTTTTTTTTAGTGTTTTAATCCTGAGAAACTTCCTTTGATAAAGCATAATTTTTCTGTTCCTTACCTGTCAAAGTAATCTATGTGGGTAATGTTCAGTTTCTGTTTAGCCAATTCATTTGCACTGCTGTTTTCTCAAATGGCATAGAATATGACCACATTTTTTTTCTCTCAAATTTGGTAGGGCCTGTGCAAAATTAAACATTTCCTTACTGGACTTTTGGATATGTCATAGATTCTCCCCTATCAGAACCTACATTGGTATCTGAAGTCTTCTGTTTCAAGTGCATCATTTTAAGCCTGGAACCATGCTTCCTCTCTTTGTCTCTCTCTTGTCTTCTATATTGCAATTTTAATTCTAGTATTGTCATTGTCATTTCCCTTTCTTTGTCTTTTACTGCTATTTGGAATTCCATTTCCCTTTCCTGCTTCTTCTTTTCCAGCTTTTTCAATCTTTTACTAATGCTTAAACTGCTTCAACTCAATATTGCTAGATTCTGATTTGTCACTACGTGTAATGCCTGGTTTTTCAAGTATTTTTACTAAACACAAAGGCTGCGCTGGTATCTTAATTATCTCTGCCTTCCTAGCTCTGTCAGACAATGTTACCTCCAGTTTACCTGCCAATTTAAACAACCTGGGTTTTGACAGTTCGCTTAACACATTCAGAAATAACTCTACCATGTCCAGGAAATCCTTTGCAATTACCATTGCCATTTGCAGTACAACATCTGTTTTTGTCTCTTTATTACTGACTACTGATACATCTAAATCCTCATTGTCTTTGCTCCAAAATTCAATCTCAATAACAGCCCTTAAACTTTCTAACACTTCACTGAGATAGTGCACTGGAAACCAAGCGTCGAGAATATGGTACAGGAAAATAGCAGGTCAGGCAGCATCCGCGGAGCCGGAGAATCAATGTTTCGGGCATACGCCCTTCATCAGGAATCTTATGCCTGAAACATCAATACAAATAAACAAGATTCTATTTACAGAAAATCAACAATATACTGTCAACATACAACCCTACTCTGCTGCCAGAGGATAGTGAATCTGTGGAATTCCTCACTGCACAGAGCTGTAGTGGCTGGATACATTGAGTAAATGCTTAGATAGACAGATTTTTAATCAGTAAGGGAATCAGGGAATCAGGAGTTATAAGGAAAAGGTTGGAAAGTAGGGTTGGGGATTATCAGATCAGCCATGACATCTTTGAATAGTGGAGCAGATCCAATTCACTGAATGGCCTACTTCTCCTCCTACATCTTATTGCCTTATGGATCACATTGGTGCCTGCAGAAGACAACAGAGAGAATGAATTCCAAATGAGGGTAGAGTCTTGGGCATGTTAAGACCATATTCACAGTGGCAGTGATGGCACAGCAGCACAGGACTGGACATCTAATCCTAGGTTGGATATGGAGCTCTCATCATCACCACATGAGCTATCGTGGAGGTGAGGTGATGGATGTCAGGAACTACATGATCTATCTTGTCTCTGTCCACCCTGTGGAATATTTACAAAAGACAAATGGTTGGGCTTTAATTCAGATGGAAGAATCTGGCTCAACTGTTAGTTTTGGTGCAGGAAAGGTGGTGAGGTATCCTGAGTGAGTTAGCAGACAGCTGACAGGGCATATAAAGTTAGCATTCTGGATAGTTTTGAACAAGTAATGGAAAATGCTCCTTATAATGACAGTGGTAAACGATAAACCTCAGTTGAACATCTCCAGAGTATACCATGAGATGTTGCTACTTTAAGGACAGCTCTTGACTGATGGTGCTGGCCTGCTGAACAGCTATGTTAAAATGTGGTGCTAGCAATGGGGATCTCAGACAGTCTTGATTTGTGAGTACTTCTACTGTTAGCACATACCCAATATCACAAATGGAAAACTGTGGAGAAATAGTGCTCACAGAAAATTAGAATTGTATTTATTATCGTGTGTAGACATGTACAGAAGTACAGGAGCACAGTGAAACAATTACAATGTTGCTCCACATGGCACCATCTTAGGTACAAAAATAATGGAAGTGAAACAGTGTAAAATCTGTTGAGAAATTGCACTGGGGCTTGAAATAACTCCATGAAGGCTGATATCTCATCACCAAGTCACCCTTTAATGACATGTACATGGTACTTGACACTGGTTCAGCTAGCACAGAGCTGGCTCCTTGAGTGAGCAGAACCCTTGATACTCCTGATTATATCTATCAGCCAGGATCCTCTGATTGGACCAGATTAACAGCCCCAATCAGAGAACTCATATTCTATGAGATTCACTTGTCTGGCCTCATTCCAAATACTACGGACCCACTCCCTCTAAGTCCTGAGATGTATGCCCATTCTATTTCCTGTAGCTTCGCCTGGTGTGTTTTTGCACTAGGGCTTGTTCCTCTTACTGGGCTCGGATACTGGCATCATGCAGTCGGCCATAGCCTGTCTCTTGACCTCGGCATGCCTTGGCTGAAGTGGGGTCAAGGCTGCAACATTTGCTGTGTCCATCTCATCCTCAGAGGTTTCTTCAATGCTAAGCAGACCCCTGGGTTCCACCAGCTTTCCCAGATGTTCAGAAGTAGACAGGCAAGAAGCTGGAAGAACACAGCAAACCAGGCAGCATCAGGAGGTGGAGAAGTCAATGTTCAGACAATGTTAAAACATATAATATAAAACATTCACCACGTTTTAACATCTTTAACACCCAACCAGTAGTTTGCAGGCAACTAACAGAGAGCAACAGAATTTTGAAGTGAGTCATTAGCCCTGCTTGCAGTTTTGGATAGGTTTAACAGAACCAAATTATTTTGTGATTACGTTAGGTTTAAATTTGGCACTGAAATTTCACCAAGAAAATAATGTTGATTGGGTTTCAGGGAGCAGGTCGGGTGGGAACTGTGTGGGTCCCTTATACCAGATTCTTGCCAAAATTGCAGGGAAACAAATAGAAATGAATGCACTAAATGTCTAGGAAGTCATCAATCTGCCATGACAAGGGGTCAATGTTTATGGTAGGTGATGGTCAGAGTGTCTGTGGAATTTCAAGGCCATTTGCCCATTTTATTGCTTTGTTCTTAAAATAAAAGCAGCTGCATTAATCTATTTGTCTTCTTACCTCTCTGACTTTTGCCGAACATGGAGGTACATTTCAATTCATGCTGCAGCATTGAATCAGCATCACAGTTTCCATTCCATTGATTTTGAGGAACAGGAAAATGAGATGTTTTCAACACTGCATCAAGTTCACAATTGCAATGTCAGATTTCAGCAATAAGATGAAACTAACGCATCATTTCATTCGTTCCTAGAATTTGCTGGATCAATAATTGTTAGGCAGTACAGAATGTAATATTTTCTAAAAGAAGACAAAAAGTCAAAGCTTTTCATCTTGTACTCATCAGCACTAAGATGTAAGAAACACTGCTTGGAAAATGAACACCAGTGTATATAGCATGAGGGGAGAGTATTCATTGTTTAGACCATCACTGGCAAGGAGATGCAATAGGAATCTTTAAGTAGTTCTCAGATTAGGCTGGGAGATTCTGACTGGAGAGGGTGCTGACACAGGGAATGCAGCATAGATTGACAGTCTCCATAACATCCTTCCCAATTAAAAAGATGTGTGCTAATACTGATGTATCACACGGCAAGACCAATTGATAACCTTAAATTGATTTCCAATGAGCATAGGCAAGATTATTTCATAACTGTTGCCCAGTAGCAGAATCACATGTAATATTTAACATGGCGTTTTGAGGCTCGCAAACTTGGGATGTTTGGTTATGATCAGAATGCTGCTTGTAATGAATGGTCATTGGAACATCTTGTTTATTATGAACTACCAGTCACTGAAACTTGCAAATCACCTACCTGCCATCACAATGGCACTGAAACTCATGTACCACACAGTTGGATGGTAAGCAGAAATTCTTTTTAGTTTGAGGACAACATCTTGTTAGTGGAGAAAATCACTTGCGTTTCCTGTAAAATACCTGTGAGACACCTCTCCCATCACAAGGAATCTGAGGTAGACTTCAGTGCCAAGGGTAGTAGCTATAGACCCTTTCATGTTTTTTTTCTCTGATGTACAACAAGTGACAATTTAATCAGGGAAGCCATCATCACACAAGTTAGTTTTGAAATGTCCTATGTTCGAATTTACATGGTGAGCACATGCCTTAGGATCTATTCACTCAGTTGGCAAGGAAGTTCTGTTAAATTTGTTTATATTACATTCGAACATAGAAGACATCAGGGGCAGAATAACCAAAGTTTATCGAGTACAACATTTACCATCTTACCAGTCTTTTGATAAAATAATAATGGCATTGTTAACCAATCATGTTGATCAATCTCTAACCATTAGTCTCCAGCCTCCAGAGATATAAAGCAATGAAAATCTCAACATGGAGAGCTATAGAGGTAAATTACAACCAAAGTTCATCCAAAACTCAGCTAGCCATATCAAAATTTATAACAAATTCTGTCCAGCTATCATCCCTGAGCATGCAGACCTACATTGGCTTTGGGGTTGACAGTGCCTTAGTTTGAAAATTTTTAGCCTTATTTCAAAATCTCATTTCTCCAAGATCTCTGAAACACTTCCATTTCTGGCCTTTTGCACATCCAATTTTTAATCACTCTGCCATTGGAAGCCATGCCTTCAGTTTCTATGCCCTAAGCTATTAAATTCCCTCCACAAAACTCTCCAACTCTCTTTCCTCCTTTGAAAAGCATTTAAAACTTGTTTATTTGGCTGAGATGTTGATGCTGTTTTTTTTCTACTAGCCCCTTATGTGGCTTAGGTTCAAATTTTGTTTATTAGCAATCCTGTGAAGAACCATAGTTTGTTTTACTACCTTCAAAGCACTATATAAATACATGTAATTATTTCTTGGCAACATGCTACATGTAAAAACACATTGCATCTCATATTACTCATATATCATTACCCGAACTTCTTTGATTATGTAGTTTTTACCCATCCAGTTTGAACAGCTTTGATAAAGATGCATGTTTCTAACTCCAATTTAATTATTTTATCTTTCCATTGCCGACATCAAGATGTGATATGAGTGAGCAGATGTGCAGGGAAATCGTGAAATACACACTACAGATTAATTATAATCAAAGTCTAATTTTGGTTCAATCCAAAATTTAGAACATCTGTGTTAATAAGGCTACTCATTTAAGTTTTGTGACATGGGACATACTATAGTGTTTGGAGTGATATGCGGCTGAGATGGATTCATATTTTATTATTAATAAAAATGTGCTTGTTTACTTGTACATTCATTACACTTCAAAGCAATCTAAGAAATCATGTGCCAGGTGGCATACTTTCAACACTTCAAACTATGATTTATTTCCATGCCATATTGCAGTACTCACCCTTCAAATATTAACTCATTGCCTTCCAGGTCATGAATTCATTTTTGCTGGTGGATACAACATATTGATTTCCATTGATCACTAACAACTGTGGATGCACTGGTGTGAGCAATTCTTAAATACTGCATACTGCATTGTATTAAATCATAAGTCATTTGGAGAGCCAATGTTAATATGATGGACCAAATAACCTCTTACTACGCAGAACCAATTCTGTCATTCTCTTCTGCGAAAACAAATTCAATTCTGACACCAAATCAGTCCAGGAAACAAGGTATAATATACTTTAGAATTCAATAGCCGTATTCCGTTGCATCCTATACACAACTCCACCACTATACAACTTGTTGAAAACATTAAACCCTGTTTTGGATTCTATTGGTCTTGGAAGGGGTGCATCATAAACTAACTATAATGATACACAAGTAGAAATATCAAAATGGGATGCCAAGCTATACAAATTAAGTTTATATTCCCTGGAGTACAAAACAATAAAGGAGGATCTAGGTGAAATACTTAAGACACTCTTTCTAGACTGCTTCATTGCAATGCTACTGCAGGACACTCTTCCTGGAAGGCCAATCACTGGGGAAGGAAGTGCACAAAAAACAGAAGATAGATAAATCACCAAAGGGTGAATAGGTAGGAAATAAAACAAACCATCCTTGTATTGGAAGATGCTGTAAAGTGCGAAAATATGGTATACTATGATAGGAACCAGAGAACTGCATAAAATCTGCATTACTGCATGAAATAAATCATTCAGATCAGAAAGAAGATGAGAAATAATTCCAAAATGACAAACCTTAAGGTGAAGACTGGTACCTAACAAATTAAAATCCTATTCAGACTATGACAGATCTTTTGAAAGCAGGTGATTATCCAAGGGAGCTTGTTCTGAAACCAAACAATGCCCTGTTAAAAGCATATGTTGGAATTGGGATTCAATAGCTAAGAATCTGAATCAGAGGGACACAAGGGCCAATAGGCTGAGAATGGCAGATGGAGTTGAATTCAGATAAATGCGAGATGCTGCATTTTGGGAATGCAAATCTTAATAGGACTTATACTCTTAATGGTAAGGTCCTAGGGAGTGTTGCAAACAAAGAGACCTTGGAGTACAGATTCATGGCTCCTTGAAAGTGGAGTCGCAGGAAGTGGAGTTGGGAGATCAAGTTGTGACTGTACAGGACATTGGTTAGGCCATTTATTGCCTATCCCTACTTGCCCTTGAACTTGGTGGTGAGCTGCTGCCTTTAACTGTTGCAGTTCACATGTTATAGATTGACCCACAATTTTTTTTTTAGATTAGACTTACAGTGTGGAAACAGGCCCTTCGGCCCAACAAGTCCACACCGACCCGCCGAAGCGAAACCCACCCATACCCCTACATTACCCCTTACCTAACACTCCGGGCAATTTAGCATGGCCAATTCACCTGACCCGCACATCTTTGGACTGTGGGAGGAAACCGGAGCACCCGGAGGAAACCCACGCAGACACGGGGAGAACGTGCAAACTCCACACAGTCAGTCGCCTGAGTCGGGAATTGAACCCGGGTCTTCAGGCGCTGTGAGGCAGCAGTGCTAACCACTGTGCCACCGTGCCGCCCACGGTGCCACAATGCTCTTGGGTTCGTAATTCGTAATGCAGTAAATGATATATTTCCCAGTCAGGATGGTAAATGTGAGGTACTGCATTTTGGGAAAGCAAATCTTAGCAGGACTTATAATATTGCTGAACAAAGAGACCTTGGAGTGCAAGTTCATAGCTCCTTGAAAATGGAGTCACAGGTAGATAGGGTAGTGAAAAAAAGACATCTGGTAATCTTTCCTTTATTGGTCAGAGTATTGAGTACAGGAGTTGGGAGGTCATGTTGCGGCTGAACAGGACATTGGTTAGGCCACTGTTGGAATATTGCATACAATTCTGATCTCCTTCCTATCGGAAAGATGCTGTGAAACTTGAAAGGGTTCAGAAAAGATTTACAAGGATGTTGCCAGGGTTGGAGAATTTGAGCTACAGGTAGAGACTGAACAGGCTGGGGCTGTTTTCTCTGGAGCGTTGGAGGCTGAGGGGTGACCTTATAGAGGTTTACGAAATTATGAGGAGCATGGATAGGATAAATAGACAAAGTCTTTTCCCTGGGGTGGGGAAGTCCAGAACTAGAGGGCATAAATTTAGGGTGAGAGGGGAAAGATAGAAAAGAGACCTAAGGAGCAACTTTTTCACACAGAGGGTGGTACGTGCAAGGATTGAGCTGCCAGAGGAAGTGGTGAAGGCTAGTACAATTGCAACATTTAAAGGTATTTGAATGGGTATATGAATAGGAAGGGTATGGGCCAGGTGCTGGCAGGTGGGACGAGATTGGGTTGGGATATCTGGTTGGCATGGACAGATTGGACCGAAGGGTCTGTTTCCATGCTGTACATCTCTATGACTCTATGACTCTTCAAAGGAAAATATATTAATTTCATGTTCTATGTCACTGAAGCAGATGGCCCTCCCATACAGGGGGCTAAGCAGTTGTGAAGGGCTTCAGATTATCTCAGTGAACCATGAGGTGAAGGAGAGGCTACTGAGGGTTGAAGAGAGTACACCTATTGGAAAGTTCTCTCCAATCAGATGCAAAGAAGATTTGGTTCAAACAGATCCAACATATTTTGACAAAGCAGTCGAATGCTTTCAAAATTTTGAGTATCACTTCACTCCAGACTCAGCAATGAAACCGGTGATTCATCCTTCATGTAAAATATGGAAATTCTAAAATTAAAAACTTGAAAGAAACCTCAAAGCGGTAAAAGAAACTCACCTAGTCTATTCTCTAGGTAAATTCCACCTTGGTGAGAGAGAGAAGTCAACTATTTGACTAAGAATGTACTGGATCTCAAAGATCTTAACCCATATAAAACAAGTGCTACTATACTGTTCCAACATGGGAAAAGAACAAATTACTGCAGATGTTGAAATCTGTACTGAACACAACAAATGCTGGAGATCACAGTAGGTCAGACAGCATCCATGGAGAGAGAGCAAGCTAACATTTCAAGTATAAATGACTCCTCATCTCAGAAGAGTCACCTAGACTCAAAATGTCAGCTTGCTCTCTCTCTCCATGAATGCTGTCTGACCCACCGTGATCTCCAGCGAGGAAGTGGGGACTGCAGATACTGGAGCTTTCTCTGCAGCAGACCTGATGCTCAAAACTGGAGAAAGTGAGGACTGCAGATGCTGGAGATCGGAGCTGAAAATGTGTTGCTGGAAAAGTGCAGCAGGTCAGGCAGCATCCAAGGAGCAGGAGAATTGATGTTTCGGGCATGAGCCCTTCTTCAGGCTCATGATTCCTGAAGAAGGGCTCATGCCCGAAATGTCGATTCTCCTGCTGCTTGGATGCTGCCTGACCTGCTGCACTTTTCCAGCAACACATTTTCAGCTTATGCTCAAAACATCAACTCTCCTGCTCCTCGGATGCTGCCTGACCAGCTGTGCTTTTCCAGCACCACACTTTGTGACCACTGTGATCTCCAGCAGTTGTTGTTTTCAGTAGGAAAAGAACAAACCAGCATTGGCTGGGGCAAATCTTTGAGCCAAGGTTGAGAGTTGAGAGGTTTCCTTAGCTGTTGAGCATCTTCTTAATGCAGAATATATAGAAAACCTGCGGGAGCTGATGAAAGAAAATGGCAGAGCCATCTGACAGCAATTTCAAAATGCTCGAAGTGGAAATATGCAAGGATATAAACCTGTAATAATACAATGTAAAGAAACTTGGCACTCTGTAAGTATATGCTTCTAAAAAATAACTAGGAGCAGTTCAAGTGAAAGAAGGACAACGAATATCATTCAAATCTAAGGTGTAAACCTCAGCTAATGCTAGATATGAAAACAGAACAAAACAGCATTTGGCTGTCATGTATGTTTGTGAGAAGTTCCACACATCTCAAGAGGGCAAAGTTCATAGTGCAGATTGAGCACAGTTTGCTGCTATTTTATTGTAATATGACTAAATTTTTGGTTGAGGATGATTCTGATTAATTTTCACTAATGCCATTAAGAGCTCCACTTATAAGGGCAGATATTGAGGGTGTTGAGTGCGGAGCACTGTGGGTCTCATTGGATTTCCCATCCATGATGTGGGAGATCATCTTACATTATTACCAAAAACTAAAATCCTGTTATACTTCATATTGTGCTGCAGAGAAAGTTCTTGCAGTCAAAAATGATTAAATTTCTCTGTTACCCAGCACGGAAAAGAGATTAGGTCAGGCTCAAATCAATTCCAGAAAAAAAGGAATATTTCTGCAATAGAATACTGCCTTCAGATTTGATGCTAATTCACAATAATTTGACATTCTCATTCAGAAACACGGCATAGTGGAGCAAGTGGATATGTTTCTCTGGTTCAGTAGATGGAAGCTGTCACTGGACCTCAGAAATATTTCTGAGAGAAAGTTTATGCAGCTTTGCGTTTTCTGCAACCAGCTTCTCTGTAGCCTGACCTGAAATTGCTGAATGGAAAGGAAAATACAAAGTATTTCCCAATAATGTCAAATAGCTTGATAAATTCTGGATAAAATAAACTTAGCTCTGAACAGTTGTCCAATTAATCAACATACGTTATCTTTTCATAGGTACCATATAAACTAAACTGCCAGGACCAGACTGTTTCCTATCTAAATAAATACTGACTTTAATAAAATAGTGGATTTTGTAATTAGAGACAAACAATACAAAAATCAGTAATTAAGTTTAAAACAAATGCACAAATTACTGAAAAAGGACACATGGTGTCAATGCTTTTCATCGTGTCCTCATCAGGACCAATGGTCCCTCTAAGTTGCTTAGCTGCACATGTGCACAGCCCCTCCAAGATTCCATGCACAGCAATCAACATTGACTTCTGGAAGCAGACCTCAGAGGCCAGTTGGAAAGAAAATTATAGGGAATGTCGATCAGGACATCTGCAAAAATACCACTA